>NW_020954569.1:39950553-40052253 GCF_900497805.2 Vombatus ursinus | reverse complement strand
TGTGTGTGTGTGTGTGTGTGTGTGTGTGTGTGTGTGTGTGTGTGTGTGTGTGTGTAATAACGAAAGGCCATTTCTTCTTACCTAGCCCTTTGAATTTGAATGGATATTGCCTAAGGCAAGGCCTCTGGGCAATAATAATAGCAATAATAACTAACATTATATAGAGCTTAAAGCAGAGTTAGTTGAACTTTCTAATGAGCGGATGGAGAGAACTGATGGACATATACCTTGGGAAAAGATGAGAAAGAGAGAGTATCAACTGTATGTACTTTCTGACCCAGATATGGACCCTGAAAGCAATACATACAGTGAAGGAGACTGTATCTTTTATGAAAAAAGGACTGTACCTAGAGACAACTCCTTTCCTGTCCCAAACTGCTACACAGATTCTAGGGATGAATCTATAGATTCATTCCATAAAGTTCAAACATAGCAGATAGCCAACCTGGCATTGCTGCCAGCCCAGGTATAAACAAGTCTATCATGATACTGCTGGTCAGCCCATACCAACTATTAGCTCTAGTATAGGGGCTGAGAGGTAAGTCAGTGACAAGAGAACCAGGCCTCTTAGACTAGTCACTAGGCTAAGTTATGATGTTATAGGTGAACCTGAAGATATAGTTACATACATATGCATAAAAATTTGGATGTAATTACATGTTTACTAATGTATATAAGAATTACTGCATATTTTAGAATGCTTATTTTTGATATTAATTCATTTGATTATATTTTGTGTTATGTTCATGCTATAGTGAATGTTTGTTTGTTAATCTGTTGCATATATACTACTGCTTATAATTATATACTTCGCCAATGATACTCCCAATAGGTGTATGTACATAGACCTATTGGGAGTATCATTGGTGCAGCTAGCTTACTTTGTTAGTTAGCTATGCTTATAGCTTTTTACTGATTGCTGTGTACTAGGGATATGCATGTGCTTTTGAAATGTACATGTGTTATGCCCTGGCATAACACATGTACATTTCAAAAGCATGTTGTCACTGAAGTTATCTTCCCAGGTGATTCTCTGTAGAGTGCTATGCCAACTGCATGTACTCTTAATGTACTGTACTTGTTTTATTTCAGTTTCAACACTGCAAAAGGATAGTTACCTAGGATGCCAGGAAAATTATTCCTTTTGTTTTACATTACTGATGCTTGTGTTTAACTATATAGTTTTAGTTTTTATCTTGCTTCAACTGATCTTTGCAAGGGATTGCAAAAAGTTTTGACCCAGAGGAGGAATGTAACCCAAGTCCCAAAGTGCATTGATAGGGGACTTTCTCTTCCAGTTTAAAAGAGTTGCCCAATAGTGCAGTTGCCACAAGAGCAGAGATAGCATACCTGCAACAGCCCATGGGCCTCCTGCAGCCTACAATACTCCTGAGTGTAGCCAGAACCAGATAAAAAAAAAAGCAATGGGGAAATATTTAACAAAATAAATGAAGACATAATAAGACACAGATAATATTACATTTTTAACTAAGTCAATATGTAGCCTGCAGGGATCCTTAGGTATGGATTAGCAGCTCCTATTTCTTTTTGAGTTTGATACCACCATACAAGAGGATTCATCAAAAACATGACTACTGATCCTTGGAGGCAGAGATGAGAAAGGGACTTCAGAGCTGGTCAACCTCAGAAGAGTCTAGTTGCAGTTGCAGAAAGGTCACATAGAATCTAGGATTTAGAGTCCATTACCCTCATTTTATAATTGAGAAAAGTAAGACCAAGGGTTTAGTGACTTGCTCAACATCACACCGGTAGTAAGTGAAAGAAAGGAGATTCAAATCCTGGTCTTTTTACTCCCCTGAATCTCCATCCAGCCCTCTTTCCCCGGTGCCACCCACCCATCCAGCAGACATCCTGCAGATCAGCTTATGAGAGTATGTGCTGTGTTGCCATCCAGAGCAGGGCCCATGAGGCACCAGTGACAAACATTACTGGAAGCTGTTGCCAGGAGCCATCAGTGATGTGGGCTGCCTACGAAAGGTCCTGTCAACAGGAGCTGCTGTCAGTAGCTATTACTGATAGCAGCTGGTGGAAATGAGTGATAATCAAGAAGATGTCATTGCCTTAAAGTCTCAGCCATCCCCTCTAATCCCAGTGTGGGTTACCCTTGTGGATTAAAAGTGTCAACCTCCAACATTTAACATCTTAGGTAAAGTCTTGTCTTATTTTTGGCTATGGTGACACCCCTGTAGGAGAACAAAACAGAAGTCCGGCCAACGTACTGCCTTCATCACAGATCACTACCACATAAAACAAGGCATTATTTATTCATGTCTGGTCCTGCACCCTTCCTCACCTTTGTCCTGATGGATTCTGTTCTGACTTGATCTGTCACAATGAGAAAGGCTTCTGATTTAGTGACCATGGACTAAATATTTCTTCAAGTGGGTTTGCCTCCTCAAAGTGTGTTAAGTGCCCCAAATCCCATGGTAGGAAGGTAGCAGCACTTATAGAGTCCTTTAAAGATTTCCAAAACACTTACAGATGTTTTCTCATTTTCTCCTCATAACAACCATGGGAGATAGGTGATAAATAAATATAGATTGAAATCCTCATTTTACAAACAAGGAAACCAAGGCAGATAAAGATTAAGTGATTTACCCAAAATCACACTGCTTGTAAGTATTTAAGGTTAGATTTGAACTTGACTCTTCCTAACTACAGATCTAGAACTCTATTCACTGTCACTTAGGGAGGTATGTATGTGGAGAGGGGCAGACAAGGCAAGAAATAACTGCACAATTCAGTGGCATTAAAAATAACAAGTTGGAAGCCCAGGAGTTGGGATACATTTATAGGCTTGATACAGTGATAGCGACCCTGCATGGTAATTTTCCTCTCAGATGATCAACTGTCACTTCTTTTCCACCTCATAATTCTTAGAAGATAAAAATGTGTATATATGCTTCAGTGTGTGTGGTGAGGGGGAGAGGGGTCTTTTCACTTCTAGTAGAAATAAATCAAAGAATGAGCGAGTAAGGCTGTACCAAGTTCCTTACAAACAAAACCATAATATAACACACTCTATTCTAGTTCAAGTGAATGTTTAAGATGAGTGTCTAGCAAGCTTGCTGGGACCTCACCAACAATTTAATTAATCCTATTAGGAAACACAAAATTGAGGCAAAACTAACACTAATGCCCCAGCCCTTCCCACACAAAATGCAGCTGGCATTAAGGAAAATAAATCCTCAAAGCCTTCCTTGGGCTAATAAAAAATTTCATCCAAGTTTTTTCAAATCTTAGCCTGCAGAGGTCAGCACAAGATTGCTATATAGGAAAATAGACAGGAATTCTGCACTTTTCCTTTAGCATTTGAAAAACTGTTCACTCTACAGAATAGCCTTTCTATTGTTAGTGAGCATAATTTAAATAGACAGATAGACAGACAGACACATAGACAGATACATAGATAGATGGAGATAGAAGTAGAGTTATAGATAGGTATAAAGATATAGTTAGAGACAGACATGATATGGGAATTATAGGTCAAGTATTAGTAGGTTTCTGTTAAGAATCCAGTCTTACGGTTTAAAGTCATAGTGTTTAAATTTACCTGAAAGTATACAAATGCTCCTGATGTTAGCATAAATGGTGGAATGCATGGTTATCTTGAACTTCACTCTGATATTTGACTTTGATTTTGGGGCTTTGAGTCTTATAACTTGAAGACTTTGTTCCTTGAAAATAAAAATAAGCCTAAGTATGATGAATGTATCACTAAATAGTCATTAGTTCTTCCAACTTGTCTAAAAGAATATACAGTTAAGGAAAATTAAATACAACAGTTATTCATTAGTCACTTACCATGAACAGAAACTGGACTAGGCCTTTGAGAGATTGTAAAAATGAATATGGATTCAATTCTTACTATCAAGGATCTTACAATATAGATTAGGGTAGGTAGTTGGGGAAGGCAACACAAAATACGTCAAAACAGTGCCAGGTAGTGAAGTACATTGGACTCTGGGGTGTGAGGACCTGTGTTACACTCCTGCCCCTGATGACTTAATTACATATATGACCTTGGACAAGTACTTAACCCTTCTAGGCTTCAGTTTCCTCCTTTGCAAAAATGAGAAAGACTAGAGGGACTTTGAAGTCCTTTTTAGTGCTCGCACTATGATTCTATGGTTTATGCTACAAAGAACATTCTCCTTCCCATCAGAGAAGTAAAAAGGGGTATGAAAATTCCAAATTTGTCTTCTTGGCCGTTCCATGAGCTAGATGAAATTCTACTAGCTTATATTGATGTTCCCAGAACTGCATTTATTTGTAAAAACACAAATCTTTAACATTTTTTTAAGCATTAGTTAGAGCAAAAGAATAAAAATTGGCTAATGATCACAAACTAGATGCTGTTTGTCCCAAGACATTCTTATTTTTAATAGTAACCTACTTTCTATTTCTAAATTTCCCTAACTCCTTCTTTGCTTTGTCTTTTCTTTCCTTCCTTCCCCCCTTCTTCTCTCCCTTCTTTCCTTCCTTCCTTTTTTTTATTCCTTCCTTTAAATTAATTAAGCAAATATTTCAATATTTCCAAGGTAGTGTGCTAAATGCTATGGGAAATCCAAAGATAAATAAAATATTGCCCTTGCCTCTAAGGGGATGCTTTAGTAATATGTTCACCTGTATCTAGATCTTCAAGTGTAAGGACTTTATCTTGTCAAATCACTTTTATCAGGAAGTAAAAATAATTATTTCTGATACCTTTGAGGTCATTTAGGCCAAACACATTATTTTGAGTGAGGAACCAAGGCCCACAGCAATGAAGTGACTCAGTCAAGTTTATACAGATAGCAGGTATCAGAGCCAGAATTTGATCTCATTTACTTAGATTCTGAGTCCAGAATTCTTTGTGCTATGATATAGAGCTTCCCAAGAGTACCGAAGGAGATGGTAGTCTGGCAAAGGAACACCATTAAGGATATCTGTGAAGGTAGCATAGGAAATGATAAATATAAAGTACTGGCATACCCTGTATTAAATCATTCCAAGTATTTTGCAACAATATTGTTAATCCATTTTATTAAGGGAATAGTCAATAAAGTGGAATAGATACTAGGAGGACTGTGTTCTCATCCCTACCATGACACCATTGGTCATCTGTGTAACCTCAAACAAATCACTTTGCTTCCCTGAGTCTCAGTTAACTTTATCTACAAAGTAAGAGTGATAACGCTTGCCCTACCTGCTTCACAAGGTTGTTGTGAGGAAAAGCGTTGAAAACCCTAAAACTCTTTAAAAGTGGGAAATCATAATCATCATTCTCATCAGTTCTGGCTCTGACAGTTACTTATATCCATAGGTGATTTACTTAACCTCCTTAAGTCACAGCTTTGTCATTGGTCCAATGTGGAGACTAATAATACACTATTTTGCAAGGTTATAAGGGAAATGGATTTTAGAAATTGGATTATTATATAAAAAGTTATTATACTATTTCAAAATGTTATGAAAGAAATACATTTTAGATATTAAATCACTGTATGAATGTAAGTTATTATTAGAATTAGTTATTATGTTAGACTATAGAGTTGTAAAACTACCCTAACCACATTCAATCCTACACCCATTTATAACCTTTTTTTTTTTGAGGATCTGCAGTAACTGCCCTATAGCAACAGTTTGCCTCACATGTTGTTTTCAAGGATGGGCTATGCTTGCAATGCAATAAAACATTTGTTGCACTGAAAAGGATAAATCTAAAGTACACAAAACAAAGGGCACTAGTTAAATAGCTCAAAAGAACCAGAGTTCAGTGGGATAATATAACTGTCACCTCCAAAAGGCAAGCATTGATGCATGAATAAGTAGGGATATTATGAGTCCCTGATTCATATTCTGTACATGACAAGTCTCCATGTTACTTTGCCAGTAATTTTAATTTAATAAGCACAAGTGTCAAGGGGCTACTTCAGATATGCTGCAGCTGCTCCCTCCTACGTCCTCCTCCCTTGGAAAGTTCATCTCACTGGCTGGCTTTTCCCTTCCCTTCATCATAGACAGGAGCTATCTCAATCTGAGTTCATGATGGTGCATACTAAAAGACTCACTCTGATATCTTCAAGCCAAGTCACCACAGCTTTTGGAGCTCCTTCGACATTCTCAAGTGTCCCTATCTGTCCATATCTGGGAATGACCTCAAAAAGAATTCCATGTAGGGGGAAAAGGTGAGGGTACTAGGAAAAGAAAGCATTGAAGAAAGGCAATGACTTCAATTACTATAATTCCCCCAGACTGCAGCTTAAGAAAGTCCATTATTCCCAAATTTATGGTGTTTTAAAGGGAGAAGAAAGGGGAGGTAGGTTTGTAACCTAGTGAAATAAAGTATATACCCTCCAATTGGGCTAGTCTTTAAAATGAAACAAATCACAGATGAAGGAGACCACATAGTATTTATTTTAAGGACTGTTAGGATATAAAATTGAAGAGGAAATAATGTCTGACTAGTGATGCTAATGACTAATTAAAGGCTGCAAATTATAATCTAGTAAGGGTGCTTAACATAGCAGCCTACACCCTTGATATGATTACTTTTTCTCACTGGTCAACAAAATTATTTACTCAGTCTGAAAATGTTAGAGCTGGAAAGGAATCTATTCCACCTCCATCCTTTCACAGATGA
Source organism: Vombatus ursinus (assembly GCF_900497805.2). Taxonomy (NCBI): domain Eukaryota; kingdom Metazoa; phylum Chordata; class Mammalia; order Diprotodontia; family Vombatidae; genus Vombatus; species Vombatus ursinus. The sequence continues at coordinate 40,045,607 of NW_020954569.1, read as the reverse complement.
GGAAACTGAGCCTCACAGAAAGGTTGATGTGAGCTCCCTAAGGTCACACAGTAGTAGAACAGGGAATATCAGCAACTGCCTGTTAGATTTATCTCTCATTAAAGTATATAATATTGTATTTTGCCTCTTTTACTGATCAAATAAAAAGATAAATTCATTTAAGAAAAGAGTTATGTTTGTCTTATATTTCTTGTCCATCTGTCCACAAAATCTAGTAGAAAAAATTCTAATATCCTTCACTAAGTTACAGTCAAGCAGGTTATAATAGCTTTTATATGCTGAAAATAGTTTTGAGCCTTTTAATCTCAAGTTGGATTTAATGGCTTCTTTAAAATATAGATAAATAAAACTTAACCAATAGGCATGAGTGATTACTGTTTGTTTGTTTGTTTTGAGGGGGGTTGTTTTGTTTTTCATTCAGGATACAGTAGCAAAGTATATCTTGCCACTTAAACGTGAAACTAGGCATCGTGTTATAATGGATAAAATACTGCACTTAGAAATCAGAAAGATAGCAATGGGATCCAGAGCAAGTCACAATCTCTCTATGGCTCAATTTCTTCATCTTTAAAATGGGAATAATAATTCCTTTCCTTTACGGATTTTTTGCATGGCTCAAGTGAAATAGTAGATATAGAACTCTTTGCAGCCTTTAAAATGTGTTATTGGTATTCATGACTGTTGTGGCCATCACATACCAATACACAGGGAGCTCTAGGAGAGCAGATACCATTTCATTCTTTGTATTTCTAGGGCTTAGCACAGTGGCCAGCTCATAGAAAACACTTAATAGCTGCTTGTTGATTAACAAATTAAAAATGCTTTGATTATTACAACTACCAAAGAAGTTTTCAAATTAAATTTATTTACTCTAACAAATAACATGTTGACTATTTAAGAAATCTCTGAAGAGATTATTAAAGATCAAACACATCTAAGGAAGAAAAGAAGATTGTGATGCCTCCTGATCTCATCAAAGCCTTATTGCTATGTCAGTAAGAATTTTAAGGCTCACCTAATTTCTGCCCTGCCATATTTTTTAACTTTATTAATTTATTTTGATTTATCAACAATCACTTTCATAAGCTTTTGAGTTTTAAATTTTTCTCCCCCTCCTTCCCTCCCCAAGACGGCATACAATCTGATATACCTGCCATAATTTTTTTAGGCCAAAGCATGAAAATGATTTGCAGAACCCAAAGACTATATGTGAAAAGCAATGTTTAAGGAGTAGTGGACTTGTATTAGAAGATTTGTAGCTGATTCCAGGTTCAGATTGGGATATCATGGACAAATCACAAAGCCTGTGGACCTCCGTTAATTCATCTATAAAATGGGAAAAAAATAATACTTGTATGAAAGACATAAGGGCTTTGTTGTGGTGGTTGGAATTCTGGTAACCCTTCTTCAGACTTTTTGGTGCTTTTTGGAGGCTTATCTGATCAGAGCTCTTCAGGGCAGTTTGCATGACATGATGGGTATGAAAGAGAGGAGGGAAGGAAGGTCAGGAGATGGAAAGGAAAAGTGGAAAAGTTACAAGTGAAATGACTAGCTTGAGCCTCACTTTCCTCATGAATAAAAATGGGGGGGGTGTTCTCTAATAATTACAAGCTTGAAACACCCTTTGGTTCTTTCTTGCTATGATCACACAGTCTCTCCACCATGGGAGTTCGGGGCAGCTAGTCATACTCCTACATAACCCTCCATTTAATGTCCTTTAAAGTCATATCTCAGCTTTTAATTTCTCTACAAGCTCAAAAATCTTAAGTGCTTTGACTATGACTCATTAGTATTGTTTCCTAATTCTTCATCCAATGTGATTATTTTCTAGTTTATTTCTATCTAAATTCTATTTAAATCAGTGTTCAGTTCAGCCTCCCTCAGAGTGATGTTTATAGTAGGGGTGGTCCATGAGAGGGCAGGGCTGCCATTTAGTCAATGGTAGAAAGAATCCTAGAAGAACCCTTTAAACAAATAGTTATTTGAAGCAACCAATGCCTTTAAGAGAAGAACATGAAATTAACTTTCCACCTACTCAGTATATTCTTCCTTTGTCTTACCTTTTACCACCTATGAGATCATAGCTTTAGCTCTAGAAGCATTTTTTCTTCTCTGATTCCTACTGTGATGATGTACTTCCATGGCTACTGTGCTGTGGGTGGTAGCTTTTAAACTGAAAGATCCATGAATCAATATACTTGGCAGTTCACTATGTGTTCTTATATCAGATAAATCCATGAATGGATCAATTCTTTCCTGACTTGGCTAATTTATATGAAATCAACATAATTCTGTTGTCTTATCTATGAAGAATAGACTTTTACCTGTTGTCATGAAACATGTGGCCCAGTGAAGATACTTATTAATATCTGGGAAGTGCATTTGCCAAAAATAGAATATTTTCACTCTAACAAGACATGAAACATAATGCTTTACATTTTGCCAGTGAACTATCTGTCTCGTGGGTGCCCCCTGCTGTTAAGCTTTATTATGTGTTATAGGGAAATGATTAAGTACTTCCTGGTCTCCATTGAAATATTTTGTGTAGTATCAAAGCACCTGTTTTCAGTTGGGAAAAACTTTAACCTCTTACTTCACCACTGTGGCTGTGATTTTCCAGATGCCAAGGCACAAAGCAGTAACCAAGTGGAAATAGAGTATTCATGCATTCTTAAAGTAAGAAAGAACATCAAACAGAGAAAGTCCAGGGGGCAGCTGACACACACTCACAAAATCTAAAGTCTTAAAATTACCATGTAGTATTAACAACAATAAGAAAAATTCAGATATTTTTTGTTTTCCTTCATATACATCAGTTCTTCTTAACCTGGGGTCAATGGACCTTTTTATGCATCTATTGAGAGATTTCAGGGCATACATAAAGTTAGATGAGAAGAAAACAATTCATTTTTATTTTCATCAACTTCCGACTGAAATATAGTATTTCTTTCTTTATTTTTCAAATTCTTTATTTTTAATATTTGAAAAACATTTGAGTCCCAAATTCCTTCACTCTAGCCTCTTCCCCTCCCCTTTGAGAGGGCAAGCAATATATATCATCAATTTAGGACTTTAAAACATTATTCTGAGAAGGGGTCCATAGACTTCAACAGACTGCCAAAGGGCCTGTGACAAAAATAAAGTTAATAACTCCTGATATAAATGAAGAGAAATCTATTAATTATATGGTGCTTGGCATGGTGCCTGGCATACATAAATAGCTGCTATTATTATTATTATTATTATTATTATTATTAGAATTTCTATGTTTTTTAGTAGTTGTTGATGGAAAGATACCCGATTTGGTTGTCAGAAAGCAGCAGGGGGCCTTAATATGATAAACATATTTCTAAGTGCTGTCTTCCCCCTAAGAAGTCTCCAGTTGTTTCCTATAAAAATAAATAAATGAATGAATGAATAAATAAATTCATAAAAGGTCTGGACTGTTTTGGCATTTCTCTTTAACTCATAATCATCTGGTGCTGATGGTGGTGGTAGTGGTGGGGTGTGGGCTGTCTTCCTCCACAAGAGTGGCATGCACAAAACTGTGATTCATTACAGTGATGTGTTCTAGGAGTGGTATAAGCTAAGGGAGTAAAGCATCTCTAGAATTAATGCCCTAAAGGAATTGAACTAGGACCAAAGCTCACCCAGAAACAACTCAACTTTGGAAGCATAATCTATTTCAAAACAATCAGTCTATAAAATGTTGATTTCTTTCATCTCAGGTTAGATCTTGCTCTTAATGCTAAATATACAGATTTACATTCAATAGATAAGAAGCCAATAAGAAACAAAATAAAACAAAACAAAGCCAAAACAATGTGGACTTCAGCTCCAATGACAAGAAAACTACAAATTTCTAGTGGGGAGAATAAGGAAGAAAGTGGTTGAAAAAAAATCCTAGGTGGACCTGTGTCCCCAAACTTGGGAAGCAATCATCAGAGACCTTTTTGTTTTTTTTAAATGTTCTAAACATTGTAACAGAGCATCACTTAGATGTGAACAAATTTCCTTCAGTGTTCATTTGATTACCAAGAGATAAGGACTTTTCAACTTTTTGTTATGTAATGATACACACTAAAGTCAAATGGTCACAGAGGCAGGTAACAAGCCAAGGGGCAGATGAATCTTTTACTGCTTTTACAGAGTAAATGAAGTTCTAAAATTCAAGATGATGAGAAATTAAGTGGACACAGATGTATGAACTTAATTAAAAAGAAGGGAAATATAAAACTTTGCCCCAAAACATGCATCCAAAATACCTCAACCCATTATTCACTGATATATTATATATGAATATATATATACATATATATGTGTGTATATAAATATATACATATATGTATGTAACTTTAGGTTTGTGTATGTATATGTGAGTGAGTATATTTGTGTTTATACACACACACACAAATATGTCTCACACATATATTGTACTAAGAGCAGGGACTGTTTCCCTTCTCTATTTGGTTCTCTAGTATGGTAAATGGAGAATAATGGGTACTTAATAAACGCTTGTGTGTTTATGTGTGTATGTATGTGTACATCATATATAATGAATTGATGAAAAAATTATAAACCCAACTGTTGTCGTTGCTGTTTATCCTTTGTTCTTGAAGAGAACCGTGAGATTATGGAGATAATGCCACAATATGCAAACGAATTGGATTTAAGTGAGGGAGGGCTGTGCAAAGACACCAGCCTCACTTTCTCCTCTAGAACCATCTGGGTCCAGTGGTAAGATATAGAACAAGATGACTGGAGATGTCCCTGGATGCAGTGGGACACCTTGGCCTTTTTAAGCTAAGATTTTTAACATGTCTCAGTTTGACTGAGGTAACATTCAATTAGTGATTAAAGCTAGGTAAGAAATGAGGCAGAGAATGGCCTCTTTGACCTGTATCATTCATTCAGATACCCACTGAGCACCAACTATGCTAGGTGCTAGGTAGGATACAACAGAGTACAAAACAAACTTGTCTTTGTCCTTAAAATGTTTGCAATCTAGGAGGGAAGATATATGTGTATGAATATATACACATATAGGTATACATATATATATATATATATATATATATATATACATGCATATATATAGACATACACACTTATATACATACACACATACATATGTATGTATTCTGCAGTACATTTTGCTGGAGTTATAGAAAGTTACAAATGGAAGACACCTTAGAGATGAGGTCATTTTAATGATTCTGAAGTAGCCTTTGAGGGGTAAAGTGACTTGCCGAGGATATGGCAGATCTGGGCCTTGACAAGTATATGACTCTGTGCTCTTTCTACTGTGATAAGTGTTCTAGGAATGGTACAAGCTAAGGGAGCAAAGCATCCAGCAGAAGGCATCTCAGAGGAGAAGACACTTGTAGGAGCATGATTTAGATTAGAAAATATGAGACTGAGAGGAGCACATTCCGTTCAGAAAGAACAGATGCTTGTTAGGAGAACAGAGTAATTTTTTTTTTTTTAATGTTAGCCTAGGACCTTGCAGCTGGAAGAGAACTTAAGAAGTTGCATAAATGAACTCCTTCATTTTCCAGATGAAAAATCTAAGGCCCATAGGTTTGATACACATCTCAGGACTAGTTAGTGGAAGATCCAACACTAGAATCCAGTCTTTCTTACTCCTAGACTAATACTGTGTCCTCCACATTGAACATGTCAAACCAGAGACTGGCACACCTGCAGGCAATACTTTTGAGTGATTCCTGATTAAATGTAATTAGGAAATATCTAACAAAATTAAAAAAAATTACAATAGGACATACATAATGTTAACATATAATTTTCTAAGGCAATATAAGGCACGTTGGGATCTTTATGTACAATTTAGTTGACCTGTTTCTATTTGAATTTTATGCCACAGATTACACCATTGCATTCCAATTAACCTGAAAGTCAGGTTCATATTGTGCATTAGAAAGACATAGCACTGGAAAGATTCATTGAGGACATATTTTTGAACACCTTGAATTAGAGGCTAAAGGTCTGCTTTTTTTTTTAAGCCTTTTTTAGGCAAGGTAAGGAATAACTCTAAGAGGAAGAGAGGAAGTGAGGCAGAAGGGATAGAAAGCTTGCTTCAAAATCAGGTAGACCCAAGTGTAAGTTTTACCCTCTTTTACATGCTGGTTGTGTGACCTTAGGCAAGGCACTTAATGTTTCAGTGCTCAGGGAACTATAAAAATATCTATTGCAGAGCAAGTCAAAATCTACAGTGATAGAAAAAGTTCCCTCATCAACAGCTCCATATATCACATATAGGTCCATTCCAGTAAGAATAAGAACAAAAGCGTAAGGATAAAGATAAGGATGAGGATGAGGATAATGTTAAGGAGACGGTGAGAATTTTTGAGCAAAGGAGCAATATGACCAAAGCAGTGTTTCAGGAAGATTAATCTGCAATCTTTGTGCACTGAGAGTATGAAAGACTAGCAAAGAAAGTATACAACTGAAGAATAGAGAATTGAGAAAGAAAAGAGATAGCAAGAGAAGAAATATTCTCTCTTAGTCGATATGGGCAAACTACACAACAAGGTACTTAAAGAAATGATGGCTGTAACTACCTAGCTGTTCTGTAACCTTTGAAAAACACCAAGAATAGGAGAAATACTACAGGACTAGAGAAGGGCAAATGTAATGATTTTTTTTTTAAAGGAAAGAAGGTAGATTTTTGAAAATGTCATAATCTATGTGTCATCCTGGAATCCTTACTCTCTCTCATGTCCCATATCTAAACTCTTGCCAAGGCCTGTCAATTTCATTTTTGCAATATCTGTTAAATATCTCTGCTTCACTCCTTTGATATTGTCACCATTCTGGTGTTGGCTTTCACAGCCTCATGGCTGGATTATTACAATGGCCCTGCAGTAAATCTCTTCCCTCTCCAATCCATCCTCCATTGAGCCACCAAAGTGATTTTACTGAAACACAACTCTAACCATTTTACCTCTCTATTCAATAATCTCAGTTGCTACCTATCACCTCCAGGATCAAACAAAATCCTCGGTTTGGCATTCAAAGCACTTCAGAACCTATCCCTATCCCCCTTGTACCGGCCGCGCCGACCTTGTGTCGGCCGCTCCGTACCCTCTCCTCCTATAAGGAGCAGGCTGCCAGAGTCATACTCACTCTCGAGTCTTCGGTACTCAGCCAGATAAACACACAGAGACGAGCCATCGGGAGGCGCCAACACCAGAGCTTTATTCAGAGGCCATCACAGCAAGCCATCACCGCAAGGCCAAGCAGCAAGGCCAGAGCAACAGAGCAGGAGCCAAGAGAGAGAGAGCGTGATCTGACCACGCTCGTTCCTAAATTCCTACCTAGCCCCTCCTCCCCAGCCCGCTTACTAGCCAATGATTGTAGGGTCAGATACCAGAAGGGGCTGTCTGAGTTTAGCACACCAAGGGAGAGGGAGTAACGTAGGAGGCTAGGACCGGATACAGGAAGGAGGCGTCTGGGATTAGTGCATAGACAGAGTACGTGACCTAGTAAGTCAGGAAGGAGGCGTCTGGGGTCAGTGCTACACAAAGGGACCCAGGAAGTCAGGAAGGTCACAAGAAGGAGGCGTCTGGGGTTGACGTTGCATGTAGGGAGGGGACTAAGCAAAGGGAACTCAGTCCTCTGCCATCCCACTCCCACGTGGCACCGCCCCTTGCCTCAGGAGCACAAGCTCCAGCTACTTCCTTGCACCCAGCTTATCTCACATAGCACTGCCCACTGCCTCAGGGCTTCTCCGTACCCAGCCCATCCCAGTTCACCACGACTCTGCCTACCACAGTCCCTGCCTCAACTTCCAAAAATACCCAGATCTTACCCTAATCTTGCCACAGCACCCACCTGGTAGTTGCCAACATCAGACAGTCCCTCACACCCCCTCACCTTTCCAGTGTTCTTATACCTTATTATCACCCCCTCCTTGTGGTCCCACAAACAAAATCTCTATTTCCTGTGTGGAGTGCCTCTAGGCACTCATAGTCATGGAATGTTCTCCCTCCTCATCTCTGCCTACTGATTTCCCTGGCTTTCTTTAAGGCTCAACTAAAATCCTATCTTCTGTAGGAAGCTTTTCTCATCTCCTCTTAATTATAATGCCTTCCCTCTTTTAAATTATTTTGTAATCAAGCAGTTTTTTGACCCCAAATCAAGTAAAGGAGTTTATTTGGAGGTGATGCACCCAGTGCACTTTCTCCTAAAGGGAAACAGCAGCCCAGCCAGGAGAAGCTAGAGATTTTTGTAGAGGAAATGTGTTTTGTGGGCAGGAAGATAAGGTGATGTAGATATGAAGGGGGGGCAGTTTTGGGATGCTCTTAGATGCACAGAGGCACCCCAAGATCGTGGGAAAAAGCCCAAATCACGGTGCGGATCTGCCTGAATGAATTCAACTCAGATCTTCCAGCCAGAGAAAAAGTTTATTAAAGATAAGCATATAGTCCAGACTCCAAAGGAACCCAAACATCAGTGATCTAAACAGGGTTCAAAGTGGTCAGCTGACGCTTGCAAGGACGAGCAGCGTGAGGCAGTCTAGAAAGCTCAGCGTCTGAGTGGGGGCTGGGGCTAGGGTGGTCAGGCCAGGTGATGCCCGAAACGGGCAGCCATGAGGTCTCATCCTCTAGGGGCATGAGAAATTCCCAGCATCTGAGTGGGGGCTGGGGTGGATAGGCCATGTGACACCCTTAGGATATGCAGGCATGGGGGTCTCAGCTTCTAAGCTTGAGAACAGCTCAGCTTCAGAATGGGGGAAAGGTGAGCCTTAAGTACAGACTGAGGGAGGGGCCATCCAGTTTGGAGTGACGGCAGGAGGGGTCCAAGGAGTGGCCAAGCAGTTTGGGGTGAGGGGAGGAGTGGTCTAGGTAAATCTGGATGGGGGTGGCCAGCAAGCTGGGGTGAAGGGAACACTGGTGCCCAGCTAGGATTAAGGGTGGGAATGGCCAGAAGGCAAAACAATGGGAAAGCCAGTTGATGGGGGAGGTGGACCATTTGGAAAAGGGTCCAGGTGAGAATTTCTGTTTGGAATGTCTGAGTGATTTGAACAGACAATGAGAATAGATAATGAAAGGAGCTGGAAGGGGAAGTTTGCTTTCAAAGGGCTTTCAAAGGAAAATAATGCAGTTTCTAAAACTTTTAAGGGTTTTCTGGGACTGGTAAACAAAACTGAAGCCAGGTTCTTTTTGTCAAAGAGAGATAAGTGAGTCTACAAGTAATCTAAAAGTTTTAAGGTTTTCCTGGGAATTGTAGGTACACCTCTTCAGATATAGTTCTGCCCTTACCTAGGCACATCATCTTTTCATTGTCTAGTCCAGGTGCCCGGGGCAGAGGGGCCCCTGTTTATCTCATCATCTCCAGAAAAGCTTTAGCTAATCTCATCACCTCCCCCTCAAGAAGTAGATACCCAAATTCATTTGGGAAAAAGGAACAGAGGTCTCATCTTCTGAAACTATTTCAGGCTGACAAGGGGTATAGAGCTGTCCCTGACTCACTGGGTCCCAGGGTGGGAGTGGGGAGGTCAGCCCGAATTGAGCATAGGCTATGTCTAAGGGATGGGTGGCAGGTATGAGCTGGTATCCATTGTTCCCTACCAATTTCCATATGCAGGGCCCAAATATAAGGAACAAGAGAATAATTAGAAGTGGTGTCAGAATGGGGGAAAACAAATAAAGAAACTAAGAGCCCCATTAGATTTACATTTGTCATACAGGATTATCTAAATCTTGTTACTTTCTGAAAAGTTTCCACTCTGATTCCAATTTGTTTAGGAGGATCAGATGCTATTCGGGATTCAATCTTATACATGAAAATATAAGTAACCACACTCTTGAAGGTAGAAGTTTTCTACCTTACCAGAGGACTGGGGGTGCCAGGCAGTGTGCAGATGGTAGGTGATCTTAAGGGCCTCTGCAACACTCTGGGTTACCAGAAAGGTGAAGGCAGGACAGTTGTCACTGTGTAAGGAATGAGGTAGGCCAAAGCGGAGTATGATTTCTTTTAGTAATGCTTTAGAAACCTCTTGGGCCTTTTCAGTCATGCAAGGGAAGGCTTCAACCCAGTTAGTAAAGGTGTCCACAAATACCAGAAGCAATTTAAAACTTCTACAAGTGGCCATGTGAGTTAAATCTATTTGCCAATCTCCTCCTGGATATATACCCCTCCTCTGCACAGGCTTTAAAAGAAGAAGGGAGGGGTTAGTGGCCCCTTCAGGGTTTACCTGGGCACAGATGGGACAGGATCTGCAGACTTGCCAGATGGTTTCTCCAAGCTTGTGATCAGTGAAAAATGATGAAGTGCTAATGATGGACCCCTAAAAGGAAAAGACCATGTCTTTGGGACCTGGACCCCAAAGCCCCAGAACCGAGATCTCTGGCATTTGCCTAAGGCACCAGACCCATCCCAGTCAATAATCCTTTTAACTGCCCTTTCACTGGGGCTCTCCCACCACTTAACTCCTTCCATTGTCTGCACCTGGCCCCACCCCAGGCTACTTGCCACTCCTTAATCCCATCCAGATCTTCCCACAGTCTTTCTGTATAAAATATCAATCTCACCCTCGGCCCCCTTGTATTGGAGTCACAAAGAGCAAAGACTCATTAGGAGTTTGGCCCACTTACATTGGTGTTACAATAAACTCACTACTTGGACTGAAAGAAGGCTTGAGTGGTCCAATTCTTTCGAGGTAGACCCCCAGCCTGTGTCCTGTACACTGTACCTGTACCCTGTATTTCAGAGTTCCTAGCATCCCTAGACCACAACAAAAATAGGGTTCACCAGGGATTGGAGGGCATTCTTCCCCAGGTGAGTAGCCTCATGTATGCCAAAAAGAAGCTTCCACTGACTTTCTTCTGGGATAAACAGTTGGCCGAGGCTGCTTGGAACCACATGGAGGCAAAAAAGAGCATATCTCTTCTCTTTGGCAAAAGCCAATGGAAAAAGGCTGTCCCTACCCGTGGGGTAGGGAAAACAATATATCTTCTCCCAGAAGCAGATTCCTGCACTCCCCCACAAGGGTAACTTCATTTGAGATGATCTGGGCGTGCATCCAAGCTAGATTATACTTATATTTACTTCATTTTTTACATGTTGTCTGTCTTCAATCCCCTGCCCAATAGAATGTAAACTGTAATTTCTTCCTAGGCAGTTGTTTATAATGTCTACTGATAGAATGTAAGTTCCTTGAGGGCAGGAAGGTTTCATTTTTGTCTTTTTGCCCCGTGTCTAGCATAGTGCCTTGTACTTAATAGGGACATAAATATGTTTGTTGAATTGAAATGAATACCTGGATTTCAGTGAGGTATTCAGTAAGGTCTCTCACAATATCCTTGTAGACAAGATAGAGATATGATAATAATAAAGTTAGGGAGACATGAACTGGATGCATGATAAGAACAAAGGGTAGTGACATATCCATAAGAAGTTGGAAGAATAATTCTACTAGAATACCCAACATTTTTCTTTGGCCTTATTCTATTCAACATTTCTATCAATAAAATGAATGACAGCATAGATGGGATGCTTCTCGAATGTTCAGAGGATATGAAGGTAGGAGAGAGAGTAACAGTTATATGTAGATGAACTGCTACTGATGAGGCAGACAAGCAATCTAGGTGAAGTAAATAGGCAATCTGAGGGAAAGACAAAAGGGGTATGTGCCAAGGGAGTCAAAACACCACTACTACTTCAAGTACTACTGGCTCTCAATACCTAATAGACATACTCCAGGTACCACAGCCCAAGAATTCACTTCAGTGACTGATGGCTTGGGAAAGTAAATTTCTATCACCAAAATCGTTAGCACTTTCAAATAGTTAAACATCAGAAATCAATAGTGTATTTTTTTAATTAATGGAAATAACATTAAAGATATTCATTGCCATCTACCTTGCTGTTGTACTCAAAGGTTTCCTGAGCTGTTCCATTGCTCTAACTTTGGAAATCTCCTCTATGCATTGTCTATTTTTGTTAGAATGTGAACCCTAAGGCTCTCCACCTCCAGATAGAGAGCTGATGGACTCAGCATGCAGACTGAAGCATACTTTTTTCCATTCATTATTTTTTTTTTGCTTCTTTTTTTCATAACATTGCTAATGTGGAAACATGTTTTACATTTTAATGGATGAGTCTTAAATTTCTTACCATCTCACTGGGAAGTTGAGGAGGTAGAAGGAAGGAGAGATTTGTAACTGAAAATAAAAATTAAAAAAAAAAGAGAAAAAAACATTTGAAGCCTCTGGACTCTAAGCTAAAAGAGTCATAGAACATGAGATAGCACTTCAGCTGATGATTCTAGCTGAAACTAGAAATTAGGAGAAAAAAAGCTATACAACCTTGTATCTGGTGGATCCATGTTTGGCAGGAACCACGGAGACCACAAGAAGACCACCCAGCAGAAGCCAAGCAAGACCAGTGGGGAATATTCCTAGTTGGAGCAGCATAATGACCTCTTCAGAAGACATCAGCAGTCCTTCATTAGGTATCAAAGCTAGAAGCAGCTTGGGACAACTCAATGCATGGAATCACAGCTGGACTGGACACTGCACTGAGGACTATTCATTTGGCCTGGTGAAGTAGACAGGTAGAGCTCTACACCCCACCCTGTGATCTCTGTGTCCATCTCAGCACCTGCCTTCTATGCCCCATAGAAGTTTGCCCCGGTCTAGGGTCTGGGCCTTTGCTCCTTGTATTCCAGGAAGGAAGGAAGGAAGGAAGGAACGAAGGAACGAAAGAAAGAGAGTTCCAATTTGTACCAAGTTCCTTTGCCTCTTTCTGGCACTCTTTCCACTGGCTTCATAAAAAGAAAATATTTCCTCACATGCAGAGATATACAAATGTTGAAGAGATTGCTTCATGAAAGCATATTTCTCCTAATTGGTGTTTTTCCAACAGAAATGGTCCCTTGGCCATTTATTGGGGATACCAGGAGTTCCTGTATCTATATTAAACATATCAAAAGTTTAGAGCTGAAAGGTAGCTTTGAGATTATATTCTAGTCCAACCCCATCATGTTTACAAAGGCAGAATCTGAGACTTAGAAAGATTAATTAATTTGCATGAGTTAGCACATGTTTTAAATTCTAGAGCCAGGATTTGAAACAAGGGTCTATGATTCTAATTCCTGTAAACTTCTCCTGTATATCACTGATTCTCATTTTACTATCTTGAGAATGCTTCATATTATACTTGGTGTTTATAAACACTCAATCATGCAACTTTCCTTCCAAATTGACACCCCATCCCAGAACTGATTTTGCATTACAAGAACAAAAATCTACATCTTTAAATTGCATATATAATATAGCAAATGTCTGAGCATAAGTCACAGAATGTTAGAGTTCAAAGAGATTTCTTTAAGATCATCTAGTCAATGTTCTTCACATTAGATTTGTGAAAATAAGTCCAGAAAAATTAAGCATAATGCCCAGGATCCCTCAGGAAATTAAGGGCTTCGTAAAATCATACTTTAATACAGTAAAATTTTCTTATTTTATGAGTAAGGACAATGAGGGCTGACAAGATGAATTATAGGTCTGAAAGGGATATTAGACGGCATCCTCTTCACTTTATACAAGTTAACTGAGTTCATTCAGTTTACAGAGCAAACTGAGGTCCGACAGAATAATATGTCAAAGATGGGATTTCAGTGCATGTCCTCCTGATTTCAGAGTATGTCTTTGCTACATTTAACTTATTGACATAACTGTGGATTTAGATACTTATACTGAACTTCTAAATAATTCACTCATTCAACTACTTATTTCCTGTTACTATATGTACAGTACATTATGCTAGGTGCTAGGAGAAATAAGGAGAAGTTAGACATGGGCTTGACTTCACAGAGTTTATAATCTTATAATCATCTTTGGAGAATGATCATAGGAAATTTAAGATTTAGAATGGAAACGAATTATAGAGATCATCTAGTTTAAATACCTAATTGTACAGATGAAAACCCTAGGGCCTAGAAGTGTTAATTGACCTCCAGGCAGTAAGTAGCAGAATTGGTACTCCAAATGGGTGTACTTATCTATAAGTGAAAGTTTTAGGAGTATAAACTAACTTTATTTTAAGACAAATATCCTTAAACATAATGGATAGTGGTCTCTCATTGGATTAAAAAGATTTTAAGTGTTTCTAGAAAGCTGGCTAAAAGCACTACTTTAACTTATGCAAATTAAAGTCAACCAAATTTGTTCTATTTCTAAAGATTCTTGAATTGATGCAGAAAACAATGCTAAAGCAAAGGGAAGAAACATTTTTTTTTTAGCCACAGACTTAAAAAGACAAAATATTTTGGCAGCTTTAGCCTCATTAGTAATAATAACTTTCTGTCTTTAAAGACAAGGTTGATTCTATTGGATGGATGCCTGTCAGTCAGGCATGTGCTTTGAATTGTTTTTCCCATTAGTGGTGATAGATTTGCCCTGGTCCATCCACAGTCTTCCACCCAGCCCCCATTGTGACCAGTGGTAGTATTTGCAAGACAGCTGGCTATGGTGAGAAGTGAAGTGTGTACGATCATGGGACAAAATAGAGCTAGCTTATCAGCATAGGAATCACACCCATGACCTTAACCTTATTACCACCATGTTCTAACCAACCAAGCCAATAAGCCACAACTCTTTTTAAAACTACAGGAAAATTCACACCAAAACACGCCAGGAGTTGTCATAATTGTGACCAGTAAAAATTTTTTATAGATATAGTGAGACATCAAAGAAAGGGACTTTTCTGGGATGCCAAGCATTATAATACAATCTAGGAGTTGTCTTCAGCTGGAAAAGGTGGCCTACCCAGAAGTAAACTTTGAAATAAAACATTTTGATAGTATATGATTGCAAATTTTGGATTACATTTTACATTTTTACCTACATCTTAGATAACTACTGATATTTTCATTCCACTGTTTAATATACCCTTCAGATTTGTTTCCAATGTAGATAACAAAAAAGGTTAAAAAAAGAATTTAAAGTTCTTGTTCTGAAGTAAATTAAATTCTGCACAATATGATAAAATTAGACATATATATCTTTCCTTTTAAATATAGCATTACTTAAGGAAAATATCATAAAAGCATTTGAGATTGTTCACTAAATATTATAAATGTTGCATAAAAAGACTTTCTGAAGTTTCCTAAGTTTTGTCTTTGAATACAATTTATAAAAATAATAGCTTAACATTTCCTGGAAAGGATTGCATAATTCGGAACTTTTTTGACGAGACTATAAAGCTTTAAAGAATGTTATTTTTATGTAATGCATTTTAAAAGAAATGGATGAAATCTTACTCCCCTTTCTTTCAAACTGGAAATATTCCAAACAAGTGAAGTATTTTGTGAAGATGCTCCTTCCTCCCATCCTACTAACCCCCTACAGCCCACCCCTTCGCTGAACAGCAATGGAGAAATGCCAAGCCAATAGACTGCCAAGTCATGAGCTTAGCAATGGTGATCTGAAATAAATGAGATTTATGGAACATGAAAAGGATGAGAAAATAATACAACTGACTCTGAAAGAGAAAAGTACTCAAATTAGGAATAATTTATTTAAGGTATACTTTTTGCTCTTGTTTCTAATTTCCATATTCATATCAAGTGGAAAATTTTGGTTTACTGATAAAGATGTTCTAAAGCCTTTCAAAAGATTATAAGGTACTGAAATAAATATATTGCATATTTAATAATGTATTTAAGTTAATAATTGCTTATATCTACCTAATGATTTGCCCACGTTAAGTCATTTGACCCTCTCAATAACCCTGTAGAATTCCCATTTTTTTGCTGTTGAGGAAACTGAAACAGAGAGATTGACTAATTTGTTTGTTGTTATACAAATAATAAGTATAGGAGTGGGACTAAAACTTGTCTTCTCACTACAAATACAGAGCTCTTTCTGTTATGTTACAACTGCCTATGTTATAACAGCCTCTACTATGTTACAACAGTTTCTTGAAGTATTTAGCTCATTATTTTTGCATTTTAGAGTTGGGTTATCTGTCGACTATATAGTCTTTCAGAAATTGAAACATTAATTTTATCTGTACTGAGTCAACCTTATTTTGTTTTGTTTTGTTTTGCTAGTGGGGTTAAGTGACTTGACCAGGGTCAAGTCAAGTTAATAAGTGTTATGTGTCTGAGTACCAATTTGAACTCAGGTCCTCCTGAATCCAGGGCTGGTGCTCTATCCATTGCGCCAAATAGCTACCCCCTCAACCTTATTTTTTTTTACCATATTTGTGTGTTCTCTTGGTTTTTAATATTTGATTACAATAAATAGATAACATAGAAACTGAAAGAGAAAAAATATTAAACTAATTCAAGTTATTTATTTTTAAATTATATTGTCTTTTGATTAATTTTAATTATAAATTTAAATTAGTTATAAGTTATACCAATTTCAAAAAATTTCCAATTCCATTATTAAAGCAAGGATATCAGAGCAAAGATATAAACCATAAAAGACCTTGATTCCCTCCCCCAAAAAAGGAAAAGTTATCATTGTCTCAGCATTGTATGACCTAAGCCTCTTTCCTCTTCCCCTCAAGAATCAGTGTCATAACCATTCACTTGCAAGGTATGACTTCAGCTGTACCATACCCCTAAATCTAGATCCTCTGTATATCCACCATTGTGGCATCTTTCCCTTTCAGCTTGTCCCCAATGATTTATGGAGCAGAATGGTGAGATATTCCTTTCTTATCTTTAGTCATCTCCAATGTCCACATTTTAATGTTTTATTTATCTTATGAGCTAAATATTGCCTTGGAAACATCAAGTAGCCTGGCCACATAGAGTAGAAGATGCAAGACAAGTAGCATTAGCAGATCTATATATTCCCTTGCAGCTTTAAATTTCTAAGACCATGATTCCAAATTCCTATTCATATGTGACATGGGAAAAGATAAACTCTTTGAAGCATTAGATTGGATAGCTAGAACATAGCATACAATTCTACCCCAGGAGTTTAGACCCAAGTAGAGTCTTATTCATAGGTCCATTATTCTAGATCTGGAAGCCATCAGTCTTTGTGATGACAGATGAAGGAACTGAGACAAAGGAGGTTAGATAATTTGAAGTTACATAGATAGTATATATCAGAGGCAGGATTTATACTTCTGCTGTCTGATTTTCAGAGCCATTTCTTTTTCTATGCTACCTTCCTAGTAAAAGAGCTTGAGAATCTTTGGGGTATTCTTGAAGGTTGTAGACCAAAATGAACAAATCAAGAATTAGGGGAGATACTTGGTGGTGTGATAGGGTGTGCTCAGGTCCCAGAGAAGAAGGTTGTTTTTAGCTCTAGTTTTGAAGGACATAAAACTGCACTAGATGATTATTTTGGGGACATAAGACAAATATCATAATCATTAAACACACACACACAGAATATCTATTCACCCTAGCCCTGAGGTCACCCATTCAGAAAATAATTAGAACATAATTAGCATTGGACACAATGTAAATTTCATTGGTCATCAGTTATAGGGTAGTGAAAAAGCTTAATTCTTTCAGCTAGCAAGGGTAAATATTCCCACAGTGACAATATTCATTAAGATATCCCAGTATCTATACCTAGGATGTTACTGAACTGTCAAAACCTGGACAGACTATTTCAGGAGTCTTATATGCTGGTCTGGGGGCCACATTTTAGAAAGAGAATTGATAAATAGGGAGTATCAAAAGGAGGTCAACCAATATGGTAAAAGGACTGGATTCCAGATCATTACAAGACTGGTTGAAGAACTGGAGATTTTTAGCCTAAAGAAGAGAAATTTAGTGGAGACATAAGACATTTGAAGTATGTAAATGGCTGTCACATGACAGACGGATGCAATGTTTTCTACTTGGCATCAAATGACAAAATTAGGAAAAATGGAGATTGCTACTTGATAGAAGGAAAGACATCCTAGCCATTAGTTGTACAAAAGTAGGATGGTCTGCCCCAGGAAGCAGATAGATTCAGGCTCATTAGAGGTTAAGGGAAGACTGGAATGGCCACTGATTAGGGATGTTGAAAAATGATTCATTGACGGGGGCAGTTAGGTGGTGCAGTGGATAGAGCACAGGACCTGAGTTCAAATCTGGCCTCAGACCAAACACTTGACACTTAACTAGCTGTGTGACCCTAGGCAAGTCACTTAACCCCAAATGCCTAAAAATAAATAAATAAATAAAATTTTTAAAAAAAGGATTCATTGTCAGGTATGCTAGATTAGGTGGCTTTAATTAGGTAACACCTCAGAAAGATGTGCCTTCCAACTCTGATTCAATAATTCTATACATTAAATAATTAGCAACATCAGAACCAAATCTGTATATCCTTTATAAAAAATTGCTTTAACTCTACAAATATAGGTATTGTAGTTCACGGACCTTCAGTTAAGTGATCTACTCAAGGTCACACTAAGAGTAAGTGTCACAGCCAGGATGTAAAACTAAGTCACTTGACTTTAAATCCATTGTTTTATCTATTATATCATGTTGCTTCTCCACAGTTTTAAGTTCCTTTTACTCCTACCCACTAATGAACAATAAAATGAACTTCTATAAATAAATAGTTGTTAACCAAAGGGCAGATGATGACAGGGTTATTGTGCATGTTTTTGTCTTATTTATTTTATTTTATTTTTTTTATATTTTCAAAATAGAGAAGGGTCAAGTTTAGACTACTGGCCCACTAATATCCTCTTGGTGACTAGGCAAAATGAAAATTTACCCAACCTGGGGGAGGCAGAGCCAAGATGGCAGAGAGAAATCAGGAAATTGCCTGAGTACTCCCCAGTTTCCCTCAGAAACAACATTAATTCAAGCGTCTAAGTAGATTCTAGAGAGACAGAACCCACAAAAAGATGGAATGAAACAATTTTCCAGCTTAAGACAACTTAGAATGACTTCAGGAAAGGTCAGTCTCACTTGGGTAAAAGGAGAGCACCAGTACAGATGGTGTCTGGACAAAGCCAGTGGGAAGCTTCTTGCCACAGCACAGATCAGCAAGCGAGGCCCCTCAGTCCTCGCTCAGCAGGCTAGTGGCATAGCAGGCCAGCTGTGAGGCCTTCAGCCCCACCACAGAAGGCAAATTGCCAGCCCTGGAACCTGAGGAACAACAGGCATGACTAGGCTGGGCTACCCCAATGCAGTGGACAAGTCACCACACTTGAGGCCCCTGCAAAGAAAGCCAGTGACCAGGTGCCTGACCCCCCAGCACGAGAAGATTGGGACAGGGCCCCCTGTGCTCAAGGAGAAGTACTCAACTTTTAAAAATGAGAAAAAAAACACCAACACAAAAAACAGCCGTGATCATAGAAAGCTACCATGGCAAAAGGGAAGATCAAAACATAAACTCAGAAGAGGACAACAATGTCAAAATGCCTACATGTGAAGCCTCAAAGGGAAATATGAATTAGTCTCAAGCCTAAAAAGTTCTCTAGGAAGACCATAAGAAGGACATTTAAAATCAAGTAAAAGAGAGAATAAAAATTGGGAAAAGAAAAGAGAATTTTACAGGAGAATTATGAAAAAAAATCAGCAGCTTGGAAAAGGAAGCACAAAAACTGACTGAAGAAAATAACTCTTTAAAAAAAAAACTCTTTAAAAAAAAAAAGAATTGGCCAAAAGGAAAATCCATAGAAGAAAACAATTCCTTGAAAGTAGAAATGACCAAACAGAAAAAGAGGCAAAAAAAAATAACTGAAGAAAATAATTTCTTAAAAATTAGAACTGGGCAAATGGAAGCTAATGACTCTATGATTCATCCAGAATCAATCAATCAAAATCAAAAGGATAAAAAAAATAGATGAAAATGTAAAATGCTTCATTGGAAAAGAAAAAAAAAGAAACAAAAATAACTGACCTGGGAAATAGATCCAGCTCAGTATATGTATAGGGATATGTGTTCTCAAAGGAGTAGGAACATCAAATACTAAAATATAAGAAAAGCATCTGAATTTATCAGTTATATAGAACTCCCAGTGTGGGACATACTTCTAATAAGAGAGATCACAACCTATCTACTGTATGACTTAGTAACTAAGCTTTAGTTAGCACGTGAGACAGAATGAAATTAAGTGGGTTTATAAGGATTACAAAGTTTGTAGGTGTCAGAGGGCAGATATGAACTCCAACTTCAGTGCTCTTTCTACAACTCCTTACTGCCTCTATAAAATTCCACTAGCGTAAAATAAAATAGGTGACATTTATATAATGTTTTATATTCATTCATTCATTTGAGCTTGTTCTGTGAGGCAGGTAGCAGAAATGATATTGTCCTCATTTTATAAATGAGGAAAGTGATACTCAGAGCAAGTGACTTACCCAAGATCATACAGTTAGTAAGTGGAAGAGCCAATCCTAGCCCAGATCTCAAATCCAAAGCTGAGGGTTTTGTTTTGTTTTTTGTTTTTGTTTTTCTTCCCACTATACACAACTGCCTCCTCACAAGTAGAGTAGACCCCTTTAGTACCAGTTTTTTTTTTCTTTTTGCCTCTGAATTCTTTCTGTTGACACTTTAAACCAAATTTAAATGGGAATGGAAATAGATATGCTATTTATTTTGCTTATTTAATTTGAAACATGTGTGGATGAGGAATGTTGGACAGGCTTGTGCAAAATTGAAATGCAGGCCAAATAATGACAATTTTATGACACTGACACTTCTCTTTTACAATAGCAATTAGGATTTAGTGGGGACTGAGCACTCTGTGCTTGTCACTATTAATATAGTTTAGCCCGTCTACACAGTAAAGTCCAGAATTTACCATGAAGTCACAATCCCTTGTTGTCAGTTACAGATGTTAAAGACAGAAAAGACATTCCTTTGCCAGGAGTCAGAATTATTGTTCAGCATTTTTTCTCTCAATAAGAGATCTCATTTTTTGCAATTTATCATGGAGAAAGAACACAGGCCTTATTTGTTTCCCTGTCACTTTCGGACTCCTCCTTTCCCTGCTAGCTGCTGACTCCACCAGTCAGCTTTGAGCTGCTTCACCTTTCCCTAATGCCAAGAGACTAATGATCTCCCACTGAAGATAATGAGTGGCTTAGTTCCTTTCTGCTGCAAGTTGTGTGGCAGTCTCTGTGTAACTGCCCACACAAAAATGTAGGCCTTTCATTGTGCACCGGCCGGGCATTGCAGACTCCTGCCAACACTGTGGTCTGATCAACCAAGGTGAAGGTTCATGGTTTTGAATGTAGATTTTAGGAAAGACTGAAGGAACAGCAGCCTGGTGGTCAAGCAAATAGCTCGTCTTTGTTGTGTCCTTTGTCCCTCCGCCGTGGAAAAGAAATCAAGACTAAAGGAAAGATCTAGAGGCACAGTTTATTTCTGTGACCAGACATTGTGTTGGAGGATGTGAGGAAAGTAGGGAGGTGGAGTGGGGGGAGGGGATAGATTTGAAATAAGCTGGCTTGAAAGTACTTGAATTCCCATTAGGTCAGACTTTAATATGTTTTCCCTTGCAATCACTACATGAAACCTTACTTCAGGGAAAAAAAAATACACACATGTAAGCATAAACAGAAGGTCCATTAAATCCCCCAAATCTCCATGATTCTTTTTGTCCAAGATTTTTTTTTTTTGGTAATATATCAAGGCAGGGATGGATTAGACAATTATAACTAATTAACATCTGTGGATATATTAAAGTCATATTAATTTCTTCAACCAAGTAAACAACTAGAAAGTGCCAAAACACAGATATGTTGGAATCATTGAATTGGTGCCCTAGGAATTGCAAAAGCATGAGGAGATTATGGAGTGAATTAAAGATCATATGTCAGTTCTGTTTCTCACTGACATCAACCATCAGAGAAAGGACATGGTTTTAAGTTGTTTTAGTCTTCCAATGATACTACTTTACTATTTTATTTCATAGCTAATCTCGTTAATTCAGAACCAATTACACTGGTTACAGGACAAGTTGTGATGGTAAATGGTAATATATAAAATAACTAACATTTGGTACAGTGCTTTACCAAATTACATATGTATGTGTGTATGTGTATGTGAATGTATGTAATCTGTTTATCTAGTGTGCCAAAGTTTTAGTGAAATTTTAAATTATTAAAGCTTAAAACTCCACTGAGACTTTTGGGACACTTTGTATATACATACATACATTTATATGTATGAATGTATAATTTCAACTTCAAAACTACTCTACTAACATATGTAGGTACTGCATATATTATTTTTTTTTAGATAAGGAAACTAAAGTTCAGAGAATTAAGTGATTTGCCAATGATCACACATTCAGCGAGTATCAAAGGTGAGAGTCAAATCTAGGTCTTCTAGAATGCAATACTTTTCCTGTTGTTTCTCAGTAGGATGCTAAGTATCTAAGAGATTTCTATATAAGACTAAATGTACTTATATATGGTATGCTTGTAGTCAATGAGTGTGACTTTTGCATAACTTAACCATAAGATATTAGAATTGGTTAGGATGTTAGAAATAATCAAATTCAGTGCCTTCTTTTTACAGAAGGGTCCTGAGGCCCAGAGAAGGCCATAGGGAGCTATTTAAAGACACACATCAAAAAAAAAAGACATACATCAAATCTAATGAGGGATAGAAGCTTTAATCAAGTATGTTGTTTCTTCTGTTTTTCTTTTTGTTATTGTTTTTCTTTTTCTCTCCACTGTCAACTCCAAGGCCATTGGAAAGGGTTTTTCATCAGGAGGAAAAGATGATATAATCCCCTTTTCCTGTCATCTCAATGTAAGGTTATAACATAAACAACGAAGGTAATCTTTGGTGGGATGAGGAGACCAGGGAAGAGGCAGCCCAATGTACTTAAACATATCATCATATGATTACTTCAAGGGCCAACCCTGCTGTTCTCTAGTTATGTACCTTTGGGCAAGGGACTTCAACTCTTATGAAGCTCAGCATGTCTTAAAATGGAGACAATGGTATTCATGTTGCCTCCCACACAAGATTGTGGTGAGGATAGCACTTTATAATCTGTCAAGTGGTAGAGAAATGGGAGCAATTATTGTATTCTATACATCTTAGATTTTCTTACTTAACCATATCTTAAACTTTGCCAACTACTTTCCTTTTACAAATGTCAAAGCACAAAGATTCATGCTAAATGTGATTTAGTTCCTTACAATTACTAAACAGCATAGATCAACAACCCAGATTTTAGAGATGAAGTACATACTCATTAATCAAATTAATGTGTCACGCATGTAACTATGAGAGCCATGCTTTGTAGCACAAAGATCACCTTTCAATGTCTATCTACAGTGGCTCTGAAAAGAATAATTCATAAGTTACAGCCATGAATAGAATGTGTTCAATATGAACCCTTCACCAGACTCTCATGTAAGCTCAGAAACATGATGACATCACAGCATTAAGAAGTTAAAAAAAAAGGCCCTTTTGTAAGACTGTCATCAAGTGGGAAAGAATGGCAAAAGCAATATAAGATCTTTTTTAATTCTGGAAACTTAATTGTAAAAGACCTCAGATATCCACAAAATGATAGAAAGGAGAATGTCAATATGTAGTCCAAGACTGAACCATAAAGAAGCAACTAGTGAATAGAAGTGTCTTATTAAGTTATCACAACATGAAATCCAAAATAATCTTTGCACTGAGGCTATAGTTCTTAATGAAATTGGTACATAAGGAGACTTTAATTTTCTTTTGGTCTAGTTTGTCTTTGCACACCTCAAGGATTGGTCACTGGTTACAAAATCTGACATCTACAGGATAAAACAGAATAAAAAGGGATCTTGAAGCCTGAAAATCACAAGTAATTTATTCATGTGCTTATTTACTTAACACTGAGTGATAGAATGGAAACAGTGCTTGCTTTGGAATAAGAGAACCTGGATTAGAATACTGATTCTGCTTGCTACTAGTACCTATGTGAACTTGAAGAAACTCTTTTAATCTCTCTTGGCCTCAGTGTCTTTGTCTATAAAATAAAATTAGACTACATGACTTCCAATATGCCTTCCAGCTCTCAATTCATGGCCTTAACAGAAACTTTGAAGGACTATGTGAACATCATCTCTGTCATAAGTACATTGAACAAAAACACTGGAATACAAAAGATCTACACAAATGTGCACTGACACATTATAATGTACATATAGGTGGCACAGGACATATAGTACTAGACAGCATCAGGAAGACCTGAGTTTGAATATTACCTCAGATACTTCGTAACTGTGTGACCCTGAGAATAGAATTTAATATCACCTAGCCTTAGTTTCCTCATTTGTGAAAAGGGAATAATAATAGCACCTACTCCAAAAAGTTGTAATGAGAATCAAATTAGATAATATATTAAAGGTATTTCAGAAAAACCTTAAGGTGCTATAAACAAGCTATTGTTCTCATCATCATCATCATCATAATATAGGTGCAATGTGGCATAGTGGATGATACATTGAAACCACTGTGATGTAAATGATATGACTCCTAAAATATGAAGTCTGGGAACAAACTGTTAATAGAATGACCCATAGATATGAATTAATAAGACAGAAAAGTAACCAATCCCATCTTATGATGGGGTCATTGATTTTTTTGAGAAGATTTATAGTGTTAAATGGGTGTATCACTCTACTAAATGATGTCAGTGTCCATAGAGAAAAATATTTTAATTGTCCAAAAATAAATGAAAAGCATAAACATCAAGAAGTAGTGAGTAATGTAGTAAATGATACAAAGTGGCATAACTTGGAGTGGGAACTAAGAGAGAAAGGAAATTGTGGTTTGAATTATAATAATTCGACAACTTAGGTATCCCATGACCACTAAAACAATATTTAAGAACAAATCTTTCATTATCTGAAAGAGAAAAACACTTGTCCACCCTTTCTTTAATTTCCAAGATTACAGAATTAGAAAGAATTTTTCTCTAAAGTTAGAGCTTACAGTAAGTATGCAATTGACACTTCATTTGCTCCTGCTTTGGAAGGAGGGTAATTTAAGGTATGATTGTGACATTAGAAATTGCTTCCTATAGAAGGAATTTCTCATGGAAGCCAAGATTATGAGGTGACATCTCTCACTGGATTAGGAAAGAACAATTTACAAAGCTGTGTACCTCTGTGAGAAAATGGATTACTTTGCAATCTGTTGCTAATTACTCTATACCCTTTAATATTGCTTCCAATTGACATTTAGAATTATACTACTAATGTTACACTGAGTAGATAGCTTTCAAGTCTATTACAACACATACCACATGCCATATTCCACCTGAGTTAAACTTTAGTTTGTTGTTCAAGAACTAGGAAATGTGTGTGTGTGTGTGTGTGTGTGTTTGTGTGTGTGTGTGAGAGAGAGAGAGAGAGAGAGAGAGAGAGACTATCCATGTTGATAGTTATCATTTAATCGATTCTCTATTTACAAGGGAAATCATTTGTTTTTAATATGACTTAGTGGATATATTTTCAAAGAAATAAATATGATACAGTTCACAGATTTGCATTTTAGAATATGTCAGTATTTATAATGTTTTTATTTTGTGTTTTATTGCTATTTTTAGTTGCTATGTTTCGACGTATTTTTCCCATGTTTTTGTAGTTTTCTTGTATAATAAACAAACATTAACTGATACTTTGTTTGTAAAGCACAGTTAGGCACTGGACAAATACTTGTTGAATTCAATTAAGCTAAAAAATTAATATTTACTTTCTGTTCAAATATACATGTTTCTAATGAAGAGAAAAAGGTGTTTTCCATTTCCATAAAGAAGAGTTTGAAAAATTGAAGCTAAATTATTTGAGTCAAAAAAATTATTGTGAAATTTTTCCTGGGACTATATTTGTGGTACTTGAGCAAGAGGATTAATGGAGTAATCTTCCTTTTCTAAGTCAGTCCCATAACCATAATCTGGAAGCCAACCCCACTGATTACCAACCAATATCCAACTATGAAGCAGGTAAGCTAGCCTACTTTAAGAAGCAAGTCACATTGAAGAAGAAACAGGAGGCAATCTGTGAGAATAGAGTCAAATCACTGCTAACACCTAGACAACCACCTCCTTCCACATTCCACGATGAAGGTAGTGCCTACCATGAGCTCCACAGCCCTGAAATGGAAGCCACTTCCTTCAGACCACTAGCCCTGCTTCTAGCCTAGCATCAACAGTCATTATCTAAGGAATCAACTGGATCTTTAAGGTGCAGAGCCAAGATGGTGGAGTAAAAGCAGGGACTCACCTAAGCTCTCCCTCAAACCCCTTCAAATACCTTTAAAAGGTGACTCTGAACAAATTCTAGAGTGGCAAAACCCACAAAGAGACAGAATGAAGGAGATTTCAACTCCAAGACAACCTGGAAGGTGGACAGGAAGGGTCTATTACACCTGCAGTCTAGCGCTGCAGCCCAGACCTCGTCCTAGTGACTTGGGCGTGGGGGGGGGGGGGAACTGAATCATTGTCAGCTGTGGTGGTTTCCTGACTTCTCAACCCACAAAGGCCAAAGATAATTTAGAAAGACAGGAGGAAAGGTCTATCAAACCTCGGTGGGAGAGGAGTGCAGTTCAGCTTAGGCCCCAGCAAATCAGGAGCAGGCTGTGAGAGTGACTGAACCAACAGTAGCTCCTGGAGCTATCAGCACACAGACAGAATATTTGAAAGTGACTTATTTCAACTTCTGGGAGCCAAGAGGGCAGAGTAAGCTGTAAGTCGCTTTCACTCTCTATCAATGACTTTGAAAAACCCAGAGAATAATGCCCCAGGAAAAATCCTGGAATAGTGGTGTCAGAAGAAAGACAAGCAGTCTTTTGACTCAGGAGGCTAGAGGGATTAACAGGAAAGGTCCCTCCTTCCTGTGGCTGAAGGGAACCAGTATAAAACTGGAGGCATCCCAGCAAGCCCTACTTCAGCAAACCAGTGGGAGATCCTGAGCCCTATGGTGGTGGAGCAGGCAAGTACCAACACCAGGCACACAGCAGCCACCATCATCAGCTCTAGCTCAGCACCAGGTAAACTACCAGATGCCTCCAGCCTCCAGTTACCAACATCTGAGGCCCTAGCGCACAAAACAAGTAACTAGGCCCCTAGCTCCTAGCACAAGAAGCCTGGGTCAGTGCCCCTTGTGCCCCAGAAGCTGAGACCAACTTTAAAAGCCAGATAAAAGACAAACAGCATGAGCAATAAGCAACAAAGAAAAACAATGACCATAGAGAAGTATCTTGGTGACAGCGAAGACCAAAACACAAGTTCAGAAGAGGACAACATTGTCAATATACCCACATCCAAAATCTCAAAAGGGAATATGAACTGGTCTCAATCTGAAAAAGCCTTCTTGGAAGAGCTCAAGAAGGATTTTAAAAGTCAAATTAGAGAGGTAGAAGAAAAATTGAACAATTCCTTTAAAAATACAATTTATAAAATGGAAAAAGAAAATAACTCCTTAAAAATTAGAATTGGCCAAATGGAAAAGGAGGTACAAAAGTTAACAGAAGAAAATTCATTAAAAATTAGAATTGGGCAATTGGAAGTTAATGACTCTATGAGACATCAAGAATCAGTCAAACAAAATCAAAGAATGAAAAAAAAATGAAGAAAACATACAATACCTCATTGGAAAAACAACTGTCCTAGAAAATAGATCCAGGAGAGATAACTTAAGAATTATTGGCCTACCTGAAAGCCATGATGAGGTAAAAAAAAAAAAAAAAAAAAGAGCATGAGCAGCATCTTCCAAGGAATCATCAAGAAAAACTGATCTAAGGTCTTAGAACCAGACGGTAAAATAGTCATCTAAAGAATCCGTCGATTACCTCCTGAAAGAGATCCCAAATTGGAAACACCAAGGGATATTGTAGTCAAAATCCAGAATTATCAGGTCAAGAAGAAAATACTGCAAGCAGCTAGAAAGAAACAATTCAAATATCATGTAACCACAGTCAGGATTACACAGGACCTTGCAGCTTCTACATTAAAAGATCAGAGGGCATGGAATATAATATTCTGTAAGGCAAAGAAGCTTGGATTACAACCAAGTATCAACCAAAGATCAGTGAAATTAGCATTATCTTTCAAGAGAGGACTTGGACATTCAATGAAATAAGGGACTTCCAGTCACTCTCACCCTCCAGACTTTCCTGATGAAAAAAACAGAGCTCAATAGAAAATGTGATCTTCAAATACAAGACTCAAGAGAGGCATAAAAACATAAACAGGAAAAGAAAAAGAAACCATACTATTCAATAAGGGCAAACTGTTTACATCACTACATGGGAAGAGGATACTTTTAACTTTTGAGAACTATATTTTTATTATGACATTTAGAAGGGATATACATAGACAGAGGGGGTGAGTTTAAGTTGACTTTGATGTGATGATAAAAAACTTAAGTGGTGAAAAGGGATTGCAATGGGAGAAGAGGAAAAGAGGAGGCAGAAAAGGGTAAATTACATCACATGAAGAGGCACAAAGACATAGTACAGTAAAGGGAAAGAAGAGAGGGAGATGAGCATTGTTTAAACTTTACTCTCATTGGATTTGGGTCAAGGAGGGAATAACATATTCAGTTAGGTATAAAAATCTAACTTGCCCTATAGGCAGTAGGAGGGGAAAGGGGAAAAGAAAAGGGGGGGGAGGATAGAAGGGAGGGAAGAAGTAGTAAGGGAAAGGATAAAAAAAGGGAGGGGGCTGATTGAAGGGAGGACAGACTGAGGAAGGTGGTGGTCAAAAGCAAAACTCTAGTGAGCAAGGAAAAGGATAAAGGAGAAAGAAAAGCATAAATGGTGGAGCAGGGATAGGATGGAAAGAACGACACAGATAGTAATCATAACTGTGAATGTGAATGGGATGAACTCTCCCATAAAATGAAAATGGATAGGCATCAACCCATGTGAAGGTGGGAATCCGTAACTACTTCTGCAAACATTACAGGTCCTGTCTCCTAAGTAGCCATAGCTCCTGATAACCCAGAAAAGAAAGCACTTATCACCTAAGTTCTTGAATCTGTCGAACAGTTCAACATGAGAAAAATATATAATTTTATTTGTGCAAATAATCTTTTAAAAAATTCATTACCATGAGTTTTACTACTGTATCCTAAGGACTATGAAACATTTCCCTCTAAACTGCAGCTGAAATCTCCTACATATGTAGCCTAGCCTTGTAGAATGTGAGCTTGTTGATAGCAGAGATTGTTAATAGCCTGGCTTTTCTGTTTGTGTCCCCAGCACTTGCACATATAGTAAAGGCTTAATAATATGTGTTCATTCATTTCATTCCATCATTTTCAGTTCCTTTCTGGACCAGTATAACCATAATTACAAACATCCTCATCCCATAAAAATCAACTAGTTTTTGCATGTTTGAATTCATTTAGCTATTTACTAACTGAGTGACAGTAAGGTATAGTAGACAGTTTGGCTAACTAAAAATCAGGCTTATGTATGTTCAAATCTATCTCTGACACATCCCACCTGTGGAATCCTGGTCAAGCCTTTAAATCTCTAAAACCATGGATTGCTTATAGGAATTGCAAAGGAACTACCTGAGAAGTAAGAGTGAAATGAGGGATAATGAGATTACTTTTCTACACCTAGAGTTTCCTCTACTGATGAAATCACAGGTCCAAACATGGTTTTTAATTGTGAATTACTACAATGCCACCAATAGAACCAATTTTCCTTTGGTGAATATTATAACACTGAGTTATAATTAATTGCACAAGTGAAATTTATTTTAAGATTATGTTAATATTACACAAATTAACAGGAAAATCCAAAGATCTCAAGAATGTCATGCTGATATCCATGACCTGCCTTTCTAACTTTGGTCCTACTACATTCAATGAAATGTGTTTTCAGAGGTTGATTTTTATTACCAAATAGTTATGTGTTGTTTGTATGCAATCCATTTCTTGAAAAAAAAATACATGATTTTTTTTTAGAGAAAAGTCATTTCCTAACTATAATGAAAATTATCTTTTAACTTTCATAGCAAGCTTTATCCTCTTAACCCCTTGCCACTCTCTATCCCTTGGTGGGGGTTATCCTCATATAAATTAACTACAAAATATCACTTGACAAAATTCAAAGGAAAATGAAACACTACAAAATGCAAACTCAAAAGATACCTAGATTTAGGAGGATTATGAACTAATTAATGGACACCAACCAAGATGGCAGAATAGCAGAAAGAAATATAGCTGAGCTCTCCCCAAATACTACTCCACAAAGATCTAGAAAATGTGCCAAATCAAGTTTTGACTGCAAAATCCAAGAAAAAAAATCGAAATGAGTCATTTTTCCAACTTCAGGCAACATAGGGAAGCAGAGAGGTCAGCTAACACGGTGGATGGTCAGAAGTATCCTAAGCTTTCCAATACAAGGGTAAGCCAAGGCCTAACAGGGCAAGAAGAGGTCCCTGATCTAACACAGAATCAGGTACAACTAGCTGTTCTATAACTCACTATCCAGTACACAATCCAGGCTTTGCTAAAAAGGGGATCTGGGTCCAGGCATGTCATTGCATGGTGAGGAGTGTACTGAATAAGAACCAAGTGCCCCGGAAAGCACCCATTGTGTGGCTCTGAGCTAGGAAGTGAAGCATAGTTTCAGTTTTAGTCCATAGTGCAGTCTGAAGTGAGAGAAGAGAAGAATAAATAGGGCAAGAATCTCAGACCAATGTGGGCGCTGCAGTACTTTCTCTCTGACCCTTCAGAGCTTTCCAACCGGCTAATTTGACAGCAGCAACCTACTGGAACTCCAACCACAGGAAAGCTGAGGTGTCTTACTCAGACCCAATTCCAAAAGAGGAACTTGAAGAGCTCTTAAAAGGCCCGAGAAAGAAACATTCAGACTTTGCCCCAGATCAGGAAACTTTAGGAATATTAATGGGCAGGTCCCTAGCCTGTGCTATCCCTGAAATTGTGGAATAATACAATATTCAATAAATGGAGAACGCAACAGAAAAACCCAAGAGGATGAAAGTACAGACCCAAAATTATATACTTATATGTGCGGAGCTTATTGCTCATAAATTCTGAAGAAATTAAAAAAAAAATCCTATCATAGAAAACTATTTTGGTGAAAGGTATGCACAAAACACAAACCAAGAAAAAGAGAACAATTTTACAATATCCATAAATTTTAAAAGGTTCAACTAGAATTATTGGAAGAGATAAAGAAAGAGATTTTAAGAAATATATTTAAATGATTTTTAAAATGAAATGATAGTGCGAGAAAAAAACAAAAGAATAGATTTATGGAAAAAAAGAAATGGAATAGGAATAAATAGCTTGGCACAAAAGGTACAAAAACTTACCCAATAAAGAGATTCCCTGAAAATTAAATGGAACAAACAGAAATTAATATTTCTGCAACATAAGGGACAAGGTATCATGCTCCCACAATTTAAGATAACCTTTGACATCTTACAACATCAGCAAAGAAGTTACATTGTTTTAACAAGCTTGCAAAACCTTGAAAGGGCAAACCAATGAAAAGGGCCCTAATCTTTTAATAGACCCCAAAGTTCTAGAGTGCAGAACTGGTTTCAACCAGCCCTAAGTGGGACAAAGGGCACAGGCTCTTGAACTGCGCATGCTTAACTAGCTAATATCGTATTAACTGACACATCCTGCATAAAATTAGAGCCTCATTCACGCATCATGGATTGTATGACAAGGCAGGAGGAGGGAGGGCTGACATGTCAAGGGGTGGGCGGGAAGAAAGATTGTAATCCCGAAAGGAACAGACCAATCCGGGCGTGGAAGGGAGGAGTCGCAGGGTTCCAGCAGTATAGAACTTTTTCTTGCTTCTGTGTTTGGCGCAATCTCTTCCAAGAGGTTTTCCAGGTTCTCCCAAGAACTGTAAAATAAATGATTCTTCACTCACTCTGAGCTTAGCTTCGTTTTTAACTAGAAGGCTTGATTTCTCTAAGGCCTTATTTCTAACATGCTAGAAAGCAAGAAATATTAAAACAAAGCCGAAGACTGAAAAAAAGAAGGAAAGAAAATTTAAAGTATCTCACTTAAAAAAAAAAAAGGCCTTAGGGGCAGCTAGGTGGTTCAGTGGATAGCGCACTGGCCCTGGATTCAGGAGGACCTGAGTTCAAATTCGACTTCAAACACATAACACTTACTAGCCGTGTGACCCTGGGCAAGTCATTTAACCCCATTGCCTAGCCCCCCCCCCCAAAAAAAAGGCTTTAAGTGGCAAACAGAGCAGAGATATAATAATCATTGGCTTACCAGAAAGTCATGACACAAAAAGTGTCTCTGTGTTAACGTTTCAAGAAATCATAAAAGAAAACTGGAAAGATCTCTTAGAAGCATAGGACAATGTGAGAATAGAAAGAATCCACCAGTTACTATTACGTATAGTGCTAGGAATATCAACTGTAGTGATGAAACATGGAAAAGAAAGAAGTGAAAATAAAAATAGGCAAAGAGGATAAAAAATCATCACTGTTTTCAGATGATATGATAGTTTACTTAGAAAATTCTAGACAGTCTAAACAGATAAGTAAAAAAAAAATTTAAACAATTAACAACTTAAGCAAAATTTCATGATAAAAACTGAACCTACTGAAATCATCAGCAATGAAATATAGCAGGAAGAAATAGAAAGGGAAATTACATTTAAAATAACTGCAAAATGCATAAAACACTTGGGAACCAACCTGCCAAGAAAAACAAAGAAATAATGTGAATATAACTATAAAAATTATTTATACAAATAAACACAGATTTGAATAGAGAAATATTCATTGCTTACGGGCAGGCCATGCCAATATAATAAAAATGATAATACAACCTTAATCAATTAACTTATTTAGTGACATACTACTCAAACTACAAATGGTTACCTTATTGAGCAAAACAATAACAATAGAATAATGACGATAAATAGATTGCAAATAGATTGCAAATAGATAAAATTTATCTGGAAGGAAAAAAAGATCAAGAATCTTAAGGGAAATAATAAGGGGGAAATACAAGAAGGAAGGGGACCTAGCATTATAAGATCTCAAAATGTACTATAAAGTGGTAATAATCATCAAAAGATTTCTGTACTGGTTGAGTAATAGAAAGTCAATCAGTGGAACAGAATAGGTCCACAATATACAAAATAGATGAGCCCAGTATATAATGAAGAGCCTTGAGATCATACTATCTAAGGATTAATGTTTAATCTAGGTTTTGTTTATTGAACTGTGCTTGTGTTTGTGTGTATGGAGATATAAATTATGCAGGGCCTTTTCCTGATGATAACAAGGGAAGAATAAGAAGGTGAGACACGCAGAAATCTCTTCCTATTTTTCTTCCCTCTTCCTCATTCCCTCCTCTTCCTCCAAGTAGGAAAAGGATAGATATTAACTAGGAAGTTAATGAAGGATTCATTGAAGTCAAGGAAAGAAGGAAAGGGCTACGAGAGTTTGATAAGCCTAAGTTGACTTCCAGTAAGTGTGGTAAGTGTGGACTAGATTAGAGGAGAAATGGAGGTTGTCATCCTCTTGAACTTATTCTAGTAATCTGAACTCAGGAAATGAAATTGGCTGCCATTTTCCCCCTCCAATTTTTTTTTCCAAAACAATAATAATGTGTGTTTTACATCCTTCTATTTTTCTTTTTGAGTCAATCTTTTGCTTCATTTCTCTCTTCTCCAGGCAATTCCCTCAAGCTGTCCTCCATTACAAAATGTCTCCTCTCCCCTCAAAAAAATTTCCAACTCCTCGAGCATGACTGATTTTAACCAAGTGTTGATTTGATCTTCTGTTTAAAGAAACTGACAATAAGTTTTTAATTAGGTTCATCTCTCTCTGGGATATTTCCCTTTTTAACAAAACGACTTAGCTAGTCTGAAGGAATTTCTTAATGGTGAATTGCAGATATTTTTGGTCTAATGGGAGTTTTCCCATATTGCTTGGGAATTCCTTAAAATCATTCTCCCTCCCGGCCTCCTCAGTCACTACCTAGGGAGTGAAATAATAGAATCAGCATAACTGCATACCAACCATTCCCTCCCTCCCCCAGGCTCCCCTTGGCCCAACTCATACACACCTTGAAAGTAGTCCCATAGCCTATGAATAGAACAATGTAATTACTTAGGGGAAGAGGAAACACTGATATCTGAGAACAAGATAATATATTTAGGAATATAGAAACCCTCCTATATAAAGTCACAGCTGAATTAATAAAATGATTTATAATCATAAAATGTTATCAATACACTGTTATAGATTGGATTTAGTGAAAAACTATGACTTTTATATTAGTGCCAGAATATAAACTCAGATATGGTGACCTAGAAATGAAAAATTATTTCTGATTGTTTCCTTTATTTCCTTTGGAAATAAATCAACAAAAAAGACTGTGGACAACTGGAACATTTATCAGCAATGAGATATCTACATGAAGGAAAAAATAAAACAGAAAGAACGAACAAATTGAAAATCATCTACAAACAGATAAACCTGAGAATAGATGGAAAGCACCTAAATTGAATGAGAAAAGAAAAATTGTTATGTGCCATACACACATACATATGCTTTGTAATACATACATGTATGCACATATGGATGTATACATATATGCATATACATATAAATAATACATACAACATAATAGCTTCAACCTTCTAGTGTTGATAGACATGACTATAACTCAGCTTTCAGAGAGTAAGGCCACCTGTTTTCATTACTACACAGGACCATAGAGGTGCTGTAATCTCCCTCATTTTATAGTAAACAAAAGTGTTACAGTAACTGAAGATTATACAGGATTAATTTGCTATTATATTTTGATCAAGATATATAATTTTACCAATGACATTTCAAAATGTATATAATCAGAAAAACATAGAATTTTACAATTAGGAGAGACTTCAAACAATCTTCTTGTGCAAACAGTGTCTGAATATTAGTCAGCCAGTCTAGGTTAGAAAACCTCCATTGTGGGGGAATATATGACATCTCAAGAAAGATCCTTTTGTTACGGAAATACTATAAATAATAAAACAAGAGAAAACAACTAAAAATATAAAGACAGGCCAAGAGAAGATAAAATGATCTCTAGGTATGATATGATGCAAAGATAAGAATAGAAATAAAAAGTTTTAGTAAAATCGCAGGCTACAAAATAAGTCCTCAAAAATCAATAGAATTGTTATATGATAATCATAAAATTCCAGAGGCAGTAATAGAAAAGGAAATTTTATTAAAATAACAGCAAAAATGCAGAAGATATTTGAGGATATATCTACCAAAACTCCCAAAATATTTTTATTGTTTCAATTACAAAGTGCTGCATAAAACAACAACAAACAAACAAACAAACAAACAAACATAAAAACCCTAAATAGCTGGAGGAATGTTCACTACTCAGGCCTGGGCCAGGCCAATTTGATAAAAATGACAATACTACCAAAGCTAATTTAGAGTTTTAGTTCTATGCCAATTAAATTATCAAAGGGATACTTTAGAAAACTCAATAGAATAATATTTCACTTGAAAAAAACAAAAGATCTAAAATATTAGAAGGAATAATGAAAAAAAGCATGAAGGAATAGTCCTTTCAAACTTCAAACCATATTATAATGCAGCAGTAATCAAAACCATTGGAATGAGTTAAAAATTGAGAAGTAGATGAAAACAATGATGATGTTGATAGCTAACATTTCTTTTTTTTTCTTTTTTTCTTTTTTTATTAATTTATTTTGATTTATCAACAATAACTTCTATAAGCTTTTGAGTTTTAAATTTTTCTCCCCCTCCCTCCCTAACTCCCTCCCGAAGACAGCGTGCAGTCTAATATAGGCTATACATATACATTCTTATTAAACATATTTTCACATTAGTGATGTTGTAAGAATTAGAATTAATAGGAGGAACCACCATAAAGAGGAAACAAAATACAACAGAAGGAAAAAAAATAGCAAATAGTATGCCTTGATCTGCATTCAAACTCCATAGTTCTTTCTTTGGATGTGGATAGCATTTTCCATCATGAAGCCTTTGGAGATGTCTTAGATCCTTGTATTGCTGAGAGGGGTTAAGTCTATCAAAGTCAGTTATCATTTAATGTGGCTGTTACTGTGTACAATGTTCTCCTGGTTCTGCTCACTTCACTCAGCATCAAACCATATTCCAGGTTTCTCTGAAGTCTGCCTGTTCATCATTTCTTATAGCACAGTAGTATTCCATTACATTCATATATCACATTCACAATTATGATAACTATCTGTTTCTTTCTCTTCATCCTCCCCCCCTCCCCTTCTCCCCCTAGTGTTTATGCTTTTCTTCCTCCTTTCTCCTTTTCCCTCCTCACTAATGTTTTGTTTTTCACTGCCTCCTCCCTCAATCCCACCTCCCTTCTATTAGCCCCCTCCCTTTTCTTTCCCCTTTTCCCTCCTACTGCCTATAGGGCATGTTAGATTTCTATACCTAACTGATTATGTTATTCCCTTCTTAAGCCAAATCTGATAAGAGTAAGGTTCAAACAATGCTCATCTCCCTTCCTTCTTTCCCTCTGCTGTAATAGGTTTTTGTGCCTTTTCCTGTGATGCAATTTACCCTTGTCTGACTCCTCCTTTCCTTTTCTCTCAGTACATTTTCTTAGTTAGATCAGATTAATTCACTTACTTGGATCCATTTAACCTACTTGATTAGATTTTTTTCATCATTACATCAAAGTCAATTTACACCCACACCCTTTATTATACCCCTTTAACATGGTGTAATAACAATAGAGTTCTCAAGAGTTACAAGTGTCATCCTCCCTTGTAGGGATGTAAAGAGTTTGTCCTTATTAATAACATATTGTTACTTTCTGTCCCATTTACCTTTTTATTCTCTCTTGAGTCTTGTATTTGAAGATCAGATTTTCTGTTGAGCTCTGGTCTTTTTTATCAGGAAGGTATGGAAGTCCCCTATTTTGTTCAATATCCATCTCCTCCCCTGAAAGATCATGCTCATTTTCACTGGGTAGTTGATCCTTGGTTGTAATCCAAGTTCCTTTGCCTTATGGAATATAATATTCCACACCCTACAGTCTTTTTAATGTAGAAGCTGCAAGGTCCTGTATAATCCTGACTGTGGTTCCATGATATTTAAATTGTTTCTTTCTGGCTGCTCTCAGTATTTTCTCTTTGACCTGGTAATTTTGGAATTTGGCTACTACATTCCTTGGCATTTTCAATTTGGGATCTCTTTCAGGAGGTGTTTGGTGGATTCTTTCTATGGCTATTTTACCCTCTGGTTCTAGGACCTCCAGGCAGTTTTCCTTTATGATTTCCTGAAAGATGCTGTCCAGGCTCTTTTTTTCATCGTCATTTTCAGATAGATCAATAATTTTTAAATTGTCTCTCCTGGATCGATTTTCCAGGTCAGTTGTTTTACCAATGAGATATTTTACATTTACATGTTTTTTCATTCTTTTGTTTTTGTTTGACTGATTCTTGCTCTCTCATAGAGCTTCCATTTGCTCAATTCTAATTTTTAACACATTGTTTTCTTCTATTAGATTTTGTACCTCCTTCCCCTTTTCTTCAGTGTACTTTTTTTTTCCAGTTGGCCAGTTGTATTTTTTTTTAATTTTTTTTTATTTTTAGTGTTCAATATTTACTTCCACAAGATTTTGATTTCCAAAATTACACCCCATCTCTCCCCTCCCCCCACCCCAAGATGACATGCATTCTGAATACCCCTTCCCCTAGTCTGCTTTCCCTGCTATCTCTCCCCCCCTTCCCCTTCTATTTTCCTGTAGGGCAGGATAGATTTCTGTACCCCATTTCCTGTATTTCTTATTTCCCAGTCGCATGTGAAAACATTTTTTTAAACGTGTTTTTTTTTAAACTTTGGGTTCCACATTTTCTCCCTTTCTTCCTCCCCACCCACCCTCATTGAAAAGGCAAGCAACTCAATATAGGGTATACTTGTGCAGTTATGCAAAACACTTCCATAATAGACATGCTGTGAAAAACTAACTCTATTTCCCTTAATCCTATCCCACCCCACCATTTATTCTGTTCTTTCTTTTGACCCTGTCCCTCCTCAGAAGTATTTGCTTCTGATTACCCCCTTTCCCAATCTGTTCTCCCTCTATCATCTCCCTACTCTCTTGTCCCCTTCCCCTCCTATTTTGCTGTAGGGTAAGGCAGATTTCCATACCCAATTGAGTGTGTATGTTATACCCTCCTTAAGTCAAATCCTATGAGAATAAGATTCACTCATTTCCTCTCACCTTCCCCCGGTTTCCCTCCACTGTTAGAGCCTTTCCTTTTCTGTTTTTTTTTTTGTGAGATAATTTACCCTGTTTTACCTTTCCCTTTCTCCTTCTCCTAGTATAATCCTCTCTGACCCCTTAATTTTATTCTCCAGATATGACCCCTTCATCTTCAACTCACCCTGTGCCCTCCATCTGTCTGTCTATCTATCTATCTATCTATCTATCTGTATATATATATATAACATACATATATTTTTTTCCCTCCAAATACTCTAATACTGACAAAGGTTTCATGAGTTACAAATATCATCTTTCCATGCATGAATGTAAACAGTTCAACCTTAATAAGTCTCTTATGATTTCTCTTTCCTGTTTACCTCTTCATGCTTCTCTTGAGTCTCATATCTAAAAGTTAAATTTTCTATTCAGCTCTGGTCTTTTCATTAAGAATGCTTGGAAGTCCTCTATTTCACTGAATGACCATTTCTTCCCCTGAAGAATTATACTCATTTTTTGCTGGGTAGGTGATTCTTGGTTGTAATCTTATCTCCTTTGCCCTCCGGAGTATTATATTCCATGCCCTGTGATCCCTTAATGTAGAAGCAGCTAAATCTTGTGTTATCCTGATTGTGTTTCCACAATACTTGAATTGTTTCTTTCTGGCTGCTTGTAATATTTTCTCATTGACCTGGGAACTCTGGAATTTGGCTACAATATTCCTAGGAGTTTTCCTTTGGGGATCTCTTTCAGGAGGAGATCGGTGGATTCTTTCCATTTCTATTTTGCCCTCTGGTTCTAAAATATCAGGGCAGTTTTGTTTGATAATTTCTTGAAAGACGATGTCTAGGCTCTTTTTTTGATCATGGCTTTCAGATAGTCCAATAATTTTTAAATTCTCTCTCATGGATCTATTTTCCAGGTCAGTTGTTTTTCCAATTAGATATTTCACATTGTTTTCTAATTTTTCATTCTCTTGGATTTGTTTTACCGTGTCTTGATTTCTCATAAAGTCACTAGCTTCCAATTGCTCTATTCTAATTTTTAAGGAAAGATTTTCTTCAGTAATCTTTTGGACTTCCTTTTCCATTTGTCCAATTTTGCTCTTTAGGGCATTCTTTTCTTCATTGGCTTTTTGGACCTCTTTTGCCATTTGGGTTAGACTATTTTTTTAAGGTGTTATTTTCTTCAGTATTTTTTTGGGTGTCCTTTAGCAAGCTGTTGACTTGCTTTTCATGATTTTCTTGGATCACTCTCATTTCTCTTCCCAGTTTTTCCTCTACTTCTCTTACTTGCTTCTCAAAATCCCTTTTGAGCTCTTCCAAGGCCTGGGACTGATTCATATTTTTCTTGGAAGTTTTGGATGTAGGAGGTTTGACTTTGTTTTCTTCTTCTGGTTGTATGTTTTGATCTTCTTTGTCACCAAAGTAAGATAATATAGTCTGACTCTTTTTGCGCTGCTTGCTCATGATCCCAACCAATTACTTGAGTTTTAAACTCTTTGTTAAGGTAAGAGTCTGTTTCCAATGTGGAGAATGTACTGTCCCAAGCTTTGGGGGTTTGTACAGCTGTTTTCAGAGATACTTCTAGGGACCTGCAAAGTATCAGTTCTTCCAAGGTGCTATGATAAGGGGCGAGGTGTTTTCCCTGCACCGCCACAACAGGCTCCACCGAACCAGTGTTCTTCCTCGCCCCAGGACCGCCCCTCAGAACTGTGACCCAGATCCAAGCATGGGCAAAGCAAGAGATTCCTGCCTTGGCCCTGGCAAAGAGATCCTTTCAATCCCCCTCTGATCAGCCACTTGATTCCCCCTCAGTCTGTGGGCTGGAAGCTCAGAAGCCAGCTGGTGCCCTCGGGGCAGCTGAGATCTAGCTTCTTCTCTCACCCTCACTGCAGTAACAGATTTTTTCCACTGACCTTCTAAGTTGTCTTTGGCGTTCCTGGATTGAGAAGTCTGGAAACCGCCACAGCTGCTCGCAATTCAGTCCTCTGAGGCCTGCTCCAGGGTCGCTGCAGCCTGCGCGCCCACACCGAACTGCACTCCTCTGCCAGCCCGGTGCATTATGCTTTTCCAATTAGCCTTCCAGGTTGTCTTGGGCTGCAAATTTGTTTTACTCTGTTTTTTTGTGGGTTCTGCTGTTTTAGAATTTGTTTAGAGCCATTTTTTGTAGGTATTTGGAGGGGTTTGGGGGAGAGCAAGTCACTGTTTTCCCTCTGCCATCTTGGCTCCACCCCCCTCCAATTGTATTTTCTAAGGACTTGTTTTCTACAGTTAATTTTTGTTCTTCCTTTTCCAAGCTATTGACTCTTGCATACTTCTCATTTCTTTTCCCATTTTTTTCTACTACCTCTCTCATTTGACTTTTAAAATCCTTCTTGAGCTCTTCTAAGAAGGCTTTTTGGGCTTCAGACCAGTTCATATTCCCTTTTGAGGTTCCAGATTTGGGTTTGTTGACAATGTTGTCCTCCTCAGAATTTCTGCCTTGATCTTTACTCTTCCCATAATAAGAATCTATCATATGTTTCTTTTTGCTCATGGTGTTTTCTTATTTCCTGGACTTTACAGAATTTGGGCTCTCCTGCTGGGGAGCAGAGGGCACTGACCCAAGCTTCTTGTGTTGGGACCCTAGGGCCTGGTTGATGGCTTTATGTGCTGGGGCCTCCAATGTTGGCAGTTGGAGGCTTTAGGATTCTGGCAACTCACCTGGTGTTGGGCTGGAAACAGCAATACTGAAACTCTAGGGGTAGGATTGAGTAGTGTGGCTCCTGGAGATTTTCTGCTCACCCAGGCCTTTCCTTCCTTTTGCTTTCTTCGGCTTTTTTCAGATAGATATTGTAGGGTGTTTATCCACCTGGAGCCCCTTGAAGCGCTGCTTCCTTTAGTTTTGCTGAGGCACTGGGAGAGCTGGTTGCTGTAGATTGCTGAGACACCTGGTGGTTTTCTGAGCTAGTTTCCACTGGTTCCCCCACCCTCAATGAGGCACTCGGGGTCCAGGTGTTGGAGTTTGCTTGCTCCAACACCTGGTCTTCAGGATCTCCTTCTGGAATGCTGAGGTGGGGCTTTCCATTAGCTTGCAGGGATGTCTCTTTTTCTGTTCTGCTTCCCTTCCCCCAGGGTAAGAGGGGCCTTTCCAGTTAACCCCTCAAGCTACCTGGGCTACTGGATGGCTGTACCCCATATTTCTTCTGGTTCAGCTGTTCCAGGGTTTTTTCTGGGGTGATATTTTCTGGGCTTTCAGGCGTTAATAAGGGAGAGTAAGACAGACTCACCTCTTACTCCGCCATCTTGGCTCCCAGAAGCGGAAGATAGCTAACATTTATATAGTGTTACTATCTGTCAAGAACTGTTCTAAGCACTTTAAAATTATTGTCTAAAGAGAGGTGCTATTATCATGACTATTTTATAGATGAAGAACCTGAGACAAACATAAGTTAAGTGACTTGCCCGTGGTCATATACCTAGCATATATCTGAGGCCAATTTGAACCCAAGTCTTCCTGTCTCCATTCTGGGCATTCTAGAATTAGAAACATTTGAATGTGATAACTCAGCACTCCATAAAACAGAAAACCTTAATTACTTAGGAAAGAGCTCTCTTTTTTATTTAAAAAAAAAAAGGCCAAGAAGAAAGGAAAGCAGAATGGCAAAAAATTCGGCCTAGATTTACTTTTTGTACCATATTCTACAATAAATTCAAATATGTGACCTTACTTTTAAAGATAATACCATAAATATTAGAAGAGAAATAGATAATATACCATTCACAAGTATAGGTAGATGTGTTCCTAATCAATAAAGGAAAAGAGGTAATTATAAAAAAAAGTTAATTTTGGTTATGTATTTTTTGACACTGAACATTTTATAAATAAACCAAATTAGATAATACAGGATAGGAAGGGAAGCAGTTGAATGGGGTGGGGTGGGGTTGGGGGGACAGACTTTGTATCAGATTACTCAAATAAGAATGTGGCAACTAAAATATATAGACAACTAATACATATGTATGCATTTGAGTGCATGAATATATATACATATATGTGCAAGCACAATGTGCACACATTCATGTGCATGTGTATGTATATATATATATATCCATATATACATATATGTGTGTGTATATATATATATATGTATTCTATATATAGAAATGTTTGTTGATATCCTTTGACTACATCTATTGGGAAATCGCAGTTTTTATACAACACATACAAACAAACATGCATATATATCTGTGTGTGTGTGTGTGTATGTGTATATAAATCATTTCTCAAAAGAAGAATTACACTTGTTAACCACCATATGAAAGAATGCTCCAAATCACTAAAAAGAGAGAAATTAAAATCAAGACCAACTTTGAGTTTTCTCTTCAAACCCATCAAACTGGGCAAGATAAGAGAAGATAGAAATAGTCAGCATAAGAGGGTGTGAGGGACAGGTGTGAGGGATTGTCTGTTGGCTGTGCCACGTAGGGGTGGGACGGCAAGGAGGAGGGGCTAGAAAGGTATATAAGGGGAGTAGAGATCAGAGCTCTTAGGCTGGTCAGGCTGGTCGGGCTCCTGTTTGCTTGCTCCTGCTCGTTTGCTCCTGCTCTCTTGCTTTCCTGTTGGGTTTGCTGTGATAGTTTCTGAGTAAAGTTTGAGTGTTTGTACCTCCTGATCGGCTTGTCTCTAAGTTTATCCGGGTGGGCTCCGAAGACTGGTATGTGTGACCCTGGCAGTCTGTTGAGAGTGCGCAGCGCGGCCGGCACAAATGGCGCCCAACGTGGGGCGTGAGTAAAAGGGCCAGGGACCTCGC
Source organism: Vombatus ursinus (assembly GCF_900497805.2). Classification (NCBI taxonomy): domain Eukaryota; kingdom Metazoa; phylum Chordata; class Mammalia; order Diprotodontia; family Vombatidae; genus Vombatus; species Vombatus ursinus. The sequence goes on along the minus strand of NW_020954569.1, from coordinate 40,002,657 downwards.
GGATCAGCTGGTCTGGTCGCAGGAAGAGAGACGAGACCTCGTAGCCAACAGGGTGAGGGATGGAAGATGGGACAGATGTTTGGGTCCCAGATCAGGAGGTGCTAAGGGGAGAAGTATATAAAATAGTGAAAGAAGCAGAAATCAGTGGTGAGGAAGAATCATGGAGTGAGGCAGAAGACACCGGAAACAAGAAGTGGGAGAGTAGGCGGGGGGAGAGAAAGGAAGAGTGAAGCAAAGAAAGCTCAGTCTATCACATGGAGGGGCGGCCCCCTCCTCCAGACTTCCCTTTTGAGGGGAAAGGTCCTGGGTATTTAAGTCTTACAGATCCTGATGGCAGGAGCAGCTGGGCATCAGAAGAAAACGAGTTGAAGAAGCCCCAGGAGAGACAACAAGGATGGGAGAAGGAACACAGATGACAGAAAATTCAGAGAGCAGAAGGAAAAGACAGAATGACTGAACTGAGTAAACTGTGTTCACTTTTTTGCGCGATCAGGACTTTGCCACAGGTTGCGTTAGCTCCAGTACTCTGGGCACCCCTGTCCAAGGCCACACTGCAGCAACAGGAGGAGGCGGGAGTGGAGAGATGGATCCTGACAGAAGGTGCTCAAAGACAAATCCTGATGTGGGAAGAGGCTACTCCTGAGATCATCTTACAGGGCAGCTGGACCTTGAACTCCACATTGTACTTACAAAAGCTAAGACCCCTGCCAATTGGTTCCCCACTGCTGAAGATGCTGGGTGGGAGGAGATAGGTAAAGCAATCAATTATTGTTGACACAAGAGAGAATGGCTGGGGGCACTTGCGTTTGCGGCATCCATCTTCGAGGAGTTCCAGATACAGGACTTGTATAGCGGACAGCGGTTGCTTGCCTCACAAATAGAGGAGCTGGCCAGTGGATTCGCCCACGCCCTCCAAGTGCAGGCTACTGTTAATCGGCAGCTGGAGGAGCAGATTCATGGAATAGCGTTGGTTGCCCAGGACATTGGGGGTGAACTTATGTGGGGACATACCTCTTTGGTGGCCCATTGGGCATTTGTGGCTTTTTTGTATTTGTACTGTTATTGTTACTACTCACTATATTGGGGTGTTTCCTTGGGATTCTTAGAGGTTCATTACCGAGGCCCTAGTCTTGAGACCCTGTCTCCGCCCCCTTGATTAAACAAAAAGGGGGAGATGTGAGGGACAGGTGTGAGGGATTGTCTGTTGGCTGTGCCACGTGGGGGTGGGATGGCAAGGAGGAGGGGCTAGAAAGGTATATAAGGGGAGTAGAGATCAGGTTCTTAGGCTGGTCGGGCTGGTCGGGCTCCTGTTTGCTTGCTCCTGCTCATTTGCTCCTGCTCTCTTGCTTTCCTGTTGGGTTTGCTGTGATGGTTTCTGAGTAAAGTTTGAGTGTTTGTACCTCCTGATCGGCTTGTCTCTAAGTTTATCCGGGTGGGCTCTGAAGACTGGTATGTGTGACCCTGGCAGCCTGTTGAGAGTGTGAGGTGCGGCCGGCACAAGAGGGTATGTAGGAAGATAAGCACACTGGAACATTTTCAGTGGAGCTCTGAATCAGTACAACCATTTTGAAAAGTAATTTGGAATTGTGCAAATAAATTAACTAAAATGTCCATGCCCTTTGACCCAGAGAGTCTGTTGTTTGGCATATATACCAATGGGGTCAATGAGAAGGATTTTATGTTTACAAAAATGTTTAAAGTAACTTTTTTTTTTTGGTCATAGTGAAGGATTGAAAACCAACTAAATGACCATTGATTGGGAATGGCTGAACAAATTGCGTGATGTGAATAAAATGGAATATTTCTGTGCCATAAGAAATGACAAATATGAGGAATACAAAAGACATTGAAATAGTTATATGTTCTGATGCAGAATGAAATAAGCAAAGCCAAGAAAATAATTAACACAAGGTCTACAACAATGAAAATGGGGAAATAAAACCAATAATTGCAAAAATCAGAAGTGAATTTTGAAAAATTATAAATAAAAGGATGACCTGAAATAAGAGCTATATGAAGAAACTTTTGCAGAGGTGGAATGTCCATTAGTGTGGCACTTTGCATGTATTTTTAAGACTTTTTAAATGTATTTATCAATTTTTCTAATTTTCTTATTCTTTTTTGTTTTATTAAATATCTATATAATACACACAAATATATTTATACATTTATGTGTGAATGCATGCACGTATGTATGTGTTACATGAGTTGGCTCTCTGTTACATGAGAGCCAGAAATGAAATGATAATGGGAGAAATTCTTGTGATATAAAATATTTTGAAAATATGAATTAAAGTTCAATTTTAATGAAGGTACTGAGATTATTCCTCAAGATTTGGATGACTCAGGGCAGTAATGTCCCAGACTGTTGACATCAGTTTCTCATCTTATAAGCACCAAACAAGCATGAAGGCTTCCAGGTACTCAGATGCTTGCCTGGCTGGGTGTCCGCCAAACAAGGAAATTTCACTCAGCTACATCAATTTGAGGTGCCCTCAATTCCTACCCTTTTTCTCCTGCTATAGCTAAGTATCTCTTCTGTTAATTGTTGAAAAAAAATGTACCCAAAGATCACATAAGCTACATTTGATGACATATTATAGTACTAATTCATTTTGAGGTTGCTATCCTATCCACCCACTCAGCCAACTAATCAATAACCATTCATTGTGTTTTCTGTTTTAAGCACTGTGGTAAGAATTGGGAATACACACACAAATAAAGCAAAAATAGTACCATTCCTTTAGGAGCTTATTATTAATGTTTATTTATAATTATTTATATTCATACACACATAAAAATACATACAAGTATACATGCATATGAATGTATACATGTGTATATGTATGTATATAAATGTATGAGCACATAAAAGATACATATGGAATAAGTAGATTGAAGGAAACATTAGAGGGGAAAGCAAAAGTGACTTGGAGGCGGGGGAACAACCAGAAAAGGTCTTGTGTCATAGATGGCATTTTAACTAAGCTTTGAAGGAAGCTAGGGATTACAAGAGGCAGAGATAAGGAGGGAACACATTTCAGCCTTCAGAGAGTGGAGTGAAGAATGAGGCAGTGGGGAATGATGTCAGAAGTATTTGAGATGAGGAAAGAGGAGAAAAGTTGACTCTCAGTGAATAGTGTCATGGTCTCATGTCCTCAGATAAGAGGGCAGGAGGAGGGGTACCATGGAAAGCTTGAAGAGAGAAGTTTTTTCATAGTACTATTATGAGTGGGATAGAGAATTCATTAGCAAGTAGTCAAGGAGCTGTCTCACAGTAATACAGGCCCAAATTTGTAGGGGATGCATTGAATAGTTTCATGATTGTGTCCAAGTCTGTTCTACTCCACTTGAAGAGGAGCAACATATGTAGTTGGTAGGAGCAATCCAGGGTTAAGGTTTAGAAGCATGTTAGGGCCCAGGCCAGCTGTCATTCATTCTTCTCACATCTCTCCTTCTGACTTTCCAGACTTTGTCATCTTGACTTTGATGCTGTAATCCAGAAAGTGCCCTTTGCCTCTGAGACCTTCTTATCCTATATCCTTTTCCATATAAGCCCTCTTTTCCCTTTGGTGAGTTCCTTCTGGAATACTCATTTTGAGGAAACACTTAAATGAGTCATTTCTTCATTCATATCTCTGTGCTTGACAAAGTTTAACAATATGCCTCAGTTACCTTTTCACCCTGGAAGTTACCTCACATTCCCTATGGCCTTCTCAAATTGGAACATCCCTCCACCCTGCAGCCTCCTTTGCCCATAGATGACTTCCTCCCCAAAGCTCTGTTTTGAGAAAGTTCAGAATGAAGGACCAACCTCCCTCCTCTCTCTGCTCTGTTTCTGACTCTCCTGACTTGTGATCATGAGCCTCTGCTTCTGGCTTCTGTTTCTTCTCCTCCCTCCCCTTTTCATCTCCTTCTTTATGTGTTATCTTCCCCCTCTGGAATTTAAGTTCCTTTAGGGCAAAGACTGTCACTCTTATTGCCTCTTTTTTGTATCTCCAGCACTTAGCACAGTGCGTAGAACATAGTAAGTACTTAATTAATGATAGTTAATTAACTGAATTATTATTCGCGGGACTAGTGATTTGAACATAGGTAGAGTAGAATGGTTTTTAGTGTTCATAGACAAAATATTTAGACCTGCTTTAGTCAAATTGCTGTATAAAATTATACCTCCCCCATCCCATCTTTGTGATACTGATTTTTGAACCTCAAGTATATGACATTTATTACTACTGAATTTTCCTTAATGAGTCAGACCAGTGCTCTAGTCTTTCAAGATCTTTGTGAATCCTGGTGCTATCATCTAGGGTGTTATCTCTTCATGTCAATTTGATGAGTGTCCCATCTATCCTTTTATCCAAGACATCGATATAAAAATATTAAATACGACATGGACAAGCACGGGTCCCTGGGCACTCTTTTGGAGAATTCTTCTCAAGATAAAATTGAATCGTTAATGTCATTCAACCAATCCTGAATGAATGCACCCACAAGCATTTATTAATCACCTACTATGTGTTAGGCACTGTGCTTAGCCATGAGGATACTTATAATTACAAGACTTATTATAGCTGGTTTTTAAAAAGCGTATCTCTGATTCTATGGCTGGAAAGTTTCTGAGAACTTTTATCCTAACCCCCTCAACTTCACAGATTATAGATTATGTAAGTATTAGAGATGTTAAAACACTATATAGAAATATTAAAGCCAAAATTTTGGGACAATTAAACAGTGAATTGCATACCCATAATATCATCTCTAATTATGAAAATGAGATAAAAATTACATGGGACATTAATGATCATGTTTCAAGAGCTAAAGAGATAACCAACAGAGATTAACAATAAATATTTTACTCTATAGTATAGTATTAAGGGCAATTGTGGAAATGGGCTTTCCTTAGAACTATCATATAAACTATTCACTGCTAGAGAAAGGATATAGGCTAAATTGGTGATGAATTCATAACAAATTCCAATTAAATAGTTTCAGAATACAAAGGAATATTTAATACTATATAAACAGATGCATTTATTATGTGAGTTAAATGCAGAAAATAAAAAAAAATGAAGACTGGGACACCAATTTTATCTTCATATTTCCCATGGCTTGTTTTTCCAGATGGATGGTAGGAAATAATTTCTGGAAAAATGGCAATTTAATCCATTAATGGTTTTTTATCTGTATTAATAATGCTACCAAAATATAATAGAAAGATGCATGGTAAACATGGTTCCTGGTACAAAGGAGGTGTTTAATAAATGTTTGCTACATGATTGTTGCCTGAGTATAAGTACCAATAATTTTTCTTACCTCAGATATCCTTAGAACTCTTTGTCTAAATGTTGGAGAGTATGTGGGAAAAATGGATTGCTGATGGAGTTGTGAACTGGTTCGACTATTCTGTAGTGCAGTTTAGAATTATGCCCAAAGGACTATAAAACCAGGCATCCCCTTTGAGTTAGCAATAAAACTACTAGGTCTATTTCCCAAAAGAGATAAAAAATAAAAAAGGAAAAGGACCTATATGTACAAAAATATTTATAGCAGCTCTTTTCTGATGGCAAAGAATTGGAATTGAGGGGATGCCCATCAATTGGAGAATGACTGAACATATTATGGTATGTGATTATGATGGAATGCTGTTGTTCTGTAAGAAATGAAGAGCAGGGTGCTTTCAGAAAAACCTGGAAAGACTTTTATGTGCTGACGCAAAGTGAAATGTAATGTGTACAAAGTAACAGCAATATTGTAAGAAAATCAGCTGTGAATGACTTAGCTATTTTCAGCAATACAATGATCCAAGACAACTCTGAAGGACTTAGAATGAAAAATGCAATCCATCCCCAAAGAACTGATGGTGTCTGATTACAGACTGAAGCATACTTTTTTTTAAACTTTATTTTTCTTGAGGGTTTTTTTGGGGGGGGAGGGGTGTATTTTTTTCTTTCACAACATAACTAATATGGAAATGTTTTGCATTACTACACTTGGTATAACCTATATCAATTGCTTGCCTTTTCAATGGCTGGGGTGGGAGTGGAGAGGGAAGGGAAGGAGGGAATTTAAAACTCAAAATTTTAAAAATGAGTGTAAAAATTGTTTTTACATGTGACTGGGGAAAAATGAAATAGTAAATAAATTTTTAAAAAAAAGAAATAATTGTCTATATTTCTCCTTTGACCCGTCACAGCTTACCTACGTATTTTCTATATATGTTATACGCCTACCTCTCAAAATAACGTAAGTACCTTGAGAACCAGAACAATGTAATTTTTTTATTATTGTACCCCTGCAACCTAACCTAGTGTTGTACATGTACTAGATACTTAATAAGTAAGTATTCCTTAAATTTAATAGAATTAAATTAAACAATGACATGTACTTGAGGGATGGATGGCATAAAAAAAGATCAAGTATACATCAATAGAGACTCAAAAAGGAGGGGACCCTATCACAAGTAAAGAAATGAAGCTCTATGGCAATAATGGTATCATCAAGATATTGAAAGAATGAAGGGCAGGCTTCTATCCAACTGAGTAGATAGAGCCACAACAGATTTACAGGAAGACAGGGATGAGGCTGGTATCATACAAGTAGCTGTGAAGAAACTGTTCTGGTAGGAATATTCATACTACTGAAATCATAGGTCCATTTACTTATCTAAGTACAGACCCCCTCCAATCCACATGTTGTAGAGCCTAAGGGAGGTAGGAAGAGCTGACCTTGGAATCAGGAAGACCTGAGTTCAAGTCCTGCCATTGATACACACTGCCTGTGACACTGGACTAGTCATTTAATTTTTCAGTGCCAAAGCAGTTCTTAAAGACTATAGATTACATGAACTGCATTAAGAGATGGAATTCCACATTGGAAGTTCAGGACTTCTCCATGCTAATGAAATCATGCACTATGACCAAAAAGAAAAAAAAAAGTATAAGGCTGAATAGATAGATTCTATCAAAAAGCATATGATTTTTTAGGGACTACAAGAAGTTCACATACATTAATTTGAATAACCATAACACAAATAATAGTATCCATGTCCCTTCCTATAACTACCCATGATGAGGTGCTAATTGGGGTCTGCATAACAGGTCATATCACAACAAAAATTTACTCTGTGTGTGCTTGGAATTATGGGGTGTGGTTTGATGTAGCCTGACTCAATGAAAAGATTAATGGAGTGGGAATTAGGAAAGCTGGGCATCAGTCTCTTTAGCTCTCTGGGACTCAATTTCTTCATCAATAAAATTTGATGAATGGGCAGAGTTATTAAAACCAAATGATTTCTAAAGTCCCTTCCAGTTCTAACTTTCTGGGAGGGGAAATAAAATGTATAACATGCGGCTAAGTGCTTGAAATTTGTGCTACCTGGAAGGAATTTCAAACATAAAGAAGCATAGATTATTTGGAGTTGAGGAGCCCTTTACTATCATTTGCTCCACAAAAGAAAACCTGGCCCTGAGCCCTGAGGGAAAGGAAGAACAGGGCAGGGACTGATGAGTTCAGTTTGGGGCCCTATATTGCCTGAGGATAGAATGAGCACAGTGGGCAAGAAAGAGCAGAAAGACCAAGAATTTGTCTAATTTATTGTTTCATCTTGGGTCAGATGTGGAGCAAATTAACACTGTAAAAGAATGTGAAACATTTAAAATGCCAGTTGTGGGAGCATTATGGCATCTCTTCGGCTATTTTATGTTCATTTCCATTGACAGTGAAAGAGATGATAGGGGGAGAGAAAGACAGACATGGGAGAGAGAGAGAGACAGAGAAAGACTTGCAGAGAGGAAGACAGAAAACAGAGAGAGAAAGGAGAGGAAAGGAGAGGAGAGGAAGGAGGGAGGGAAGGAGAGAGAGAGAGAGAGAAGACAAACAGGGGCAGACAGAGGCAGAGAGACACAGACAGATTCTATTTTTAGGTCATGGCAATTTCACCTGTAGATAACAATATGACTAAAAACGAGTCATTCAGAATTTCGTTCTCTCTGTTGAGCACTATCATACATTGTTCCATCTTCCTTTACACTTGTCATAGATAGTTACGTATTATCAGGAACCAGAGAATTAGCTGGCTATTAAGGTTTCTTTTAGAGGGTAATAGTAGAACATATGTTTCTTTTATTATATTAGGACTATTGTTTTCATTTAATTTTCCAAACCATGACAATCCCAACAAAGAAATCAACTGAGATTTATCTGCAATTATTTAGTATTATATGTGCTTTCAAAACTGGCCTTCAAGGATGATTCACTACTCAAAGAGGAAAATTTACACAGCAGCTGCTGCTACATCTGGGTATTTACTGTAATGTGGCTGTTGTTTCTTAACAATTGAGAAACTGTATAGGGAGTAGTATAAAATCAATGGTGAAAAATGATGTAATTCAGTCAAAGGTTTATGCTAATGTCAAACCTCAAGAGGGCAGCTTGCCCTTTCCAAAATAAGAGAGCTTTATAGACCAATGGGGAGTCATTTATCAGGAGTGACACACACACACAAATCACATGTATACTAAACTGAGTTATACTCACTTCTCACCCACACTTCACAGGAACAGTTTATTACACTTTTGCTGTTGAAAATCATTTTGGAATTCCTTACATTAAAAAGTAGCTGCCTTTAAATTGACCTAATATGTCTTAAAGCTTGTTGCTCAAACTGTTACCAAATGCACAGAGTCCTTTGGTGAGCCATCCACAGTATCAACTCTCCACATCAGCCAAAGGTCTGCACGCATTTCATAGGCCACCTTGGACTCTGATTTTTTAAGCACTCCCTTGGGCATTCTAATCAAATTGGTTATAGTTCTTGGAATTAACACAGATTTACACCCACTTGTTATGTAATGGTGGTGCTACAGCGACTTATCTTTTAAGTAAGTGTGGGCTATGAGACCAGAGGCAAAAGGAAGACATATAAATGATGGATATACATCATATACATCCATATACATATGTACACACATATATACATATATATGTATGTGCATATATATAATCCACATATATGTATGTGTGCACACATATATAGAGACAGATGGATGATGGAGGCATATATTAACAAATAGATGGAAATAATATGTATGTATAGTGTTGCAAAAGTTAAAGCTTAAAACTTGACTGAGAATTTTGGAACACCCTGTATATTACCAAAAAGCAACAGTGAAAAAAAAAATTATGGAGTCTATTTAATGCTGACTAAACTAAGTTTATCTCCGGGGCATTAAGTAAGCACTGTTTGATGATAACTGAGTGATGACAGAGGTGTAAAGGACTAAGAACAAGCAGGATTACGAGGCAAATCACTAAAAATAATTAAGTAGGAATCTGAGCTTTAACAATGGGTTGTGTTGATCATAGGGTATGCTACCCTCCCCCTATGATGGCATTAGTAACTGGTGTTGATGTGACAATTGGTTTGTTCACATTTTAATGTGATGTTTCATCTTCTCCATGCCATGTCAACAAATAGCACAGAAACCAGTGTTTTTGTTTCATATGGCCTCCTCACGTTACCCCTCCCTTGTGCTCATGCACACACTCACACACACACACTTACACAATTCCATGTTAATGGATAGCATTGGTGTGAATTATACAGATGTCTCCATTTCTGGTAACAACTAGCTATGCATCATGGTATTGCCAGAACTTTTCATGAGCATTAAATCTCTCTACCACCCAGGTATAGGTATTTCATAGAATCACAGAATTTAAGATTTGAAAAGGAGCTCAGAGGCCTAGTCCAGCATCTACCTGACCAAGAATCCCCTCTACAATATCCATAGGACCTCATCATTCAGCCTCTGCTTGAATACTGACGGGGAGAGAGAGTAAAATATTCTTGGAGGTAGCTCATTCTACTTTTGGATAGCTAATACAAAGTTTGTGTTTGTTTTCCCCCAACACCTGTCATCTTCACTGTTGTTTCTTCCCACTGTTCCTACTTTAAGTACAGTCAGTCAAGCAGAACAATTCCCGTTTTCCATATCTCAGCCTTAAGGACCTGCTATTAGGTTTCTCTGAGTCTTCCCTTATTCCAGGTTAAAACTAACCAACCAATCTCTCCACCATTCCTCACTTGGCAGGTTCTCTAGTCCTCTTACCATCCTGGTCATTGTCTTTTGTACATTGTCCAGCTGGCTGATGACCTTCCTAAAACACAGTGCTAAGAATTTAGTCTTGTACTGCAGATATGTTTCAACCAGAACAGAGAACAACATGGGTATTACTTGACTTGTTTTAGACATTTGTGACTAAAGTATGTCAGCCTATAGTTATTGAGTATAACTGGTTATAGTATATTAACACTAAATCTTTAACTAATCCCCAAAATGAGTTATTTGCACATTTCAAGCTTTTCATTTGTTTCAGTTGTGTCTGACATTTCATGATACCATTTAGAGTTTTCTTGGCAAAGCTGCTGGAGTGGTTTGCTCTTTTCTTCTCTAACTCATTTTACAGATGAGGAAACTGAGGCAAACAGGGTTAAGTGACTTACTCAGGATCACACATCTAGTAAGCGTCTAAAGTCAGATTTTGAAGATGAGTTTTTCCTGATTTCAGACCAACCATGCTTTCCTTTGTGCTACCTAGCCACCCTATTTCACCCTATTTCAAACATAATAATCATGAATTGATCAGGATTGGAGTAGGAGGACCTGGGTTCCAATCTTAGTTCTGCCCACTAGTATCTGCATGACCTTGGACAAATCACTTAACCTCTTTGGTCCTCAGTTTCCTCGTCTGGAAAATGGCAAGTTTGTACAAGATGGCTTCTAAGGTTCCTTCTGGTTCCAAATATATATCCTTGATGCTATCATTCTATAATCAGAAGCTGTTATAAAGATGGTCAAATAAGGAGCTTAGCAAAATTTTATTGTGTGTACATTGGGTTTTTTTTGTTGTTTTGTTTTGTTTTGTTCTTAACGGGAATGAACAACTCCTAATATGGATATTCCTTTCACTAATGCATCTTGCTTACACTATATTCTTAGAGATTTACCTGGGACACCAAGAGGCTAAGTGACTTACCCATGCTCATACAACTAGTCAATCAATCAGAGGCAAGATAACATCCCACAGGAGGACATAGGTTTTCTAAGTCATTCAAGTGATTACCTCTGCCAAAACAAGGCAAGGGGAATTAACAGGCCAGTTAGTCTTTGTACAGAAGCAAGAAAACATCAAGGCTTTTTTTTTTTCCCCTTTACACAAAAGAGGATTTCTCTATGCTTTGCAATAGCTCCCTTGCCTAGCAGAGAGTTGTGTTCAACAGGCCCTTTACAAATGTTGACAGAATAAACAAATGGAAAAGAAGGTGAAAAGCCCCATGGACAGTCATCTGCGTGTGGGAGAGGGTCTGGTCATTGCTGCAATTACTCGAATGCATAGGACAGTCTATCACCATTTCCATATTTACACTCTCCCCGCTGAAGTGCCTGGGTTGATTGATATTCTCTCATTCTCTTTTGAACATTTGGCTGACGGGTGCTTATATCCATGGTAAGCCTCCAGCTTTTTTCTCCTCCATGACTAAATACCTGAAAGATTTCCTTTCATGAATGTTTCTCATGGAGAGTTATTACTCCAAATGGCCATCTCCCTTCTTCCTTCTGGCCCCTGGTGGACCTCCATCATGTGCTCAGTGGACTGGACTCTTTTATATTGTTTTTATAATGTTTTCATCATATGTTATATATGACGCTTCAGGGCCTTGAGAACCTTGGGGTACCATAAAAAAGTTCTTTTTGGTACCTGGGGTTTAAGTCATTAGATTTAAATCTACATATGATGGGGTATAGAGCCACACCTAGTGCAGGGGTGGAGGGGTAAAGGGACCAGTCATCTTGGCATTCTCCCACATACCAGAAGGGATCAGGGCACAAGATGAAAAGATTCACTTTGCCTACAAAGTGGTGCAGGGACTAAAACAAGAGGGGTTCACAGGGCAAGGTAGTGAGGACATCTGGGAAACATTAGCTCAAATCAAGGGCAAGCTTAGCATGAAAAGGAAACAGGAAACAGAGGGTGAGCCCTCTCCCTGACCAGGCTATAATCACTATCTGGAGAGAGAAGGCTTTTTTTTTTTTTTCCTTCAGCATTGGCAGTAGAAATTTTCTCTGATTTGCCTTGGTCTCCATGCCAGGAATCAGAGATTCCTGCCATTAAAATGTTAACCCTCTTCCTCAGAAATGACAACCACATTTAACCAGTTGGCACTTTGCATGGACCAGGTCTAGCCTTACACTAGGAGAAACAGGCACTTGAGATCATGGAATCTTCAAACTAGTTGAGTCCTTCAAGGCATCTAACCTCTCACGACATAATGTGTATACAGGACTTTGCCAACCTTATTTTTTCCTTCTCCCTACGTCCCAACAGGTCAAGCCCAGCTATGCTTTCCCTAGCCTAAAGAACTCCTGGTGGGAAAAACACAGGTCAAAAACTGTTGTTTAACTTTCAGTCTTGGAGAGCTGCCTAGGGAAGTGAGCTTAACTGATTTGTCCATGGAGAAACAGCTAATAAGTGTCAGAATCAGGTCATATACCCAGTGTTCTGGGTCTTTTTGACTTTACGGTCAGCTTTCTATCTGCTCTGCCATACTGCATACTTGAAAGCACTATAAATGTCAGTTACTGGTTTTTTTTTTCTTTTTAATTTTATAGAAGAGGAAATTTGGGATCACAAATGAGGTATATAATTATTTGATCTGAATTCAGGGGGAACAGAAAAGATTCCCTTCTCTCAGAAACAAAACAAAACAAAAATCCCTGGTTACCTGCAGGGGTAGAACTCATCTACAAGGGTAAAAAGTGTGTAGAAAGAGATAGCTTGAGGAAGATTAACTTTTCTGACTTTGCAATTTCTTTGCATTCCAGGAACACATTTTATGAAAATAAAGAAGATAAAAGTCCTCTCCATACCTCTCCCTAGACACTGTTCTGGGAGCGTTGACCCTTAGGCTAAAGAATGATGTAGTTAAGTATATCTTGGATTGATAAATGAAAAGATTACTTTTGACTCTACCATTAAATTGCTGTGTTTCTTTAAACAATTCAATTAATCTCTCTGGTCCTGCTTTCTCATTTAGAAATGAGACAACTAACCCAGAGGGGAAAAAATCTCTCCAGCTCCAAAATTCTCATTAATATGATTGAATTTATATGGTTATTTCTAAAAAGCAATTGACAACCAAGTTCTTCCTAGAAATAGAGTGGTAGTCTATGTTTCTTTGATATACCAAAATGAGAATTTGTGTTTTCATTAGCCTGAAGATGAAAGGAGTCTTCACACAAACAACTTAAATAATATGAGATGTGGGAATACTTGGACTGGGAAGAAGTAAATTGGGCTTTTCTTTTTTGTTTTTACAGGTTGTAAGGGAGGGATACAGACTGATTTCATCAGTGTAGAGAACTACTGGTGAGAAAATTCTCTTTCAGTATGCATTAGAGAAAGGGCTTGAACTCAAATCTTCTTGATTTCAAAGTTAGCTCTCTACTCATTTTGACATGCTTCCTTTCTTTCAAGTATAAACTGGCATTCCTACAATTTCTTCATTGAAATGAACAGTATTCTTTTTCTTTTAATAGAACTTTGCATATGTGCATATACATAAATATATACCATCAAAATTATAATACATATGAGAGATATATGCATAACATATGTCATACTTTATACATATATATTTAGGATGTGAGGTGTGTGTGTGTGTGTGTATACCAAAAATGCCAATAGACTGACTGCAACTCTACTTTGCAGTAAAGTTTGGACGAGTTTAATAGAGTTGTAATTAGTCTATTAGCATATTTAGTCTATATACTTCCCTAAGTTTCTGAGTTGGGACTGAGATTTGACCCCATAGGGCTTCTAGTCTTTTTTTTTGAAACACATCAATACTGTCAAATTTTGATGTGGAAGGAAACTCAGAACTATCATCAAGGTGACTCCCATCATTTTACTGATGAAGAAACTGAGGCTCAGAGCTTAAGTGACGTGATATTGTGACAATCAGATAAAAGGAAAATAGAAAATGGGGGAATAATTTTGTAGACAGATTCTCAGATAAAGGCCTCGTATCTTAAATATATAAAGAACTTCAACAACTCTTTAAGAATGAATCATTCCCAAACTGACAAATGATCAAAGGATATAAACAGGAAACTTTCTGATGAAGAAATGAAAACGATTTATAGCCATATGAAAAAATGCCCTAAATCATTATTGATTAGAGAAATACAAATTAAAACTACCTGGATATATCATTTTATACCTATTAGGTATAAAAATAATTAAAATAATTAAAAGGAAAAGCAACAAATGTTAGAAGGGATGCAGAAAAATTGGGACACGTTCACTGTAGGTGAAACTGTGAATTGATCCAAACGTTTTGGAGAGCAATCTGGAATTAAGTCCAAAGACTTGTTAAATTGTCTATACCTTTTGGCCCAGATCCGTTTCCCAAGATGATTAAGGGAAAATAACTTATATGTTCTAAAATATTTATAGCAATTCTCTTTGTGGTGGCAAAGAACTAGAAATTGAGGGGATGCCCGTCAATTGAGAAATGACTGAACAAGTAGTGATATATAATTGTGATGGAATACTACTGTGCTATAAGAAATGATGACCTCTATGATCTCAGAAAAACATGGATAGACTTGCACGAAATAATGAAGAGCGAAATGAGTAGAACCAAGAGAATGTTATATACGTTAACAACAATATTGTTTTAAGAACAACTTTAAGTGACTAAGTCATTTTGACAATTATAAATAGCCAAATTACAAAGGACATAGGAAGGAAGACACTATCTGCATCCACAGAAAGAACTGATATATAGGAGAATGTATAAAATTGTTTTATATGTGTGTATATATATATATATATATATATACATATATAGCCATATTTGTGTCTAATGGTAGTCATCTCTAGTGTGGGGTGGGGGATGGGGTGAGAGAGGGAAGAAAAAAAGAAAAAAAAAGAAAGGTCCATGATGATTTTATTATATATTTAAAAAGAATAGTAAGTTATACATAATAGATTAGCAGTTTCATGTACAATCATTTTTTTTTCTATTCTACTATGTTATGGAAATGCTTGTTTTATTTCTTAAGTTCAGAATAAAATACTTAAAATAAAATAAAAACACGAATACTGTCAGATTTTGATTTGGAAGGAAACTCAGAACTGTTGAGTTGGATCTCCCTCATTTTACTGATGAAGAAACTGAGGCTCAGAGCTGAAGTGACATGATATTGTGACACAAGAGTTTGAGATGCTCATGGGGCAACCAGATAGAAATGTCAAAATGAGATAGGCAGCAGGTGGTATGTGGATTAATTTTAGATGTTTAAAGATGTGTATATATATATATATATGATTTATATATACACACACATATACACACATACATACGTGTGTATATATGTGTGTACTATACATATGTATATGTATATACTATATATGTATGTACATATACATGTATAAACATACACATGTTGTACAGAATACTATAGGTAATATGTTACAGATGAAGAAATAGAGAAATAGAGAAGAGTTAAGCAATCACATCTAGGCAGAAATGTGCTGAACACATTTAGACATTTTCTGCCTGGACATGATCCTTAACTCTCAGAGTCTCTATTTCTTCATCTGTACCAAATTACCTATAGTATTAAGGTCACACGATTGTTTTCAGGATCAGCTGAGCTTTGTGAATCTTAAGGCATTATACAGATACCAGTGATTAACATTCTCTCCATCCCAACCATTGCTCTTACCCTTGGTGACTTCAAAATTGAAAATGATGACATTTCCAATCATTCAATTTCTTTAATTTCTGTCTATGGCTCTATCCTATCTTGGTCTCTTCTAGGAATAGTCACACCTTTTCCTACATCACCATTTTACTTCTAAGAATTCTGAAATCCCCTTCTCTGATTATAGTCTCTTGTCTTTTCATATCTCCTTTTGCCTCAATCTTAAAATTATTCTTTGTCCTCATTAGGACTTTCTTGACATCAAATCTAAATTTACTTCTTTTTTTTACTTCCATCCATTGCTCCTGCTTTTGCCTTCTGAGTCCAAAATGAATAAATTTAACCCATCCTCCACACTACAGCCCTTTAATTATTGAACTCAACTCTCAGGTCATTCTTTAATCTTCTCTTCCCCAGGCTTCCTACTCCCCATTCCTTCCACCTATTCTGTATGATATGGACTTAAGGCTTTGGACATTCTTAGTTTATCAATGTCCCACTTAAACTGTTACAACCAGAATAGAACAACATACTCTAGATGTGGTCTAACCAGGGAATCTCTGCCTCTCTCAGCATAGCTAATTCTGGAGGATATTATTCTCTTAATAGAGCCCCAAATCACATTAGTGTTTTGGGCTGCCACATCAAACCTTTGACTCATATTAAATTTGAGATTCCCTAAAACTCCCAGATCTTTTTAGTCAAACTGCTGTCTAATTGTGTGTCACCCATGTTATACTTGTGATGGTTAAGTTTCCAAACTTGAAAGCAACATTTTGCATTTATTCTTATTGGATTATGTCTTATTGAATAGCCTGATGTTTTAACTTGTCAAGATCTTTTGTGATCCTAACTCTTTCTTACAATTTGTCCCAGCTTTTTGCCCTCTGAAAATATTTATAAGCTGATATGTATGCTACATATATTCAAGCCAATGATAAAAATATTAATTACTACAATGTTAACTAAGTAAAGATATATGAGTGACTATGCTGTAAATATTCTGCTAAGTTAACATTGAACCATTAATGACAACTCTTTGAGTTAAACTAAACAACCGATTGCAAATCCAGATTGCATTACGGTCTCATCTATATGTCCACATATTTTCCGAAATAATGATATGAGACACATTGTCAATGTTGTGAGAAAGTTCCAGGCAAGGGAGAGGATTCTAGGAAGATGATAGAGTAGGTCAGAAAATTCCAAGATCTCAAAATTTCCCGCCACAAAAGAGATAAAATAGTGCCCAAGGACAAACACAGAGCAGCAAAAGTAAATAAGAATAGGGGCAGAACAGTGGTCCTTTGAAAAATCTCAGGATGAGGTTTGGTCCCTGTAAAAGTAAACACCTCCAGGCTAGGTCCTAGATCCACTTAAACAAGTGGCAAACCCTGGGGTTAGCTTGGTTGAGAGGCTGCCTGGGCCCCAGTGGCAGAAACTTTTATCTCCCCACCTCCCGACAGTGAAGGGAGTTGAGCTTTGAGCTGGGGAAGATTGAGGAAACTTCTGCTGAAAAGGAACACCGGAGTCAGCTGTGCTGTGGAGAAGGGTGGGGGCGAGGAGGAACCAGAACATGCCTGGTGAGTTCAGAAGCAGTGGGATGGGGTCACCACTAGCTGTGGGCTCTTACAGGAGGCTAGAGGTCTTGGTTTCAGTTTTCCAGGCACACAGGAGAACTGAAGGGATCTGAGGACAGAGGCACCATCCCCCATACCCCAGGACTAGAGGTCATTACAAAAATCAAGCTACTACAATTTTTTTTTTAAATGCACAGGCAAAGGAGAAAGAATTCAATCATAGAGAGTTACTATGAGAATAGAAAAGACTGGGGTTCATCTTCAGAGGAGGATACTGAAGCAAAGAAATCCAAATGGTCACCTGGCCAAAAATAATTCATAGAAAAACTTTAAAAAGACTTTAAAAATCAAATGAGAGAGATTGAGGAAAAATTAAAAAAAAAATCCAAGAAAAACAAGAAGATTATGAAAAGAAAATCAACCTATTAGAAAAGTAGATCCAGAACCTTAAGGAAGAAAACAACTCCTTGAAAATCAGAATTAGTTAAGGGGAACCTAGTGAAGTTATGAGATCAAGAAATAATAAAACAAAATATAAAGAATGAAAAAATAGAAGGGAATGTGGAACATCTCATGAGAAAAACAACTGATCTGGAGAACAGATAAAAAAGAGAAAACATAAAAATAATCAGACTACTTGAAAGATATAATCAAAAAAAGAATCCTGATACACTAATACAAGAAATAATTAAAGAAAATTGTCTGGAAGCATTAGAACAAGAGGAGAAATTAGAAACAGAAAAAAAATCCAATCACCACCTGAAAGAGATCCTCTGAAGAAAACCCACAGGAATATTGTAGTCAAATTCTAAAACCCCAGCTCAAGGATAAAATATTATGAGCAACAAGGGAGAAAAAAAAAACAATTTAAATATGGCAGTGCCACAATTAAAATCACACAAGAACTAGCAGCAGCAACACTAAAAGACCACAGGTCTTGGAACACTATATATTGAATAGCAAAAGAACTGGGGTTTTGGCCAAAAATATCATACCCAGCAAAGTTAAGAATAATTCTGAATTTTAAAAAAAAGGATATTTAATGAATTGTCAGACTTTCAGGACTTTGTTAAAGAAACAACAACAAACAACTTGAACTTAATAGAAGATTTGACATACAAACACCAAGAGAAATATAAGGTACATACCAAAGACTAATTACAAGGGACTCAATAAAGACAGACTGTTTGACTTTTATGTATGCAAAATGTAAAACTTATGTCTAAGATTGTTATTAAGTAATTGAGTAGTTCATAAGAAAGATAGACTTCAGTATGATATGACTTTAAAAAGTAAAACTGTTTAGGAACAGCTAAAATGAGTAATTATATAAAGTTGATGAGAGAGTAAGAATTGACACAGAGCAATTAGATAGGAGGGTGCAGGATTGTTAGTTCTGGGAAACCTACTTTCATTGGGAATGGGTTCGAGATGGAACAACACATATATATTTAGAAGAGCATAGAAATCTAAATTCAGAAAAACACTAAGGGGATAGGGAGGGAGGAGAGGACAAGGAAGAGACCTCTAGAGGGGAGGTGGGATAGATTAAGGGAGCAATAGAAGGGTGTTTAGATTAATGGGAATAGAAGGATAAGAGAGGGATCTTTGGGAGGAGAAAGGAGGGATCTTTAGAGGGAAGGGTGAGGGAATACATCAAAGTGGGGTATAGAATGGTGTTTGGATTTATGGGAATGAAAGGATAAGGGAGGAATCCTTGGAGGGGGGTGGATTGGGTAATAAGAGGACAAGGTAGCTGGTAGAAGTGAAGTAGAGGAGTCAGGAAGGATAGGAAATAAGAGATACACACAAACATAAAACAAAGATCAGGAGTAAAACTTGTAAGGGAAATTATGTTTATATATGTATGTATGTGTATATATGTATCTCTCTCTCTCTCTCTCTATCTGCCTGTCTGTCTGTCTATCTAGTCATGCTTAATTGTAGCCTTCTGGGGAGGGGCAAGAGGAAAAAAAAGAAGAAAGTAAAAAGTGTGTAGCAGAGAAAAAAAGAAAACTTACAAGGAAGCAAAGAAAAGACAGACACGACATGGGGTCTTTATTACATAGACTTTCTTGAAATGGAAATTTATCGCTATGTATTTTGAATCTTATGTTCTACTGTGCATAGGATATTTTTTTTCATTTCTTATTTTGTATTTATCTTTTAATACTTATGTTTATAATGTGTTTCTTTTTCTTTTTTTATTGTATATTTAAATTTTAGAAAAATAAAATAAAAAAAATAAAGTTCCAGGCAAACTATGTCTACACATTTTCTTCTACATGGAGCCTTTCATTGTCTCCCAAATTGCTAGTGTCTTCCCTCCAAAACTACTTTGTATTTAACTATTTTGTGTATGTATTTATGTATATATGGATATATTAATTTTATGTTTATGCCATATATACATATATGTATGTGCATTTGTATGTACTAATATATAGATTATTAATAAAGATTGTTTCATTCTTTGTACTTGTATCCTCAGTCAATACCACAGTGTCTGGTACATGTTAGGTGCTTAATAAATATTATTGATTAGTTGTTTGACATAGCATTTCCCTAATCTGATAGTTTAGTAAACATGTCAAAAGAGGAAATAAATTAATTTTAGCATGACCTATTCTTGATGAAGCCATGCTTGCTCTTTGTCATCAGTTTCCTTTGCTAGATATTCACTAACAATCTCCCTATTCAACTATTTTAGAATTTCCCAAGAGCTGAAGTTAAACCCATTGGCTTGTAATTTGCAGATTTTTTTCTATTCCTCCATTTGGAAATTGAAACATTTATCTAATCTTGTGTTATCTCTCCTGGTCTTCACAATCTTTCACAAATCACTTAAAGTGCCTCAGCCAATCAACAGAGTCTGCCAGTCCTTTCAGTATCCAAAGATATACTTTACCTGAGTCAGGTGACTTGACATGAAGTATAATTAGGTGCTTTCTTAATTGATTTACTTGTCTCAGGTATCAACTCCATTATATCCATTTTAGTATGTAATTTCTAGTGAGAAGGTCATTGAGTGTCTATTAACTTATGACTTGCTATAGACTAACATTAACAAAAACCTACCAGACTCCTTTTTTTCATCATCAGGAACACTGTTGATACGTGTGTAGAAAGATTCTATAGACATGCGATAGTAAGCAGAGACAATAGTTTAAAAATTTCTGGGTATATTACTTTTCCTGATCACATTTTCCCATCGTAATAATGTCCTTGTATTTTCCAAGCATTTTGTTTCCTTTCCTCTTTCATTTATTTTGAGAATTGATCCTTTTATACCCTTAAGATTGTGTCCCCTCCAGCTAGAACTTCTGTGTATACTTAGTTTACTCTAGCATCTTTTCTTGTTTTACTTATTAGTGTTCTTTCTACTTTCTCATGAGGCACATGGGGAATATTATGATAGAGTCCAAATGTGTTGGCTACACATTAATTGATAGAATAGTTTGTGATAATAATCTTGACATATATTTTCCAAATTTTGTCTATTCATTATCCGCCTCCAAATTTCATCCTCACATATTCTCAGGATGATTTGACTTTGTCCAGTCTCTTGCCAAACTTTCTATAAACCTGTTTTTTCTTTCCACTACTTCATGCTGATTTATGAGACAATATTGTGCATAGGCTTCCACCAATACACTATACAAAATTATTACAAATAAATTTATATACTAAACCAATGTTGCCTTTGGCTGACATATCTTTCTGATTAGCAAGGAAATCAAATGCTTGTTGGCCAAAGTAGCTTCCTCTAAGCTTGACATTCTGTGCTGTACCTTCACACACTCATACAAGCAGACCTAGAATGGAACCCCTCCTAATTTCTGCCTTTCAGAATTCTTCTCTTTCTCAACAATTTTCCTTTGATGACAAGTCAATGGTGAAGCTCTCCTTGGTTTCTCCAAATAAGAGTTTTCTCTTCCTCCTCATATTTCCTTAAGCATTTTTGTGAATTTTATGAATTTTTATGATTTTTTTAAAAAAATTTCATCCACTCTCTTATTATCTTTTGGAAAAAGCTTAAAAATGGGTACATTTATTTGAGAGTTACTAGCTAGGACATGATAACTAAACTATTGAAAGCATATTGCATCATCAAATGAAACCCTGAAGAAAGAGAAGAGAAGAAGAGAAGTTAGCTCTGGGTTATACCCATGTATTTGAGGAGATAGGTGATGTTCCAGAAAGGAATTCTGGGAAGGAATATTAAAAAAAATGTAGAAGAATGAGGGGAAAGTAATAATGCAGAATCCAAAGAAAGAGAGATCATCCAGGAAGTCAACAGACTCAAGAACTGTAAGGATGTCATACAGGCAGGATGAAAATTGAGAAAAAAGTCTTCAGATTTAGCATTGCAAAGTTCATTGGTAACCTTTGAATGAGCAGTTTTGTCCAAATGGTGGCTTTGGAAAATAGCAAGGGAATGAAAAAAAGAGTTGGATTTTGTGCTGGTCTATTTCACTTGATCTTATTCAGCTTCTGGCAGTTTGCTGTGGGTGACCATGACCTTTACCCTCTCCAAATGATTCAGGAAGGAGAACATGACTGTCCCAAGCTCATAGTTTTAAAGATGCTACACAGCTAAAGGAAAGAAGTTATTGCCATCCATGTGGTGGAGGAATGCAGATTTGCTTAGAAGCAAGTCTGGTGTTTCCCATGTGGCTACCTCCATTTTAGATGATCTCAACATGTCCAAAGGAAAGCCCTAGTTATACTCCTACATTAAGTGATCAAGTGACTCCCTCCTTGACTTGAAACTATGCTCAGTTCTATTAAGGAGTGATGATAATAGAGTCAAGACTAAGCAGAACCTTCAGAGGGTTAAACTATCTCCATGGAATATGTCATACTTTACATAATTTGTTCTTTATGTTATTATGTTGATGACATATTTTCAATAAAAGACAGTTTTTGATGTGGCCATCAAATATTCTAGCATTTTCACTACACCTGAGTCTTTTTTTACATGGAATGTTTAGAATCAAAGGTTTTACATTAATTAATTAAGGCAGTGTAAGTATTACAGTGATTTTGATTGGCTTGCTCACTAATAATTAAATTAATAATATATTGTCTTTTACATTCCTGAGACTTTTGGTCACATAATTTTTATTCTTTGCCTAATATATTGTCTTCTTATGTTTGTATTTTTGTATGAAAAAGAAGCTGTGAAAGCTTTATATAAAGTACATAAACAAACAACTGGTTTATATCTCTAGGAGGTCATTGAGGTTTTTATATTTTGATAATAAACTTGATGATTTCTGTTATGAAAGTTAAGATCAGGCTCTCATCCAAGATGAAGCTGGAAAAATGATTTGCTAGTAATTCATGTGCCATTGTTAAGTGTTGGTTCTACTAATTATGTTTCTTATAAAGTTCTACTACTTTTCAGTTTTTCAGAGAAACTAGAATTTCAAATATCTCCCTTGATATAACTGTTCTGCCATTCATTATTTTAATACTAAGCAAGCTTTGTAGTTTGCATTTAATCAAACATATAATTTCATTTTGTTAGATTTCTTTCTAAAATTAAAAAAAAAATTGACCCTGGAAATGGGTGAAGTGGCATAGACAGGGCTGTAAACCAATCCCAAGAAGTATGTGATCAACTAATTAGAGATGAGAAAGATGGGTAACATACTAGTCCATCTCCTTACCCAATCATGGGCTTATCTCCAACATAACTACACCACTTCCTTCACTCATTATGGCTAAACACTCCCCAAATCTTGTTGAAATTTGAATTTCAACAAAACCATTGCGTAATTGGGGGTGGAATTGAAAAATTATTATCTTGATTTAATAAGAATACCTCCTTACTTGAAGTATTTCCAGTATGGTAGGACCTTTCAGAGTTTACCCTCAAATGACTTAGCCTATTGAATCCAGGGTCATTTTTTCATGCTACAGTGAGGCATCAATGTTCTACTCCCATTCTTCACACAGTTGCCAACATAATTTTTCCTAAGGTAAAGATTGGACCATGTCACTCTCTTGCTCAACACACTCTGGTGGCTTACTATTGCTTCTAGGATCAAGTTCAAATTTGGTAATCTCCCAAACGCATGGATTGTCCTTCTGACTTGAAAACAACTGACTCCAACCTCTATCCCTTATCCCAAAATTCACAGATGCCATCATCCAATGCTGTTGTTGTTCAGTCATTTTTCAGTCATGTCCAGTGCTATGTGACCTCATTTGGGGTTTTCTTGGCAAATGTACTAAAGTAGTTTGCTATTTCTTTCTCCAGCTCACAGATGAAGAAACTGAGGCAAATGAAATTCAGTGACCTGCCCAGGGTCATGCAGTCAGTAAGTGTCTGAGGTCAGATTTGAACTTAGGAAGATGAGTCTTCCTGATTCCAGGCAGGGAATTCTATTCACTGTGCCACCTAACTGTCCCTCGTCCAATGTTATAGAACCCTAGAGCATAAGGGGTCCCACTTAGCTGGCACTTTTCCCATCCTATTACTAGCAGACTCCCACCACCTTTTCTTTTAACCTTTAAGATTTTGAGTTCTAATTGCATCAGTTTCCTATTTGGTGTCCCTATTATAAATCTCTCCCCATTCCAATACATACTTCAAGAGAACCACTAAAGACATTTTCCTAAAGCACAGGTGTTTTCATGCCACCCCACTATTCAATAAACTCCTGTGGCTCCCTATTTCCTTTAGTATTAAATATAAACTGCTTTTGACATTTAAACCTCTTCATAACCTGGCTCTTTCCTACTTTTCCAGTCTTCCTATATATCACTTTTCTCCAACTACACCACAGGCTTAGACATGCTGATTTAATTGCTGTTCTTCATGCATAACTCTCTATCTCCTGAGTCTGTTCATTTGTACTTAGCTGTCCCTCCTGTCTGAAATGCTTTTCTTCTTCACCTTTTACACCTGCTTCCCTATTTTTCTTAAGGATTTAGTTCAAATCTTATTTTCTGAAGGTCTTTCCTGATCCACCTCCTCTATCTCCACTAACTAGAGATAGAGATAGAGATTATGTATAGAGAGATACACATAGATAAGAGATATAGATATCTATATCTGTATCAGATAGATAAGAGATATTAGAGATACAGCTATCTCTAGACACAGAGATAGGGAGGGAGGAAGGGAGAGAAAGAGAGAAAGAATTATTTGCATATTGAATGTGAACTCCTTGAGAACAGGAACCATATTTTTTTGCCTTTTGTATCCCAGCGCTTAACACAGCGCCTGGCACACAGTAAGCACTAAATATGTGTTTCTTAACTGACTAACTCTGCTTCTCCTCCAACTTTTCCTTTTTCTGTTGAAGGCACAATCATCCTCCCAATTGTCCACGTTGATATTCTTGGAGTCTTCCTTGATTCTTCCCTCTTCTTTACGTGTGATGAATCAGTTTCTAGGTTTTGTGAATTTTACTTACACAAAAACATCCCATTCTCTTCCCTCACATTACCACACTTGTTCACTAACTTATCACCCCTTGTTAATACTATTGGACAAGCATCTCTCCTAATTGATCTCTCTCTCTCTCTCTCTTTTCCTCCCTCCTTCCCCCTCTCTTTCCCATCCTGCCATCAAAAATATCTTTATAAAGAACAGTTTTTACCATTTCACTCCCTCCACTCAAAAACACTCAATAGTTCCTCACTGATGCTAGGATAAAATACCAACTCATCTCCCTGCCATGTAATACCCTCCACAATCTTTCCTAAATCTACCTTTCTCAACTTTTAGCATATTAATCCTCCATCATCACAAACTTAATGCTACCGCCAACCTGGCATACCACATACCCCCAAACTAACCATTCCATCTTCCATCTCCATCCCTGAACATTAGCTGTCTCGCCTTTTTGAGATAGAAAGCCTCGTCACTACTTGTCTTCAAGTTTCAGCTCAAGTGTGGTCTCCTCTATGAAGACTCTCTTCTGATCCAATTGGTAGTGGTTCCTGCCTCCACACATTATTTCCTTTTTTTATTTAGCAGTGTATAGGCCCTACCTCTCAGGGTTGTGTAACCTTTTTAAGGGTAAAAACCATTTTTTTTTGTCCTTAGATTCTCAGTGTCTCACAAAGAGCCTAATAAATGTTTGATGGAATTGTTATTTAGAATGGTGAAAAAGTTAAGTTCAGGTGACTCAGAATCACTTTAGGCCTTTGAAGGGAGTATATTGGGATTCATTCATGAACATAAGCAGGTGCTGTGCGGAGATTCAGATATGATGGGACTCACCACTGCTCATGGTCACTTTCACAAGGCTTCATGGGAAACCATTATTAAGTTTAGTTTGGTGAACACTGATTATGTCCCTGTGCTGTATTAGACTCAATGTTCTGAGTATACAGATATTAGAAATGATGGTACAGTGTAGTGGAAAGTGAGTTGTACTTGCAATCATCCTTTCCTGCTCAAAAGTTTATTTTTCCTGGCTAAATACTGTCAATATCTTTACTTTTCTCCTCTGTAGAATGGGGATTCATACTTGTTAAACCATTCAAAGAAGTTGTTGTGAGAAAAACACTTTGCAAATGTTAGGATGCTATAAAATGTCAGATACTATTATGGCATAGTTCTCCAGAGCATATGTCCCCAGGAAGGAATGTGTTTTTTCTAAAGAATCTAGAACACTAAAATGTTCTAATCTTTCTGCATAGCCCCTTCCTCACTTAGAACTCAGCACTGAACTCCACAAGAGACAGAAGGATTTTTCACCTCCTCACTCCCTACAATCTGGTTTTAATCATTTCTAGTCCAAAGAAATCCCAGAGGCACTCACGGAGATCATTTCTATCTTGTCTACTGTCTACATCATCCTAGAGTAAGTGGTTCTTGCTACCTGGCCTTGATTAATGCCCTGCAAACTCTCACAGGCTAACTAACTCCCAGTCATGTTAGAGTATCGTAGTCAGCAATTCCTTCAGAATAACTGTGTTTGTTGTCAACAATACTGTGGCCATGGAAGATTTGATTCTGATAATGAGGGGTTGCCTTGATTGGACATTTCCATATAAACAAATACATTAGAAATATTAGGAAATCATTTCCAATGCCTTTCTTTCCCAATAAAAAGTAATGGAATAAAAGTGGCTACAGTACTCTGTCCAAGTAATGGACATATGGACTCCTTATTTCTCCTAGCAGCTGCCCATTTTTCCTATCATGTAACACTTCAGGCAGGCACATAATGAGAAATTGCAAAACACCCAGACTAACAAAATTAACTCATTAATTGGCATGTTTTTAGTTTTGCTAATCAAGTGAGAAAATTCCATATTTACTTTTTTATGACAAAGAGTAAGAAAATTATGTGCTTTATTTGGTTTGCTTTCAAAAAATGCTATTATAGAATCCTACAATGTTAGATTGGGCAACTAGGTGGTGCAATAGATAGAGTGCTGGGCCTGGAGTCAAGAAGACATATCTTAGTGAGTTCAAATCCAGACTTAGACACTTACTAGTTGCATGAGCCTGGGCAAATCACTTAACCCTGTTTGCCTCAGTTCCTCATCTGTAAAATGAACTAGAGAAGGAGTGTTAAACCACTCTACTGTCTTTGCCAAGAAAACCACAAATGGGGTCATGAAGAGTCAGACATAACTGAAAAACAACTGAACAACAACACAATGTTAGATGTGGAAAGAACTTTGGATGTTATCTTATCCAAAGCTTACATTTTAGAGAGAGGAAATTGAGGCTTAGAGAAGTTAAATGACTTGCCCAAGAGCAAGAGCTTGTGAGGAAACTTGAGTATAATGTCAGGTCTTCTAATTAAAGGACCAGTGTACCTTTCCCCACTAAAACACAATGGCTAAAAAAAAAATCAAAGGGTTTATTAAACTAATTAAGCCAATAAACCAATGTTTGTCAATATTCCATTCTATATCAGAAAATTACAGTCTAAAGCCCTATATTTGACAATGCCATTTAGTGCACCAGAGAATACATGTTCCCTGTAGCTTTCTATTTCTACTTTTTCTTCTTTATCAAAATGATATTTGACACATTTCTGCTGGCTTCAACATGGGTGGACAGATGAGTATTAAAATATATGGGTAGTAAGATTGCCCCAGGTATGTTGACACCCTGCTTAACACTTATTCTGAAAGGACTACAGAGTCTTTGTTCCATTCCATTTTGCAAAACAGAAACATGCCAATCATAAGTGAAAGGAGCAAAAGAATGAAAACTAGGACTCTAAGGCTGGCTCTGTCAATAAACACTAGGGTAAGTCAGTTATTTGTCTCTGGGCCTCAGTTTCCTTAGTTGTAAAATGATGAGGTTAGGCTGGATGATCTTCAAGGTCACTGCGTCCTCTAAAATGCTCTACCTAAGGCTTCTTACTCAGGGTGGCTAAATATTTTTGCCTCAATGCATTCACCTCTCAATGCTGCCCTCTAGAGGTTAACGTAAACCTGGCTTCCAAAGTCTTTGGAGCAAGGATAATACGTCTTAAGATTGTTGATGGTGACAGAGGATATTATCAATTTTCTTTGTAAGCATGTGATTCCAATCTCTTAGCCTAGATTAAGTTACAGGCACTTGAAAGCTGAAAGGGAATCAACTGACTAAGTTTTATTGCCCATTCAGAAAGTAGAACAAACTATAGTTTCTCATTTATATGCTAGGGGTGTGCAGTGAAGCAATTGCTCTCTGAGGAGTGTTTTTTATGAAGAGATGAGGGGCCAAGGGCCTTTGTGCCTGAGCACCCAGCAGAGAACATGGCTATTGTGCAGAGGCGATCCATCCTGCCTGAAGAAAAGGTGCCAGGATGGGGTTTCAGATTGAGCATGATGTCATTCCCTGATGTGTTCTCTCAAACAAAGCAGAAGAGAGTTTCTTGAAAAATGCTCTTTCAAGAGCTTTCCTAAAGGTCAAAGGTTCAAGGGTTTTGAGTGTATTTTAGTTTTTTGAAGTAGTATCATTGCCTTATGTTTTCAAGTCATCTCTGCATGAAAATGTAAAGGAAAAGCAGTCTTTGACATTTAATGTATCATGCAAATCATCCAGCATTCTGCACTTTATTTTGAGGGTGGTCTAGTCCTGAAAACTCCTACTGGGTTTCAGCTTTTAAATCAAGACTTTTGTGAAAAGACCACCTGGTACAATGACACAGATTATTAAAAGCTAATGGTGATGTAATAAAGCAAGCCTCATGACATTCCTTCCTTCATTGCTAACATTTATAGAAGAGGCAGTAGGGTGGGGTAAAACAGCACTGGTCTCTTAGTCAAGAGACAATTTGCAGGTCTTGGCTTTACAAAGAATTGGTTGTCTGACCTTGGGCAAGTCACTTGAACCCTCTAGGACTCAGTTTACTCTTTTTATTTTTTTTTCTTCTTTTTTTTTTTTGGTTAGGCAATTGGGGTTAAGTGACTTGCCCAGGGTCACACAGCTAGTAATCGTCAAGTGTTTGGTCTGAGGCTGGATTTGAACTCAAGTCCTCCTAACTTCAGAGCCGGTGCTCTATCCACCGCACCACCTAGCTGCCCCAAAAAGCAAGCATTTGGCTTTTAGATTTTTTGTTTTTTTGGCTAGGCAATCAGTGACTTGCCCAGGGTCACACAGCTAGTGAGTGTTATGTGTCTGAGGCAGGATTTGAACTCGG
Source organism: Vombatus ursinus (assembly GCF_900497805.2). NCBI lineage: Eukaryota > Metazoa > Chordata > Mammalia > Diprotodontia > Vombatidae > Vombatus > Vombatus ursinus. Next base: position 39,973,686 of record NW_020954569.1, on the reverse strand, counting down.
GTCCTCCTGACTCCAGAGCCGGTGCTCTATCCACTGCGCCATCTAGCTGCTCCTTCAGTTTACTCTTCTTCACAATGAAGGTATTAGAAAAAAACTATCCCTCAGTTTTCATTTTATAATTCCATGTAGAGTAAAAATTAATTACAACAGCAAAAGATTAATTTTTTAGACTCATTGTAGTTAGAGAAGAGGTAGCCTTAGAGGCCAGAAGGCTAATGTCAGAGTTGGGAAGGCCTAGATTCAAGAGTTCATTCCCCCCTTCACAAACATTGGTAGAGTAAGTTCCCTTTTGGGGAGTTTCTTATATTTATGAAATATTTCTCTGCCTCTCTCTTTAGCTGTCTGATTTGCCGTTTGTCTGTGCCTCTCTTTTTCTGTTTTTCTCTGTGCATGTATCCCTATCTATGTCTTTCCCTATCTGTCTCTCTGTCACTCTGTCTCTTTCTATACATATATGAATATATATGTATGTATATGTATATAGATGTGACAAATACATATGCAATGTGATTTATATGTGTATGGTTGTATATATCCAGAAAAAGATAGGTTTCCAAAGGAAAAGTTGAATTTTTCAATTATTTATTTTTATTTCTTAATATATGATCTTTATTTTTATATCACTTTAATGTCTGAATAAATCAAACACACACACACTCTACTCAGGGAGCTATTTTTTGTAATACAAACTAAAAAAAGAAAAAAGCAATTCATTAAAATAAAATCTTGTTATAATTATATAATATATTAAATTTTGTTGTTTTTATTTTTGTTTGTATAAAAATAATATAATAATAAAAATAATTTTTGTTTGTTCTTTGCATTTACATTGTGGTCGTCATTATACCTAATGTTTTCCTTATCTCTTTGCATCATTTCATATGTCTTCTTGTGTTCCTTTGAGTACTTTATATACATTATTGAATACTTTTTAAGTCTTTGCTCTAATAGTTGGATTCTTGGATCAAAAGATATGAGCCTTTTAGAAGCTTTCTTCAAAGAATTCCAAATTGCTTTCCAGAATGGTTGAACCCCCACTTCTCCATTCCACCAATAATATACTAGTGTGAGTGACTTCACAGGCTCTGCAGTGTAGATTATTCCCATCTTCTGTTATCTTTGTCAGTCTGCTGATTGTGAGGTAAAACTTCAAAGATGTTTTGATTTGTGCTTCTCTTACTTTGAGTGGTTTGTAACTATATTTCACATTTTTACTAGGTTGCAGTGTTTCTTTTGATATTCATTTTTCCATATGCTTTGATCACATGGATCCATTCAGAAATTAGTGCTACATATTTGTGTTAATTCCCAATATATCGGATATCAAAAACAAAAAACAAAAAACAAAAACAACAACAAGAACAACAACCAAAAAAAACCCTTCCTCTTTGCTAAGTTTGCATGGCTTCCTGACTGAGACAATGTACCTCCTGCCTCTTTCTTAAGTTTCTGAACCAGTCAAGAGTAGAAAGTGGTCAGGAAGCCACTTTCAGCTTCCTCATTCAGTTTCTAAGCTGGCTTGAGAGTTCTATGTTGCTGGGCTAGCGGGTGAAGCAGAACCAGGGAAATTTGCCTCCTGAGATCGAAGGATCACAACAAAGCCAGCTTTGCTCTAAAACCCAGCAATATAGAAGACCAGTCAGTCAATACACATCAACTCAAGTGCTTACTATCTGCAAGGTACTGTGCTGGGGTTATAAAGAAAATCGAAAGAGTCCCTTCCCTCAAGGAGCTCACATTCTAATGGGCAAGATAAACATGAAGATAACTATGTATACAGAATAATTGGGAGGTAATAGCAGTGGGAAGGCACTAGCACCTGGGGAAACTTCAGAAAATAAGATTTGAGCTGAATCTTAAGGTAAACCAAGAAAAATAAGAGGAAGAGTTGAGGAAGGCAGATCATTAGGGCATGGAGGACAACCAGAGAAAAGCTACAGATACAAGAGAATGAACATCATGTTTGAGAAACAATAAGTAAGTTATTGTGGTTAGATTTTAAGTTTATGGAGGAAATTAAAGTCTAAGAAGATTGTAAAGGTAGAAAGGGGCCAGGTTGTAAAGAGGATATTTGACCCTGTAAGTAATAAATATGTACTGGGATTTAATGAGTGGGGAGGTAGGGCTCATATGGTCAGACCTATACTTCAGAAAAGTCACTTGTATTGAAGTAGGGAGGGTCTTGAGTCGGGGCATCTATCATTATTTTCATCATCATCATTGTTCTAGTTGCTGTTGATATTGTTGCTAACAATAATAATACTAGCTAACATATTGCATCAGTCAAGGCTAGCACTGATAAGGGCCTGAATTAGCCTGGTGGATACTTGAGTGGGGGGAAAGAAAAAAAAAAGATGTAAGTGAGAGATGATTTGAAAATAAAATAATATGATTTGGCAACGGATTAGATATGTGTGGTGAGCAAGAGTGAAGAGTTGAATATGATATCAGAGTTGCAGGCTGGGTGCCTAGTGTCAGCTGAGGGGAAGTATGAAAGAGGAGAGAGTTTGGGTGGAAGGATGATCTAGTTTGTTTTGGTCAGATTGAGTTTGAGATGACTATTGCACATCTAGTTCCAAAGGCAGTTTGTGAGGCTAGACTATGTTTAATAAAAACACTAAGACTGCATATATGGATCAGAGAATCATCTTATGCAGATAATTTAACACATTAGAGCTAATGAGATCAATGAATGACATAATATAAAGTTAAGGAGAAGGCACTCAGGAAACATCTTAGGAGATATCCATGGTTACTAGGAGTGACATAGATGAAGGTCCAGCAAAGGAGATTGAAAAGTTATCTTCCAGATAGGTTAAAAAAAAAAGTAAGGAGAGAATAGGCTAGAATAGCAAGCATTTATAGAACAATTTAAGATTTGAGAAGTGCTTTGCAAATAATAGCTCATTTCAAGCATTCAACAACCCTGGGAAGTAGGTGTCATTATTATCCCCATCTTACAGAAGAGAAAACCAAGTTAGGCAGAGAGGTCAAGGGACTTGCTCAGTATCACATAACTAGTATATGAATCCAGATATGAAATCAAAGCTTCCTGAGTTGAAGTCGACCATTATGTCACCTAACTGTGACTATCTGCCTTCATAACATCACAAAAACATATTGAGGAGAGAGTATCCAAGAGAATAAAGTAGCTGTAAGTTTCAAATATGGAGAAGAGGTAAAAAAGATGACAATTAAGAGGACTTTAGATATGTCAGTTATAGCATCACTGGTAACTTTAGAGTGGGCAATTTCAGATGAATGATGATTATCATTCGATAATCTGCTGGAAGACAGATTAAGGAGATTTTAAGGAGAGAAAATGGAGGTCCCTAGTATAGTTAGCTTTTTCACAAAGTTTAACCATAAAAGGGAGGAGAGATGAAGGATAATAGATAGAAAGGATGATTGAATCAAGCAAAGAGTTTTAAAGATGGAAGAGACATAGGCATGTTTGGAGGTAGCAAGAAAGGAGTTAGTAGACCGGGAAATGACTAAAGATTAGAGACAGAGTGGGTGTAATAGTGAGAGCAATAAACTTGAGAAGATGGAAGAGAATGAGTTCAAGGAGCACATGGAGTGATTAGCTTTGGCAAGGTTAATTGGATTAAATTTGAAATGATAAGGAAATTTTAAGGGATTTGGAATAATCACTGTAGAGAATGAGATAGAGGATTGATTAAGGAAAAGTAAAATATAAACCTTGCTTCAGTGAAGGACCCAGTTGAGATTAGATAATAACAATTTGTAAAAAAAACAAAAACAAAACCCCTTATATAGCACAGTTTTACAATTTTCTTTATAGCCCTTCAGTCACACATGAAACAAAACAAAGGAGGTAGATTGTGGTAGTAATACAGGGTTAATTTGGCAAGGGATGATTGGTAATAGGAGAAAGGGGCTAGAAATTTAAATGTAGAGTTGAACTGTTTTTCCAAAGGGTCATCATAAGGAAGGGAGGGAAGTGTAAGCCAGAGAAAGAATGATGGTCTGGAAAAGAAATGAAGAACATTTGAGGGATATAATGACACAACACTTTGAACTTTCTAATCGCTTGCTTAATCAGGAGACATCACTGATACTCTGTCTGGACTAATTTCCCAATGTTTGGCATATTTCAATCCCTCCTTGTCTCTCCATGAGCATGAAACAGAATGCCCAAAACAACTGCTAAAGAACAAGCCTGTTTCCCCAACCCTATCTGTTCACTCTCTCATTCCCATTCTCCTCAACCTCACCCCTAATTTCCCCCACTCTGAGTCAGCTCAACCCTTCCCTTGTGGTCTCTCAAATACAACTCCATAATTAATAAACTTACTTCCATTTTAAGCCTCTTCATTTCTTTCCATCTTCTGGCAGCCACTGAGACCTAGCTCTATTCTAATGATAGTGCATCCCTGGTAACATTTTCCAGTGTTGTTTGTACTTTAATTCATGCCTAATTTGTCATGGTAAAAGACTCGGAATATTCCTTGTTTCCCATTGCCACTTCAAAACTTACACTGCACTTCCATCACTCAACAACCTCTTCTCCTTTGAGGTTCATTCAATTTAAATTTATGATCCAATCCAGATTTAATCCAGATTGTTTTTTCCTTACACTTCTTCTTCCTTTCTCCATGAGTTCAGTGCCTGACACAATTTATCCCCTCCCTTTTTCATTCTAGGTGATATCAACATACATGTTTATGTTCCCTCAAATACCCTTAATTCCCAGTTGGCCAATCTATTCAACCCCCATAACCTTTTCCTCTTCTCCAACTCAGATACAAAGGGAGGTACTCATACCTTGGATCTTGTCAGGAGCCACAAATATTCCATTTCCATACTCAAGAAATCTAAATTCCTTTTATCTGACCATATTTTTTTAATCTTTCCATCTTTTCCTTTGCTGTAGTCTTCCTAAACCTACTTTTTTCCCTCACTGTGACCTCCAAATTCTCCATCCTTCAGTATTCTCTGAGGTCATCATCCTGCTCTAGTTGTGTTACCATTCCTTTCTGTCCTTTACTCTTTTGTGAATCAGATAAAGTCTATACAGTTCCCTAATTTGATTTCCTTGTCCTTTTACTTTATTGCCATGCACTCTTCACCATACCTGAATTGTTGATTACTAAATGGCACCTTTGTGGTTCAAAAGTTACTTCAATTTAAAATAGCTTTATTCTTTTTTCTGTGATATTTATTTTCTCCCAAACAAAAAACTTACCATAAAGAAAACAATGAAAATCACAAAACAAACAGAAAACCCCCAAAATGCAGTAAATAATTAGGCAGAGCAGCATAAAGAAGTGGTAGTGAGTTCATGTACCCTTGCTGTTGTTCAGTCATGTCTAACTTTCACTGACCCCATTTTGGAGTTTTCTTGGCAAAGATACTGGAGTGGTTTGTCATTTCCTTCTCCAGCTCATTTTACAGATGACAAAACTGAGGCAAATAGGGGTAAGTGATATGCCCAGAATCATATAGCTAGTAAGTGTCGGAATCTGGATTTGAACTCAGGGCCTGATTCTAGGCCCTGTGCTCTATCCACTGCACCATCTAGCCACCCTAACATAATAATAGGAGAAAATAATGTTCCTCTTTCAGAGTTAAACAAATCTAACAGAAATATAAGCAAAAGGGAAAATATAGAACTGAACAAACTTTTGGAAATTTAGAAAAAATTTTATGTATTAGAACCCAGAGAAATGTCCAATAATTAAAAAAAACTTATGCATCATTTATCGACAATAACTCAATAAAAATAAAGAAAACAAGTAAAAGATTCAGATTTGAGAAAAATTAATGACATCCAAAAAAGCCCCATAGAAACTTAATAAGAAAATCCTAAAATAGATCAAAGAACAAATCATAGAAACAATTAAAATTATGTGAAAGATAATGGAACTAAGGAGACAACATATTAAATTCCTGGTAGTCATCTAAAGTAGTCCAGAGAGATAGAGAAAAAAAATATGTGTGTATATATATATATATGAACATAGATGAAGCATGTTAAAATAGTTTTAATGAACTGAACATAAATTTTATATATTTGATATCTAACAAATAAATACCCCCTAATACTGATGGAAGATGAAATCTTGAAAATTAGAGAAGAATCAGTTTAATTGAATAAAAAAACAGAACTACAGACTAAAAATAAAACCTGATTTTTTGAAATAACTAACCAAATTTATAAACCTTTAGCTAATCTGATTTTTAGAAAAGGAGGAAATTAATAAAATAAAAATGAAACAAGTATAATTACAAAAAATAGAGAAATAAAGTCTGTTATCAGAATCTACTACACATAGTTACTTTATGAAGAGACAAAACTGAGAACTCAAAAGAAACAGTTATCTTTACAATATTGCTGTTAATTAGTAGTGCTAGTTCTGCTGGCACACAGAGTAACTATATAAAGACAATGAACTGTGAGAAGTAGTAACTCTGATCAACACAATTACCAACCATAGTTTCAAAGGACTCATAATGAAAAGTGCTATCCACCTCCAGATGGAGAACTGATGGACTTCTTTTTCTTTCTTTCTTTTTGTTTGTTTTTAGAACATGGCTAATATAGAAATTTGTTTTACATGACTTCATATTTGCAATAGGTTTTATATTTCTTGCCTTCTCAATGGGTGTTAAAAGGGTTGTGGGAAGGAAAGAATCTGTAACTGAAAAAAATAAAACTGAATTAAAAATTAAACAGAGCATTATCTAAAAAAATAACATTCACAAAGTTTAAAAAAATTTAAATATCAGATCATGTTTCAAATAACCCAAACTCACAAAAAGAAATAGAACTAGATACAAAGATGCAATCAAGGTGAGGTTTGGGGGAAATCCAGCTTCAGAGCTGCATATATTTAAATAATTCTATCAAACTTTAAAATAAGTATCATCACTTACACTAACAAATTCTCAAAATTTGAGAAAGAATACATTCTGTCAAAATCCACTTATGAAAAAAAAATGAATCCAAATATCTAAACCAGAGAAAGATAATGCAAAAAGGAGACCTATAGAGCAATATCATTAGTGAATGTTGATTCCAAAATTTAAAATAAAATTTTGGCAAAAATATTATGAAATTTTACATGCTAAAGCATTAATTATGAAGTTGGATTTATACAAGACATGCAAAAGTTGTTTAAAATTAGGAAATTAACACAATCATATCAAAGAAAATTTTGTATCACTTGATTAAATTAATGGATAAAAATTATTTGAGAAAATATAATATCCATTTATGCTTAAAAAACTAAAAAGGATAAGCAATGGAGAATTTTAAAAATGATAAAAAATTTATGTAAATCAAATGCTTGCATTATATGTTCTGAGATAAAACAAAACAGAATAAAACAAAAACTAAGTCTCCCAATAAATTCTGGAAAAAAGCAAGAATAAATCTTTTCCCATTATTAATTGATATAGTCTTAGAAATAGTAACACCAATAAGATGTGAGAAAGAAATTAGAGGCATTACAATAGGTAAACAGTAGAAAAAAATATCCATTTTTGGGTATGACAATGATTTATTTAGAAAATCCCAGGGAGTAAACAAAGAAATTAACTTAGAAAATTAATCATGTCAGTAAAATGGAAATCTGTAGAATAAACTCACAGAAATTAACATATTAACAAAATAATGGAATGGAAAGTTTCATCCAAAATAAGTATAAAAAGAATAAAATTTCCTGGAATCAAACTATTCAATTAAGCATACTGAATATATGTATAGGTAGACTCATGAATTTTTTCTTAAGGGAAAAAAAGAACAATTTTAATAAATAGAATTATATATAGAAATCAGGGTTGGGCCATGAGAATATGATGAAATAACAATACCACTAAAATGAATTTTTATATGTAGTGTTATTTCAATCAGGCTATTAAAATAGAAAATTGTCAGACCTAGAAAAATAATGATAAATTTTATATGAAGTAATAAAAGACTTAGAATATTAAGGAATAATTTTAAAAGGAGTAATTAAAAGGGAATAATACCAATCTCAAACTATATTGCAAGGCAGCAGTCATCAAAATTATTTCGTACTGGTTAAGAATAAAAAGTAAATCGATGGGGCAAACTAGACTATGGAAAATCAAAAATAACTGAGTTTTGCAATCTAGTAGGTTAAAAAACTAGGGGAAAAAATTAACTAGGATAAATTTTCTACCTATAAAGAATTTCTGGAAAAAACTAGATAGATATCTGATAGAAAAAAGTTTAGACAAATTTTTTATACCATATAGTACAATAAATACAAAATGGCTACATGGTCTGAATATTAAATATAACATAAAAATTAGAAGAGGGGCATGTCATATGCCTTTCACATATATGTCTAAGGAGTGAATTCTTGCCAAACAAGGAATAAATTTAATTTCCTCAAATCCTCTTCAGAATGTATGCAATAATATCTATCACCTGATCCTCTTTTAATTAAAATTACATTTCCTTGAACACCTCTATTCATGATGAATGAGGGACTATTTTCAATTTGATTTTGGTTGTTTTTATTATGTCTAGTTGCCAATATTGCACAAATATTTTTTGTTGTTTTTGTTTTGTTGTTGCAAATGTACAGTATTTCAGCTATTTTATATATGATATAGGCTTTAAGGGCTAGCTTGCAAAGCTAATCCTCATTATGATTTAGAGTTGGTAGTAACTCTAGACAGTATTGAGTCCCACATCCTAGACAACAATGTGTAGCAGTTTTCTCTTTGAAAATTCATTCCAGTTGGCTTAAAAATGAATTTTTTGAATGCAAGCCATGAGTTGAAGACATTCTGTACATCAAAGAAGTATGTAATGGGTGATAAGAACTAAAGACACAACAGAGCAGGTCTCCAGAAAACATAAGTAAAAATAGAATTCATTCCAGGCAAGGGGAGAAGGTTATTGCAAAGTCAAAGAGATAGGAAATGGAGATTCATGAGTAAACAACAGAGAGAAAGCCAGCTTGACTTGATCAAAAAGTTCAAGAAGTGGAGAAACATCCAATGAGTCTGGAAAGGTAGGCCTATAGACCAGGTTTTGTGTAGCTTTAAAAAATAAACAGATTAGTTTATATTTTACCTAAATGGGAAGAAGGAAAATGTGACAAAATTCTCTAGGAATACTTGAAAAGGAAGAGAGGTCTAAAATCTGAGGTTATCAGGACAGGCTTCATGTAGGAGATGGCACCTGAGCTGAGTTAAAATAAAAAGGGATTAGATTCTAAAGGAATCTAAAAGGATGAGGTGAGAAAGGAGAAAATCCCTGGCATAGGAGACAGTTTGTGTGAATGCACAGAGATGGGAGGCAGAGTATAATGTTCGGGGAACAGATGACAGGCCATTTTGTTTGAAACACTAAATACAAGAAAGATAGTTTTATGAAATAAGGCTAAAAATAAGCCTTATGTACAAAAATAGTACATGTGGGTCCTTTCCCATTTGTATGATCTCTTTGGGATATAGCCCTAGAAGTGCCTCTGCATCTTTTGAAGAGAACACTGTAACACAGAATGCTGTTTCTTAATAGTTTAAAAGAAGAATGAGAATTGTGAGAGCAGAATTTATACCTGCTTAACAGAAATATGTGGCACCACAGAAAAAACGTAAATCTATTGTGGTATGTCTCACCAAACAAACAAAAGAAAGGACAACAGATTGGGAATGCAGACAGATGGAAGTAAAGGACAATCTGGAAGAAGAAAAGCAAAAAGCAATTACATTAAGAGAAAAGATGCTCTCCATAAAAGTATATTGATTTCATAGACAGCATGGATATTTTATTTTTGTCTTGTTGATTTTTTTTTTAATCTGCTAAACTGGGCCAGGAGAGGGAAGGGAATGATCATATATATGGTGCCTACTATTTGCCTGGGACTGTGCTAAGAACTTTTCACAAATATCATCTCATTTGATCCTCACAACAATCCTGTGAAGTAGATGTTATTATTATTGCCACTTTATAGTTTTGGACACTGAGATAAACAGAAGTTAAATGACTTGCTCAGGGTCACACAGCTAGTAAGCATTTGAGGCTGGATTTGAACTTGGGTTTTCCTGACTTCAGGTTCAGTATTCTGATCCACTGCACCATCAGCTACTCCAATTGCCCAAGGGCAGCAAAAGAAATAGATTGTAAATGTTTTAACAATTGAAAACATTTATTTTTTTAAAATAAAATTAATATACTATCAGAAACATTTATTTCTGATACAAAACCTATGGGAAGAATTATGTGAACCAAACCTATGTCAAATGAAGCTAGAAGAAAAAGGCAAACAATGAAAGCAACAACCACAATAATGTGAATTTATAGGAGATTGAAACAAAGATGGACACAAAGTAATTTTAAGGACCAATCTTTGTCCAGGGGAAGAGACCAGTAAATATATCTCCCTTTTGTTAAAATACATACACACACGCAGATGTAGTGTGTATAGTAGATAGAAAACTCACCTTGGAGTCAAAAGACCTGGGTTCAAATCCCACCTCCAACACACACAGTGCTGGCATGCTCCTGAGCAAGTTTCTCAACCTCTCAGTGCCCCCAGACAATTCTCAAAGGCTTGTTATTTCAGAGAAGGTGCTGATCTATATTGATAGAGCAAGTTTCTAATAAGAGGCTTCTACACTGATAAAATCAGTGGTCTGGTAAAACATATGCACACATACACAAGCTCACGGTATGTTTTTATGAGGCTTCCCAGTTAGTGAGGGGGTGCTGATTAATTGAGTTTTTATTATACACTGAACAGTAATAACTATGTACTCATGACCCTAAAACTTTCATTTGACTGTAACTGTCCAAGCATCTTTTCCTCTCAACTAAATGATTTATTTAGTTTGGCTCCATGTTAAATTTATGTAAAATTCTTCCTGCTGAGACAACAGAGAAATTATTTGGGTTTTGCGTTTTCATTCTGGTAACATATACAATGAAAGGTCAAAAGTCAAAATAGTAATTTTAATATGAGTTCCCCAACCCTAAAGCTGTAAACTCATCCTAATATTTTCCCAGAGAAAAACCATTGATAATCTAATTCCAATATACTAACATTGCATTGTTCCATACTCCAAAAAGAAAAGATGAAAACTTTTTATTTTCATCATAAAGCAAATAAATATTACCACATGAAATTATTATGGAAGGAAAGGCCATGTTTCCATTAGGTCATTCCACTGTTGACAATAGTCCTTTTGAAAATGGAAATGCAGGAGTTTTGTCAGAGATATTACATTTTGATGCAAGCTGGTGTTATCTCATTGTTAATTGGAAGGGAGCTAGCCAGTGAATCCTGGGTTTGGAATCCCATAAATACCAGGGTTAAACTGTTGCATTGTCATTTCTTCACAGATCAGAGAACTGCATTATTTAACAATTCTGGAGTGCATTAGCTCTGGGCTTATTATTATTGTCAGGAATGTTTGGCCTGCATATCTATTCTGAAGACTATACAGTTGAAATTTAGGCGAGCCAAAGGTGGGTGGCCAAAGACAGGGGGTAGGAGTTTAAAAAAAAAATCTATTTCTGAAGTATGTAACTTTACTCATTGGACAAAAACAAGGCCTGATATTATAAAACCCATAGGCTCAGCTGGTGTCTCTCCAATTAAACAATTATTTATTGACTTTTGTCTCCAGGCATGGCAAAGCATTGAGAATTAAACAGGGCCTCTGAGTGCTCCCTGCCTTGCTCAGTGTTACAAGATAGTGATTCAGCAAACCTGAGGGAAACAAGGAATAAGACAGAAAGCATTGCAAAGAAATCACTGACCCTGCTGTCAGGAGGCCCGGGGTTTTGTTTTGCCTCTGACATTCAGTAGCTATGTGACTGAGGATGGAGACTAGAATGGGGATCTCATTGGCAGAGGTGACTCTTGAATGAGGAGAACTCCTAGACCACTGAAAGTCAGCCTAGAACACTGAGCAGTCACATAAATTGTTTAGGGTCACACAGCCAAAACATGTCAGACTCCCCCCATACCCTTTTTAACTCCTTACACTGACTGGCTCTGTGTGTGTGTGTGTGTGTGTGTTACCACAATGATCTGCAAGACAGCAAACTATTGAGAAATTTCTGTATTTAATCCATTTTTTTGCAGTAGAAATTTGGTGTCTGAGATACTATCATCTATCTCTTACAATACTGTTTTTTATACAAATTGGTTTTTAACCCCAGAATGAAAACTCATATTTCTATAGGAATTTGAAATTTTCAAACTTTCATCTGAGGAACTCCATGAGGTAGATAATATATATGTCATTATCATCCCCATTTTATAGATGAGAAGGCCCAACGAGATGAAGTGACCTGCTGGAGGTCTCATAAAGGCATCTACTGCACATTACACTTCAATATATGATAGAAAACCTCAAATCAATTCTAACTCTCACATCTCAAACGAAACTACCTTCTTCATCTCTCCCTCTTGTCCTGTGTTCTCCTTTCCAAATGTGTGGTCTAAGCATGTTATATTAGACTAACTTAATGAAGAAATAAAAACATTCTTATCCTGAATTGATGCTGAGACTATTGTTTATAAAGTACAGTTCACCACTTTTCCCTGTGTTCATTCTCTCTGGTGAAGTACAATTCACCCCATAAATACATCTGCTCTCCAGCTTGGGAGGTTTTCTTTAGACATTCTCCCAGCTAATTCCCCTATCTAATTTGAGGATCTATAACCTTCTGTGCTTCTTAAATCCTTTCAAAAAACTTTAACAACAATTATAGTAAATTCTAAATCCGTATTAGGTATGCTAGGGAGCCTGGATGGTCCTGGCATTTGTATGATGGATTGCCATTTTCAAGATCCTTTAGACACATTTTGTTTGGTCCCCAAAATTATCCTGCAAAGTAGGTGCTGCAGGTAGTATTGTTCCCATTTTAAAGATGAGGAAACCGAGGCTGAAGGAGTTGAAGTGATTGAAATTACTTTTCCAGGATCTCAACTAATAATAACAATTAGTCACATTTATAATCTCTCTTCAAGGTCTCTTTACATACAATATCTCATTCAGTGGTCACAAAAACCCTACAAGGTGGGTGCTATGAATATCTCTATTTTACAGAGAAGGAAAGAATGGCACATGAGGAGATTCAGTGATTAACCCAGGGTCACCTAACTAGCGAATGTTTGAGGTAAGTTTTGGACCTAGGCTTTCCTGATTCCAAGTCCAGCTCTCTAAGTGAGGAAGTGTGCTTCGGATCAGCTTCTCTCCCGATTCTAAGTCAAATGCTCTTTTCCCATTACCTTCTCCACATGGTCACTGAGAGTCAAATACCCTGCTTAATAAAAAAGCTACTATAAATACACCATGTATGCATGACTAATTTTCAAAGAAATAGAAAACAATAAAATGCAGTGGACTAAAACCGTACTGAACACAACATAAACTTTCTTTGATGACTCAGAAGTATTTTGGAAAGTGGAAGACCTTCACCCTGGTCATGTACTTCCGCAGGAAAAACAAAGTATACTTTGCAAGTGGATACTCATTTCCAGAATTTGTTACATAAAGTACTTAAAAGTCTACCCTGGAGTTGCAACTGCATGCTATGGAGAAATTTGCCTTGTCTCTTTTCTTAAGTTTTCTTAAGTAGTGAGGTTGTAGACCACCCATTTGAATGCCTGAAAGCAGAATGCTTTAGGCTTTGTTGGTATCTTCTTTCTTAATGACCTCTTTAGGCAGGTTTCTTGGTTTTCTTCTTGTTGTCCAATCTCTTTGTTATCACTGGTGCACTCTCATAGTTTTAACTGTAACTTCCAGAAATATAACTCCTAAATAAGTTTCTCCAGTCTTGACCTCTCTCCCAAGTTCAAGATGCATTTGTCCAACTACCTAAGGGAATCTCTACTTGGGTATATCACCAGCACATCAAATTCACTATATCCAAAATAAAGCTAGTTATTTCTACCCCTAAATCTGCCATTCCTTCTATTTCTAACTGTGACACCACTATGTACTTGGTTGGTTTCCCATTGTTCATCAATATTTATCAAATGCTTAATGTAATGCCAGAAACATAGTAAGAGCTTAATAAATTATTGTTTCCTTATTTTATTCCTGAAAGGAAAGGGAAGGGTCAGGGGGAATGCTCCGTCAGAGTGTGCCAACATATCCTGATATTTCTTCCATGCTCTATGTACTCACTTATATTCATACCCTTAAGGTTGTTGTTTACTGTATTTACTTCTTTACATCATATCTGATCAGCTCATTTTTGTGTAATAAATATTCTACAAATGAATGACTGAGTTCTGATAGAATGCAAACTTTTGAATACCACCTCCCTTACCCCAGTGAGCTTAGGTATTTGACTTCTTGAGAATGTAGACTTTTAAGCAATAAAAATGAAAACAATTTGAATGTTTGTACTCCAGAAACTGACACAGTCTCTTGGACAAAGTAAGCATTTAAATAAATCACCCTTGAATGAGATCTTATTTTATAAGCACTTCAAATCAATCCATGGATGAGTTTCAGAAAAGCTGTCCAGTTGCTTTGCTGGTACTCCCTCATCAGTGATAAACCTCTTCTGGACAGTTAAGGAGGCACTCCAAATGTGTTCCTTCCCTTCATGCACTAACAGGCCTTGTTACAGTCATATGGCATTGAGTTGAACCAAAAATTTTCACAAACATCACCTGGAGAGTAAAATAGATTATGAGGTAGGTTACTGCTGCTGTTTTTTGGTTGTTGTTGGTGGTGGTTTCAATGAGTAATTATGAGTCTTTGTGTTAATTTTAACATTTCTTTAGGGTGGAGGAAAATAAAGAACTGTTCTATACCTAATCCTTATTGTGTAGTGTGTCTCTTTCTACTCTTCCATTTGGGTGGAGAACTCAGATATGAACCCCAATCTAAGCTTTAAGTCGTTTCTCCTTAGACTCTAGGGTGGAAATGTAAAGAGCCAAAAAAAGTTTGAGAAAAGGAGCCTGATTCTTCTTGTAGATAGTCATGTAGCTCTAGGACCGAAAGTTGTCAGTGCACATGTGAGTCAGAGCTGAGAGGTGAGCCTTCGTGGAAAGAGCACAAAGCACCCTCAGTTCCCTTAGTCCTTTATTATTGTTAAATTTGTAAGAAAAGGGCTCTATAATAAAATATTACATTGTTTTAAGGTCATAACATGATAGACTGGAAAGACAGATCCAGAGCCAAGAAGCTTAGGCTCAATTTCACCCATCAGATTAATGATGACATACAAGTCATTTATCATCTCTGACCTTCTCTGAGCCTCAGTTTCTCTATATAAAAAGAAGATTACAGTTATTTGGACTATCTACAGATCTGACTGTTGTAAGGAATGTGCTTTGCAAACCTTAAAGCTCTATCAAAATGTGGTTATTGACAATATGATTTAGAAATATGTTAATGTGAACTATAATACAACAAGGGACAGAGGAATCTCACTGCTTGTTGTATAATGGAAAGATAGGACCAGAGTACCAGAGAGCCTAGCACTGGAATTGGCACCAACTAAGAGATCATTTCACTTCTGTAAAACAATGGTGTTGGCTCTCTCTTTATCCCAAATGCCAACTACTCCCTATAAATCCCTCGGTGCAGGTGGCAAGAATTTCATCATTCCTTCCAATACAATTATTCCAGTGAGGTGCCTCTTTCCTCATGGACGTCTGTCTAAGCTCCATTCATCATTCAAAGCTCAAATCAATTCTGCTTCCTCCAGGAAGCCTTCTCCAGCCTAGGACATCCTGAACATACTCTTCTTTGAACTTCTATCTTACTTATTGTCTATCACAAGGTAGCTAGGTGGTACAATGAATAGAACACTGATTCTGGAGTCAGGAAACCCAAATTCAAATCTGGCCTCAGCCAATTATTAGCTATGTAACTCTGGGAAAGTCTCTCATTCTGAGCCATCTCAGTTTTCTCATTTGCAAAATCAGGATAATAAATTATCTAGTTATGATTTTTTTAAGATAAAAGGAAATCTTTGTAAAACATTTTATAAATCTCAAAGTACTTTATCAATGCTAGCCGTTTTCATAGATCCTCCTGTATTACATTCTAATAATTTCATATGTATAATCTAGTCTGCCCCTCTCCCCACCTCCTAACAAGATCATGTAAGCTATTTCAGGGCAGGGATCATGTACAACATATATGATTTTCCCCCTTATTTTCCCCACTGTTTACTGGCAATTGTTAGACTTTAAGTCAGGAGGACTTAAGGTTGATTCTTGCTTTTCATATTGATTAATTGTGTGAACCTTAGCAAATAACTGATTTTCCCTGAGCTTTATGAAATAAAGCTATGAAATGTATACAATTTTGATTCGTTTTGATTTGTATCTTTAGTACCTGGTCCAATGCTTCAGACACAAATGTTTAATACATGGTGGTTAAATGGATAATATGTCATCATGTTATTATGAGACTCACAGGAAATGATATGTATATGAAGCACTTTGAAAACCTTAAAGTGATATTCAAATATTAGCTCTTTTTAGTTATTGATTAATTTTGGTGACTGATATGAGAATTATTTTTAAAGTAAAATGAAATGTCTGGTCTGTAAGTATAGTATCAATGGAGAGGCAGCCTGGTCAGATTCCATACGCCTATTTCAGAAAAGCCTGACATTTGTACCAGACCAATTAATAATCAAGTAATACATTGAGAAACTACAGCAAAGAATTTCTTCTACCTCAAAAATGCACAAAAAATTGGCCACTAGCACATGGAAAGGAAGCCAACCACAAAGTTAACATGAGTATAGACAGATAAGGCCCTAGCTTCCCAGACTTACCAGAGAAGGGTCAGAGATACATATACTCTGAAGGGCTATTTGTTTGGGGAAACATGAATTATGGATTGCCCCAGAAATCCCAGGAGGGGGGTGATGGTAAACCCAGGAAAGGAGGTCTCTTGGAAGCACATGAGAGCAGCAAAAGTGAAGAAAGAGCAGTGACCAATGAGAAAAGAATAGTCTTCCCACACTTAGTCTCTCAGTTTCCCTAACACCTTATCATAAAATGTTATAGAAGGCCCAAAAAGATCCAGAACTCAGAACCTCAAAGATCTAAGGGGACCTAAACTTGAAGAGCTTGAGTACAGAAAGCAGATATCCAGCACAAGGTCAAATAGGACCAATCATGTTACCCAGAAGCCCAGCAATGGACAAGCATGAGACAAAATCCAAATTTAGAAATTGAAGCTGGAGAGATGAGAATACCAAAGAAGACACTGAGCAGTATCAAATATTTTTGCAAATATAGATATTTCTCAAAAAGAGAGAGTAACTTTATAAAACCTGCAAGCATGTACATAAA
Source organism: Vombatus ursinus (assembly GCF_900497805.2). Taxonomy (NCBI): domain Eukaryota; kingdom Metazoa; phylum Chordata; class Mammalia; order Diprotodontia; family Vombatidae; genus Vombatus; species Vombatus ursinus. Next base: position 39,956,395 of record NW_020954569.1, on the reverse strand, counting down.
GGAAAAAAAGAGATTTTCCTCAAGGACTCTATGAAGTGTGAGATAAAAAGTAAAATAAGAGTATTGAGGATAGAACTAGAAGGATCATGAATAGCTTAGAAGCGCATATAGTAAAACTTATCAAATTAGCTGCTATCGGAAACCCAGAATAGATCAAACAAAAGCCATTGACTTCCTGAGGCAACAAGGCATATATGAACAAAGTTAATACATTACAAAAGTAGAAGAAAGTGTAAAATATCTGCTATGAGAAACAAATGTCCTGGAAAATCAGTCAAGGATTGATAATTTAAGCCTAATTGGATTCCCTGAGAACTATAATTAAAAAAAATCTTGGATGCTATATTTAAAAGCGATAAAAAATGAAATATATACAAATCTATACAAACCATAGGGTAATAAGAAAATTTAAAAAAAATTCACTTACCTCAAAAAAAACCACAAAAAAACAAAAAAACAAAACTCAGACAAGAAGTCCCAGGAATGCTATAGCCAAAATTCAGAGCCTTCACAACAAAAAATTCTGTAAGTATCCAGAAAGATGCAGTTCAAGTACCATGGGACCATAGTCAGAGAGAAACAAGACCTGGCAGATTCTACTAAAAACAAGAGATCTTGTAATACACTATCTTAAAAGGTAAAAGATACAGACTTCCAACTGAGAATAACTTACTCTGCAAAGATGGACATAATAGTATAGGGTAAAAATGGATTTTTAAAGGAATAAAAAACTTCCTAGCATTTCTGATTAAAGAACCAGAGTTGGATGGGAACTTTAAGTTGCAAGTACAAACGTTAAGAGAAACCTAGAAAGGTAAATTCATTTGAAAGGCTAGAGAAGACTGTATGATGTTGTAGTGCTAACTTTTTTTTACAGGAGGAGAAGAAATGAGTGTTCCTTCAGAGCCTTAATATCTTTTTAGAATATCAAATGAATTAAATAAGAAAAAAATAGAGAAATTGTTTGGGGAGAGAGGTAGATTAGTTCTATTCTGAAGGTTTGAAGAGAAGAAAGAGAAAGTTAAATAAAAAGGAATACATTAGTGTAAAAAAAAAAGGAAGAAAGGGCTGAATCACTAATTCTCATAATTGAGATGCTTAAAAACCATAACAAACAAACATGGAGAAAGGGGTTGGAAAATTAAGTACTACACAAACCTCATTTTTATCTGAAACAGATAAAAGAATACTGAAAACACATATTTTGTTATAGAAAAATCACGTTCAACAGGGAAACGAGAAGGGGTGTTGGGGTAGGATGAGGATGGGTGTTAAGAGGAAGGATAGTAGTTGTTTGGGTTTTGCTGGCTCAGAATGAGTGTAAATAGCAATTGTTTCTGCTCTGGGCAGAAACCCTGAGGGTCTTCCCCTTCCAAATTGATTCTTTATTCTTTTTTCTTTTTCTTTTTTTTTCAAATAGGCAAATGAGGACATCTTTTGCTTCATTTCTTCCTCAACCTTAAATCACTGAATGAGTGTTGCCTCAAACAAACTGAGACCTGGGAAAGACATTACAAGGAATATAAATTTTTTGAAATAGAGTTGTGCAAACCAGGCATTGATACAGCCATTGGGATTCAAATGGAGTTGCTTAACTATGCCTTAAACCCAAATCACACTGGCTCTCACTGCTTGGTCAATAATGCCCCCCAACCTAAGCCTCAGTTGGACATTGTTTGGGTTTTGTTGTCTCAGAGTGAGTGTAAATAGCTATTGCTTCTGTTCTGGCCAGAAACCTTGATGGTATTCCTCTTCCAGATTGATTTTTTTTTTTTTTGAGTAGATAAGAGAGACCATTTTTTTTGCCTCATTTCTTACCTATCCTTAATCACTGAATGGGTGTTGCCTCAGACAATCTGAGACCTGGGAAAGACCTTAGCTTAAAAAGACCAAGGTCCCCCACTGCATCCGGGGCCATCTCCAGGCATCCTAATCTATATCTTGCCATTGGAAACAGATGGCTTTATAGGAGAAAGTGAGGCTGGTGACTTTGCACAGTCTTGCCTCACTTAAATCTAACTCGCTTGCAAGTCACGACATCACTTTCCTGATGTCATTGGTCCTCTTGGAGGATGAAGAAAAAACAACAGTAGCTGGGAGGGAATATCTGTAAGCAAAAACAAACTTCCTGATGTTGAAAAACAAATTAGAATAGGGGTGGAGGGAGGAAAGCAAAGAACTAAAATATAAGGGGACACTCATCAATTGGGGAGTCACTGAACAAATTGTGGTATATTGTTGAAAGGGAATATTATTAGTCCATAAAAATGATGAAATACATGATTTCAGAGAAATTTGAGTCATAAGAACCAATGCAGAAGAAAGCAGAACAAGAACAATTTATGGAAGGATAACAGTGTATGGCAAGGGGGAAAGCTGGATTTGGCATCAGGGCACATGGGTTCAAGTTAGAACTCTAGCATCTACGTTGGCCAATTAATCAAAAAATATGTATGAAGTGCTTGTAAAGAAAGTGGCAACCACTGCTTTAGATGGTGGAAATACCAAGACAAAAAAGAAGAGGTTCCTGCCCTCAAGCAAGGAACTTGAATTCCTATGGGAAAAATAATGTGCACATGTTAATATACACAGAATATATATAAACTGAGCATAAGACAGCTTTGGGAGAGGGAGTCCTTAATGAATGAGTAGGGTTTAAACTGAGTATGAAAAAAAAAAAACCAGAGAAGCCAAGGAAGGAGTTCATTCCAGACATAGCCTCAGTTTCCTCATTTGTGAAATGATAAATTTAGACTAGATGACCTTTCAAATGTAAAACTAGAATCCATGGCAGAGGGGTCTTAAATATTTTTTGTATATCATGGACCCTCTTGACAGTCTAGTGAAGCCTGTGGACCTCTTCTCAGAATAATGTTTTTCAAATGGATAAAATAAAACTCAGTGATCCGAAGGAAACAAATTTTATTGAAATAGAGTCATCAAAATTAAAAAAAAAAGTTCACAGAGCCCAAGTTAAGAACCCCTGCTCTATGGACAAAGGAACTTGTATTAGCTAGATAAAAAGTAGATCCAGCTACTTATAAAGTAGGGTATTTAATTTAAAATCACATGCTTAGCTGTCTCTCCAGAGGACATAGGATTAAAGGTGCAAATAGAATTTTACTCATCATTTTTGTCTTAGAAATTCTCCAGGTAATAGCCAGAGTTCAAGAGATTCATATAGATATCCCACTTGGTTCAGCCAATTAATTAGCTGGATGGAAAATTAATCCATCAGTTTATCTTTAGTGGGTAGCACATTACTAACTTCCCAAAAGATTATAAAAGTTCAAATATCACAGTTGGAATATTATAGTCACATTCACATTTACAAAATAATTTCTATGGCTTAAACATTAGCTCTGTGGTGGGGGAATGATGATTTTCTTTATTATTCTAAATGGTAACAAATAACACTAACAAACCCAGAAGCTAGATACAACATCATATCAAATTAAACCATGAATTCCATTGTTTACCTTTTTTTAAAAAAAGTATAAAGAAAATATCAAAAGCATCTTGTTAGTTTTCATGTACTTATTTAATGTCTTTTACTTTTGAATATTTCTTTAGATATTGCTGCTATTAATAGTATTTTTACATATTTATAGACAGTATATCATTCTAATTCTGCTTTCTTCTCACTACATCTCCTATCTCTTCCCATTTTTTTTAGTATTCTTCCTATTTATTGGAATGATATTCTGTTATGCTAATTTATGCTACAATTTGTTCAGCTATTTCTCAATCATTGAATCTTTACACCTGGTTTTCATTACCAGAATAAATAAAGCTGTTATGGATATCTTAAGTCTTTGTTGGTTTTTCCCTTCAACAACATACTTTTGAAAAACATAACTTACACTCTTTATTCTGAAATGTATTGACTCAATGTTTCTGGGCAAGTCACTTACCCTCACAGTGCTCTAAACAACTGACTCTAAATTGCACAACAGTTGTATCAATGGTAGGAGTTTCCTCACTAGGAAGCTCCTATGGCAATGAAATCACAAGAATATCTGAACAAAACACAACAAATAAAACTAGAAACAAAGCAAAAAGAAAAAAAAACAAAACTCAAAAAACCTAAACTACAAAGCAGATGCATACACACATACATACATACTCACACATATACTGTAAACATATGGTACAACCTTAGTTGTGGGATCATTGGTTCAATGTGGTATGGAAAGAGAAGCATTGAAGTCACAGTACCTGAGGTGATATTCTTATTTGTTACTTTCCTTCACCAAGTCCTCTAACATCTCTGGTCGTCAGTTTTTTGATCTGTAAAACAAATGGTTTGACTAAATGATATTTAAGGTTCATTCTAGATCTGAATTTATGGTCCCATGATTTATAGCTACTGTCTGTTTCCACATTTCTTTAAAGAAACATTGTACTGGCCTCAGACCAGACACTTAACACTTACTAGCTGTGTGACACTGGGCAAGTCACTTAACCCCAATTGCCTAAAAATAAAAAAAAAAAAGAAAGATTGTACCAATGTACAGCTCCTTCAGCAGTCATAGTGTATCTTTTTTTCCCTCTCTATAATCCCTACCCAATCATTAAAATTTGTATTTAATTACTTTTACTTGTTTGGCAAGGTAAAATATCTCAAGGTTCTTAAACACACACATACATATGAATATGAGTATAAACACGCACATACACATACATGCATGTGCATACACATGTGTATATGTGTAGGTAGATATAAATGTGTGATTATATGTTGATTATACACCTCTGTATACAAATGTGTACACATGTACATTATATGTATATATGCATACACATAAAATACATAGATATCTATACTGAAATTATTTTTCAGCTGGTTACTAAAATATATGTGTATGTGTGTATATGTATCATTGAAGAACTAGTTATATCAGTCCATTTATCAGCTGAGTAATTGGTCTTCTTCTGATAGATTTATGTCAACTCTTTACAAACATTAAAAGTTGGATTATTAGCAGAAATATCTATAAAACAAAATTTCCCCCTCAATCTGATACTTTCTCTTTAATTCTAGATGGCTTGCTATTTTAAAAATATTTTTATTAATTTATTTTTAGTTTTCAACAATCACTTCCATAAGCTTTTGAGTTTTAAATTTTTTCCCCCTCCCTCCCTGCCTCACTCCCCAAGACAGTGCACAATGTGATATAGGCTCTACATATAAATTCCTATTAAGCATATTTTCACATTAGTCATGTTGTAAGGAAGAATTAGAACCAATAGGAGGAACCACAAGAAAGGAAACAAAACAAAACAGAAGGGAAAAAAAGAGCAAATAGTTTGCTTCGATCTGCATTCAGACTTCATAGTTATTTCTCTGGATGTGGATAGCATTTTCCAGCATGAGACTTTTGGGGACGTCTTAGATCCTTGCATTGCTGAGAAAGGCTAAGTCTATCAATATTAGTCATCACACAACGTAGCTGACACCGGGTAGAACGTTCTCCTGGTTCTGCTCACTTCACTCAGCATCAGACCATACAAGTCTTTCCAGGTTTTTCTGAAGTCAGCCTGTTCATCATTTCTTATAGCACAATAGTATTCCATTACATTCATATACCACAAATTGCTCAGCCATTCTCCAATTGATGGGCATCCTCTCAATTTCCAATTCTTTGCCACCACAGAAAGAACTGCTACAAATATTTTTGTACATGTGGGTCCTTTTCCCATTTTTATAATCTCTTTGGTATACAGCCTTAGAAGTGCTATTGCTTGGTCAAAGGGTATGCACATTTTTATAGCCCTTTGGGCATAGTTCCAAATTGCTCTCCAAAATGGTTGGATCATTTCACAACTCCACCAACAACGC
>NW_020954569.1:39943437-39950453 GCF_900497805.2 Vombatus ursinus | reverse complement strand
TATCCTTTGACCACTTATCAATTGGGGAATGACTTGTATTCTTATAAATTTGACTTAGTTCTCTATATATTTTAGAAATGAGACCCTTATCAGGGATACTGGTTGTCAAAATTCTTTCCCAGTTTTCTGCTTCCCCCCTAATCTTGGTTGCATGCCTTGCTATTTTTTGCAAAATAAATTTATACTCAAATCTACCAGTTTTATTTTCTACAATTTATTTTGTTGACTGAATAGATAATATTTCCTTCTTACCATGACAGCAGTGTCACATTATGTTTTATTATTTGTTTTTAAAATCTTTAGATGATTGAACCATTTGTTACTTTCTATAATTTTTGGTGGAAGCTGGAAGCTTAATAAATTTTTTGCTAAACTGCCAGTATCCCCAAATGATTATATTGAATAATTACTCTCTTCTCTAATGTTATATGATCTTGTATTTATCAAATCCATTACATGCCTTTGATGCTAATTCTGGATTATATCTATATATCTATATATATATTTCTGCTGATCTATTTTTCTACTTTTCACCCAGTTTTATTTTCATGTTTTTTGATGGGAATTGATTTCTTTGAGATGGCTTTTGAAAGACTCCCTTTAATTTTTAAAAAAATCTTCTGATATTCTTGGGTTAGTTCATAAATTCTAAGGTTATGACTTTGTCTAATTATTTAAATAAAAAAAGAATAATGATTTTCCTTATATAACTAATATTAATTCTTCCTCAGCCTTTACATTGAAACACATATTGCTCAAAATCCATTCCCATCTCTTAACATTTTCTTTATTTATGAAAGAAAGGATATTGTTTTATATCTCTTATATTTAGGTACACACACATAAATAAATCTTTATAGTTAAGCATCTCAAATCTTTGTCAAAGAGGCCCTCAATTAGGGGCTCATTTTAAGTAGCTCCTCCTGTTACCAGGTAACACTTGTCAGTCAGTCAACAAGTATTTATTAAGTACTTACCACTTGCCAGGCATTATGCCCAGCATATCCTAATATTGAAATGGCAGAATCTTCTTTCAACTATGAACTTTGCCGCCATCATCAGAAAAGACTCCTCAGTGTCTGGGGGAGTATTTTGTTGAAGGACACAGATGTTTCCTAGAGAATGTTCTAATTTGCTGTTCTCAGATCTGTTATATCAGATCGAAAAGCATGGCCACATGATTTTAGCAACAGAGCCATAAAAGTCATCTCCTGGGGTGAAAGTAGACATTATGGTATTGGTATTGATTTGTTTCAAGATATTTTGGCATTAGCAGTGTGAGTACTGCTTCCATCAGCACAGATTGTAACAACTGCCTAACTTATCTTCCTTTGTGATTCACATCTATGACTATCAATAAATTCTCTACTCTTTGTAAGTGTGGTACACAAAGAAAGGTAAAGAAGAAAGAGAATGATATACCCAACTGAATACAGAATTCCAGAGAATAACAAGGAAAGATAAGGTTTTCTTATATGGGCAATGCAGAGAACTAGAAGAAAACAATAGAACGGGAAAGACAAGAGAACTCTTCAAGAAAATTAGAGATATCAAAGAAATCTTTCATGCAAAAATGGATATGATAAAAGACAAAAATATAGGGATTTAAGAGAAAGCAGAAGAAATTAAGAAGTGGCAAGAATAAACATACATATACAAATATACATGCTTACATATACATACATACACATACATACACACACAGGAAAGATCTTAACATCACCGATAATTACAATGGTGTAGTTACTGATTTAGAGCAAGACATCCTGGAGAATAAAGTCAAGTGGGCCTTAGAAAGCATTGCTAATAATAAGGCTAGTGGAGGTGATGGGATTCCAGCTATTTAAAGCTGTTTAAAACTGTTTAAAACACTAAAAGATGATGGAAGCTGTTAAAGTGTTGCACTCAATATGCTAGTAAATTAGGAAAACACAACAGTAGCCACTGGATTAGAAAAGGTCAGTTTATGTCCCAATCATAAAGAAGGGCAATGACAAAGAATGATCAAATTAAAGAACAACTGCACTATTTCATGTGCCAGCAAGGTTATGCTTAAGATTTTACAAGCTAGATTTCAGCAATGTGTGAACCGAGAATTATTAGAAGAGCAGCCTGGTTTTTGAAGATACAGAGGAACTAGAGACCAAATTGCCAACATTCATATAGAGAAGTGAAACAAATTTCTAAGAATACAAGTCATTTCCCAATTGATAAATGGTCAAGGGATATGAACAGGCAGTTTTCAGATGAAGAAATTAAAGCCATCTATAGTCATATGAAAACATACTCTTAAATTACTATTAATTCGAGAAATGGAAATTAAAACAACTCTGAGGTACAACATCACATATATCAGATTGGCTAACATGACAAAACAGGAAAATGATAAATGCTGAAGAAGATGTGGGAAAAGTGGAACACTAATGCCTAGTTGGTAGAGTTGGGAACTGATCCATCCATTCTGGAGAGCAATTTGAACTATGCCCAAAGGCCATAAAACTGTGCATAACCTTTGATACAGCAATACCACTTCTAGGTCTATATTCCAAAGAGATCATAAAAATGGGAAAAGGCCCCACATGTACAAAAATATTTATAGCAGTTCTTTTTCTGGTGACCAAGAATTGGAAATTGAGGGGATGCTCGTCAATTGGGAAATGGCTGAACAAGTTGTGGTATATGAATGTAATGGAATACTTTGTTCTATAAGAAATGATGAGCAGGTGGATTTCAGAAAAATCTGGAAAGACTTACATGAGTTGATACTGAGTGAAGTGAGCAGAACCAGGAGAACATTGTACCAGCAACAGCAACATTGTCAATGACCAACTTTGATAGACTTAACTCTTCTCAGTAATACAATAATCCAAGACAATTCCAAAGGACTCGTGATGGAAAATTCTGTCCACATCCAGAGAAAGAACTATGGTCTGAATGCAGATTGAAGCATATTATTTTTTCCTCTTTTTTTCTTTCTTGTGGTTTTTCCCTTTGGTTGTGATTCTTCTTTACAACATGACTGACTGATGTGGAAATATGTTTTTAAAAAATTGCCAATATTCAATGGATTATGGAGAAAGCAAGGGAGTTCCAGAAAAAAAATCTACTAATATAATTAATGATCAATTAATTAAATTAATTAGTAGTAATTAATGATCAGTTTGCCATTGTTGGTCAGTAGCATCTGACTCTTTATGTCCCCATTTGGAGTTTTCTTGGCAAAGATACTTTGTTAATCTGTCATTTCCTTCTCCAGCTCATTTTACAGACAAGGAAAACAAGGCAAACAGGATTAACTGACTTGCCCAGGATCTGAGGCCAGATTCGAGCTCAGGAAAAGGAGTCTTCTTGATTCTAGGCCTGGTGCTTTATCCACTGTACCACCTAGCTGATGCTTTAAGGCAAGCATGTAAGTGGTAATCAATATATGATAACCTGAATGCTATGTATGTATATAGGACATTGGTGCATGGCAACAAATAGCAACAATTTCACAGGTGATGTGGCAAGCTCTATAGAAGGAAAAAAATCAGCACTAGTGACACGCTTATGATGACCTCTTAGGGCCAGTAATCCCCAGATCTGCAATAAATCATATGCTACTCACTGAATAAGTTCCTCTGTTGAAATCTTTAAAATAAATGAATGCATGCTAAATAAAAGCCTCCAGGTCCCAACTTCCCAAGGGAGTCATTAACCTTTGAAGGAAACATTGTTTTTTTTTTTTTTTTTTATTATCATGACAATATATCCTTGGGAAATTTCTTTTTAGGTAGACTGTGTCTTATTTCAATCCAACAAATTCAATTTAATTCATCAAATATTTACATTAAAGGAAAAATGCAAGGATAAAGAAAGAAACAAAACAATCCCTCCCTTCCCAGAGCATCCACTCTACTGAATCACACATAGAGCTTCCTGGGGAGATAGCATCTTTGCATATTGACTCTGTCAAAGAGGAGTGAGTCTCATTCAATTTGGCTCCCTGACCTCACTAATCTATCAGTATACATCCCCCCCACAAAAAAAAATCCAGTGCCTTAACATAATGAATGTGATATTGACTGGAAGTTGGAAGGGAAGACTGGGGTCTACCTGACTTAATCCCTATACCTCAACTCTCCAATTTTCTTAGAGTTCAGCGTCTAGTATTCATAATGCCAAAATAGCGATAGGGGTATTACAGAGGCTAAAAACATAGTCACATATTTGAAATGACCATAGTGAATCTGGAAAGCCATCTTACATTCAACTACCTCCTTAATGTGAACCAGATTCCAGGAACCCTGGAGAGTTTGGTAGAGATTCTGACTGCCTGGAGTTGGTCTAACAGGTCAGAGATTAGTGGGAGTAGGCATTGATTGCAGATGTTGATAGCACTAAGGGCCTTGTGCCCTCCACCCTATTTTCTTCACATAGAAATTTCCAGGGCACCAGTGGGAGAGGCTGACAGCCAAATGAACTTCAATTTCTTTTCCGTGTTTATTTCTTTCCCCTGGGAAATCTCAGATGACCATCATCTTCTGATCTAATAGTAAATATGTAATAATGGTGGCCAGCATTTACGTAGTATTTTAAATTTTAGAAAGTCCTTCACAGAATTTGGGATTTGAAAGGGACCTCTGTGGTCATCTAGTCCAAACCCCAACCTAAAAGGAACCTCAACAAGTGAGCATGCAAACTCTGCTTGAAGACCTACAAAAACAGGAGAACTCAGCACTTCTTGAAGCAGCACCTAATACTTTTGGACAGCTCTAATTGTTAGGAAATTTTGCATTTTTGTTTTGTTTTCCCCTAACATTAAGGCTAAATTTACCTTGTCACAATTTCCCTTCTTTGACAATAGTTCTGCCCTCTAAGGACAAAAAGAAAAATTTCATCCCTTTCCCACATATAGCAGCTAGGTCATGCAGTGGGTAGAATTCTGGGTCTGGAGTCAGGAAACCTGAGTTCAAATCCAGCCTCAGAAACTTAGTAGCTGTGTAACTCTAGGTAAGGCACTTACCCTCTTTTTAACCTCAGTGCCCTCATGTGTAAAATGGGGATGATAATAGTACCTACTTCCCAGAGTTGTTATAAAGATCAACTGAAATTATAATTGTAAAGTGCTCAGTACAGTTGTTATTTATTAGCATAATAATCATTAATAGCACAGTTTTATTATTTATAAAGGTTATTATAAAACTAGCATTATATTCTTATTTGATAATAATATTAACATGACAACACTCCAACTGATTAGTATTTTCTTTTACAATATTAACTCAATTCCTTCAAATAATTCTCATATGACAAGGACTCAAGGCTTTTACCATCTGGGTTATTCTTCATTGCATGCCCTTTCACTGATCAATGTCTTTGTTAAAATGTACCTAGCAGAACTAAATGTAGTGTTCCAGGTGAGGTCTAACTAGGGCAAAGAAGCTATTGCCTTGTTATTCCTGGAATTTGGGGCTCTCTCAATGAAGTTTGAGTTCTTACTTTTTAGCTTTTGATCCACTCATGAGCTCAGATCTCTTCCCTTCCCCCAGCCCCCCCGGAAAACAAGGATATTGTAGAAACAGTATTGTATCTAGAATCAGAAAGATCAAATCTCGCCTTAGATACTTACTGTCACATGATGGGTAAATCTTTTAACCTCTTGGCTTTATTTCCCTTGTCTGTAAAATGGGCATAATGATCATAACCACCCACCAGGCTTATGAACATCAAATAACAAAACGTATGTAAAGTTCTTCACATACCTTATACATGAAATAAATGTTAGTGATGATAATAAGGATGAGGAGGAAGATGATGATGATGTTGAAATTGATTTTTTGAAAAAATATAAGACTTTACATGTGGCCTTACCAAATGTTATATTCTTAGATTCAGCCTGGTTCACTGACCAAAATCTTTTTTTTTTTTTTTGCATCCATACTGTGTCATATGGTATACTAGCACCCCAGAATTATGTTATCTGTGAATGTGCGATGATTATGTTATCTATGCTCCTTATAATATCACCAGTTATAAAACCAGAGGACCTGGGTTAAAATTCTCCTTTGATATTTACTCCCCATTTGATGCCAAGCAAGCCATTTAACTTGTCTGAGCTACTGTTTTCTCTTTTGGGTGTTGAATTAGATGGCCTTGGAGTTCTCTTCCTGCTTAAAATCTAGGATTTTATGATGCTGTATTAAAGAGTACAGGGCCCACAACAGATCTCAAAGGTAGTTCAATGAAGACTTTATATATAACACTTCATTTGATCTTGAAAACAACCCTGTTGGGTAGATAATTATAGAGATTGCTATTCCCATTTTACAGATGAAGAAACTGATTCAGAAAAACGGGGACTTATCCAAATTAAGCATTCTTTTCATTTATTTCAGTCACATTCAGTCATATGAGGATGAGGAACACAGCTGGCACTCAAAGGGAACTACAAGTTAAAATTTATTGATATCAAAACCACAGAAACATCAAGAACATAGGCTAGTCTGTGATGTATCCACCTGGGTCCCTTATGTGTTAAATTTAGACATACCTCAGTACACATGACGTTCAACCAGGAGTTAGCCTAAGAGTTTGCCAAATACTTAATGCTAAGATGTACATAAAGGGAGCTAGAGCCAATGAAAGGAAAGAGCACCCAAGGCACCTTTGAATACAGTAAGCAGATATCAAATAGCTAAGGATATACAGAGGGATTGGCTCATCTCCTTTGGTGCTTTGAAGCACTGCTGATCTCACTAGGTTATACCTGTGACTTCATCAGTCACTCAGACTGTTATTGTCTCTATGTCACATGCTGATGACCTCCTCCTTTGAGACAAAAAGGCCTCACACAACAAAAATCCCTCATAACTGCAACACGTCATCCCTCTGACACAAGTGGTCTGGAACTTAATTGACAGCAAAATATTAAGTTCAGAGGAATGGAAACTCTAAGGACTCTAAACAGATCTAAGAATCCTCAATGTATGTGTGTGTGTGTGTGTGTGTGTGTGTGTGTGTGTGTGTGTGTGTGT
>NW_020954569.1:39930702-39943427 GCF_900497805.2 Vombatus ursinus | reverse complement strand
TGTGTGTGTGTGTGTGTGTGTGTGTGTGTGTGTGTGTGTGTGTGTGTGTGGCAGATGTAATTTCTCCCTTCAGGGTGGTTCCAGCAATTTTAACCAGTGCTCACTGGTCAGTTCCTCTGCAATAGCTGGAGGGAAAAATCAAGTTGTAGAAATTACAAATAGTTGAGGCATCATGGTGACTCGACCACTGAATGTCTAAAACCATGGTACGGAGATGGTGACCAAGTCGCAATGAAAAAGCACACCACTTTCTAATTCTTACTTACAACATCACTAATGTGAAACTATGTTTAATAGGAATGTGTATATATATAACCTATATCGGATTGTGCACCGTCTTGGGGAGGATGGTGGGGAGGAAGGGGGAGAAAAATTTTAAACTCAAAAGCATATGGAAGTGATTGTTGATAAATCAAAATAAATTAATTTTAAAAAAAGCACACCACTTGTCCCCTTTCAATGTACATTGTGAGTTCCCACACCTCTTTGGCCCCCATCTTCAAACCAATTTTTAAGATACTTCAGCACTACCAGCTATATTTTGTTTCTATCAGTATTCTTAGCTGCCACGTAAGTTCTGTGTCATTGGAGTTCTCCCCTGCCACCCAAGATTCAGAATTCCCAGATACCACCAAACCAGTATTTGCAGATGGAGGTTGGACCCTGAAGAGGAATGGGAAACCTCAGGAGGTCATGGGATCCCTCTCTTTGGAGATCTCAAGGCAAGGATTAGATGGCTATTTGTTAGAATTTTTGGAAAAGAGATCATTTCTTGGGGATAAATTGTACTTGATTATCACTAAGGTTTCACTAAACTCTGAAATTCTGTGAATTGGGGAATATACTTACTTTAGTGCTGAAGTTCTTAGTGAAGAACACTCATCTAGTATAGATACTCACCATCTCAGCAGATGGGCTAAACCAGCTTGAGGGTAACTGACAGGCCTCAAACCCATCAATGAGTAAGGGGAGATGTCTATCTCAAGCATGTGAAGACTTCCTCCAGAAGAATGGATAGATGAGAATAATTTGTTCCAAAGGCCAGAAAGGCAGGTAAAGAAGGCACTATGGAACAGTTAGAAGCCTGGTTAGCCATCAAAAACACCAAGGTCATCTGCTGCACTCTGGGCCATCACTGGTCATTTTGACTTTTGTCCTGCCACTGAACTTTGAGGAATGTTTGAGAGAGTGAGGCTGACAACTTTGTGCAATTCTGCCTCACTTAAATCCAATTCACACACAAGTCAAGACATCAGCCATCACATTGTGATGGCATTGGTCCTCTTCAAAACAAAGGGCAATAATAATATCTAACTCCAACACCCAATTTATACCATATTACCTGCCCATGTTCCAACTGAAGACTTTGTCTTGACAGCTTAAACAGTCCTCACTTCATAGTATGACAGAAGAGAATAAAGTCTATAAAGAAGGAAAAACAAAAAGAACAAATTATCTAGAACTTTGATACTTTAAAGCTCAACCTGAGAAATCTTAACAGGAAGACAATAAGAACAACAACAATCACAAACAAAATTACATCTAGCATTTAACTTACACGGGATGAGTTAAAATGTTATTACAATAGATTCTAAAACTGGTCAAAATGCAGTCATGTCCCACATTACATTGCCCTGACATCCTTGCTGGCAACAAAATCAACATTATTCAATAACTAAATTCTGCAATCATGCCATAAACAGCCTGCTTAAATTGCTTCATTAGTTCAAAAGTTCAATTCAACAAATAGCTAATGTATTTTAAGGCACCATAGTAGGCAAAGAAGATAGGAAGACAAAAAATAAACAGCCCTTTTCCTAGAAGAGCTTATGTTCCATGTGGTGACTAGAATACATATGCAGATAAGTACATGAATAGTATATGTGAAGTATATACACAATAATTTCAGGGATGGATATTAATAACTAGTAGATTAGAAAAGGCCAAGGATAATCTTTGCAAAGTGAAGTGGCAAATGAAACATCAGATAGAAAGAAAAGTCAATAGGCCAGTTTGGTTGGACTACAGAGTTTGGGAGGGAAATTAATATGATATAAACCAGGGAAAAATAAGAAAGAGCTATATTGTTAAGATATTTAACTACTAAACTTAAGAGTTTGTATTTTTTCCCAGAGAAAATGTGTAACATCTGAAGATTCTTGGGTAGGGACTAATATGGCTCTTTCTGGAGTTTGGTATAAAAGGAAAAAAGAGGTATAGCTTGAGGGGATAACACTGATCAAGTTATCACAAGAGATATAAATCAAAGGCTTTAAATGATAACAGCTGACATTAACCTGAGCTTGATAGGTTTAAAGTTTTAAGGCTTATAAGCACTTGATATAGCTTATTTCATTTGAGTCTCAATCTGTGATGTACATAGAAGTATTATTATTATTTCCATTTTACGGTTGAGAAAATAAAGGGTTATCAAGTTTGAATTACTTGCCCAAAGTCATATGGCTTTCATTTTGAGGCAGGATTCGAACCCATATCTTCTTGACAACTCCCTATCCACTGAACCATAATATCAATATGAAGCTATTTCCTTTGTGTTCATTTATGCTACATGTTTTATTTGACTGAATTAATGACTTGATGTGGGTTGTTACTTGTATATAAATAAAAATTAAATTTAAAAAATTAAATATTGTTTGAAAGAAATGAGGCATTAGTAGAGAATTAATTGGGAATTATTTTGACATATTAGATCCTTCAGTAACTATTGATATATCTTCTTATTTTCCCATCTATATAACATCTCTATGAGGGTCATCAACATACAAATTAAAAGCAGCCTCAATGAGGGTATAATAGGGAACAAGGGCAGCTAGGTGGCACCATAATGCATATAATGCCAAGCATGGAATCAGGAAGATTCAACTTTCTGAGTTCAAATCTGTCATAAGACACTTACTAGCTATGTGACACTGGGCAAATCATTTAACTCTGTTTGCTTGAGTTTCCTCATCTATAAAATGAGTTGGAGAAGGAAATGGCAAACCACTCCAGTATCTTTGACAAGAAAACCCCAAACAGGATCATGAAAAGTCAGACACTACTGAAATGCCTGAATAACAATAAACAACAAGGGAACAAATAAGTTTTCTGAATGATATTCAATAATGGACTACATCTTTGCAATCTCACAAATGACTGAAATATGTAAAGAACATAAAGTCCCATTTTATTTATTGTTCATCGATTACAAAAAAAAATTAGATTGGTAGAGAAAAATGCATTGAAAAATGTGTACAGGGGCAGCTAGATGGTGTAGTGGATAGAGCACCAGCCCTGAAGTCAGGAGGACCTGAGTTCAAATCTGGCCTCAGACCAAACACTTGACACTTACTAGCTGTGTGACCTTGGGCAAGTCACTTAACCCCAATTGCCTAAAAAAGAACAAAAAAAATGCATATGAAGAAAAAAAGTGTCTCCTATAATGATCAGTCAAGATTTGTTAGAAGATATAAAAACAGAAATAATCGTGTTTGGTGTCCTGCTGATAATAAACATCAAGTGACACATAAAACAGGAAGATATTCTTTCAAAAATATTCTATGCTGTAATGGGGAACATCTTAACCCTTGTGGATGATAAGGTCTTCCAAATGCTCATAATTTTGATATTTTGTTAGTTGCATCAAAAATGAAACTATTTCAGAACCTCCTGGATTTGGAATTAATCAAAGGCGTTTGACCTGTCTATCTACATAGGAAAGACAAAATGGATGATGAATGTCTATTGCCCAGATACATTTGAATGGATACTCTATAGGGCTTCCAACAGTACATACATCTGGGACAGACTGAACAAGAATAATGAGGTGGGCCCTAAGTCAATAAAGATGGGTAGAGTGGGTTGGATTTATTTTGGGAAATTGTAAAGCAATTTTACTGACCCCAAGGTGTCTACATCAGCAAAGGCCCATGTTTCCTTTTAATTTAATTTAATTATTTTTGTTACATTTTAAGTTCTAAACTGTTGCCCTTCTTCTTACCCCACCCTACACTAGAGAAACACACACACACACACACACACACACACACACACATTCACACACATCTCCCTCCTTTTCTTCCCATCCTGCAGTAGAGTAACTTCAAATGGTGGCCTTCTCTAGTGCAAGGTGGGAAGAGAAAGAGGGACACATACACACACACACACACACAAACACACACACACACGTTTGTGCATGCATGTGTGTGTGTGTGTGTGTGTGTGTGTATGTGTGTCTGTATGCATGTAAAACCATACTATGCATACTTCTATTAACAGTTCTTTCTCTGGAGGTGGTTAGTATTTACCTTCATAGATGCTTTGTAGTTGATTTGAATATTCATAAAACTCTGAATAACTTAGTTGTTCACGGTTATTCTTTGGACAATACTGATGTTACCATATACAATGCCCTCTTGGTTCTGCTAATTTCACTCCATTTTTTCATGTAAGTCTTTAAATTTTTTTTCTTCTAAAATCAATCTGTTCGTAATTTCTTACAGCATAGTAGTATTCCATCACAACCATATACCACAACTTGTTCAGCCATTCCCCAATTGATAGGCATCCCTTCAATTTCCAATTCTTTGCCAACACAAAGAGAAGTGTTATAAATAATTTAGAACATATAGGTTCTTTTCCTTTTTTCCTGATAACTTTGAGAAGCAGACCTAATAGAGGTATTGCTGGGTTAAATGGTATACCCAGTTTTATAACTCTTTGGGCGTAATTCCAGATTGTTTTCCTAAATGATTGAATCAGTTCTCAGTTCCACCAACAGTGTGTTAATGTCCTACATCTTTCCACATCTCCTCCAACATTTGTCATTTTCCACTTCTATCATTTTAGCTAATCTGGTAAGTGTGAGATGATATCTGAAAGTTGTTTTAATTTGTATTTCTCAAATCAATAATGATTTAGAGCATTTTATATGACTATATATATGTATATAGATAGCTTTGATATTTTGATAAAAAAACTGCCATTCATAGCCTTTGACTATCAATTGGAGAATGACTCATATTATTATAAATTTGACAGTTCTCTATATATTTAAGATATGAGACCTTTATCTGAGGAACTATCTTTAAAAAATTCCATCAATTTTCTGCTTTCCTTCTGATCTTAACTACATTTATTATTATTATTGTTGTGGTTGTTATTTTGGCAAGGCAATTGTGGTTAAATGACTTGCCCAGAGTTACACAGCTAGTAAGTGTTATATGTCTGAAGCTAGATTTGAACTCAGGTCCTCCTGACTACAGGGCCGGTGCTCTATCCACTGTGCCATTGGTATTATTTGTACAAAACCTTTTTAATTTAATGTAATCAGATTGCCCATTTTATATCTCACAATGCTCTCTATCTCTTGTTTATTCATAAATTCTTCTCCTGTCCATAAATCTGATAGATAATATAATCCATGACCTCCTAATTTACTTATTATATCTCCCTTTATGTCTAGGTCATGTGTTCATTTTGACCTTATTCTGGCAAATTGTGTAAGATATTAGCCTATACTTAGTTTCTACCAGACTGCTTTCTAGTTTTCTCAATAATTTTTACCAGATAGTGAATTCTTATGCCAAAGGCTTAAATCTTTATATTTATCAAACAGAATGTTACTAAAATAATTTTCTACTATTGTATGTCTGAAAGGACCATATTTTCAATGAGTTTTTTTTAAACTAGTGTTGCTATATGCCAGAAATACCACTGCCTCCTAAGAACCAAAAATGAGCACCCACAGAAAGCAAAGGGAAAGTACATGCCTGAGCAGGTCATAAAATATGATAAATAAAGAATTATAAGGAGAAAAGGAGTAAAGGATGTCATCAAAGAACTGTATGACTGAATTAGATGGGCTGATAACATAGAGTGCTCCACTGGTATCCCTGAGATGTCAGCAGAAAGTGAGCAAGGCCTTTAGCACATTGGATCAATCATCTCCCCTTTCTATTAGATTATAAATACTGTAGAGTAAGGGATGTGGTAGTTATCATTTTTGTAAGAATGTGGTACCTTAGAAAAGCTTAGGATGAAAAGATGTGGATTTTAATTCGGGTATTGCTGCCTACTGTTTGTATGATTTTCAGTATGACACTTAACTTCTCCAAGTCTCTGTTCTATCATCTGTAAAATGAGAAGATTGCTCTAAATTATCTCCAGGGTCCTTCTAGCTCTAAATCTATGATCTGATCCTATGATTTGCCCAACACTGGGAATAAAACTATGTTGGTCTAGCCCACTTGGAGTCTCATGGCATCAGGATTTTCTCCCTTTTCAGTGGACTAGGTATTGTTATCAAATAGAATCTAGCATAATAGACAGCTTGGGAGCCTAATGTAAGATCTATTTATGTGAATCCATAAGAGAAAGGGTTTTTTTTTTCCTTCTTTTTATTTGCATTCTCAGCATCTAGCACAGTGCCTAGCATACATAGCTACATAATAAATACTTAATGAATGCTTGTTGACTGATCTATCAATTGATTTAATTGAGCAAACTAATCCTGATTGCTCAATCCCTCCTGGAACTGGAAGAATGGCACTAACTGCAATCTAGTTTTTGTATACATGTCTGTAATTAGTAGCACAAAACAAACCACATGCAGGACATGGAATTCTGGGAAAATCTTTACAGAGAGAAGAAATAGGAAGAGGAAAAAGGGTAGAGAGAAGAGGAGAAACAGGAATAAAAAAGAAGTAATAACAGTAGGCTGGGACATATTAAGGGGGACCCAATGGTCCCTCTTGACCCAATGAATGGACCCAATGAATCTCTGCGTTGTCATTCCCATTATTTTGTCCCGAATAAATTACATGTCTAGCAGCATGTAGGCCTATATATTGAGAATATCAGCCCAGAGTCTTTGCTCTAAGATTACAAAGGGAGAATTGGAGATCATACACTATTTCCCTGCCTGAACAATCAAATCATTGAAACTCCCCAAAGCTCCCTTGTTATTATACTTTGGTAGGATATTGGCAGTTCAGAGGATCATAAATTTAGAGCTGGAAAGGCAGAAGCCATCTAGGTAGCCATCTTCCATTGCTGAAAGTGAGGCAAGATAAAGCATGTCAAAGGTGATTGCAATATAAAGATTGCTAGGGAAAAACATTTATCTTTATGCTTCTTATCAGGTTTTAGTCAGCTCATGGGCTCATGAGTCATATTTATCCTCCAGGTGGAACCTTCTGACCTTAAAAAAGTCTGGGTAACCCCAGATGCTCCAGCCCTTAGGGTAAATAACCTTTTCCCAGATAAGCATCCTTGGTATCAACATTTGAGTAAAGAGACAGGCTCTTCATATTAAGCAAGAGCTTTGCTGGAGGCATTTGTGTTGTTTCTCAATATCAGCATCTGAGGCAGACTTTGTCCTCTCTAATACAATTGTCTTCCAGGATGGAAATGGAACCATATAAGTCAACAACCATTTGGCCACCTAGACAGATAAAATGTACCAGGTTTTGTAACATTACAAGATGTAAAATGGATAATTGTGATTTCATTGAACTAAAATAGCAAAACCAATGCATCCAAGATTAGAAGAAAAGCAGAAAAGCTGGAAAAAAATTACAGCAAGCTGCTCTCATAAAATTCTAATTTCTCAAATATATAGAGAACAGGGATATCACAAGTCATTCCCCAATTAATAAACAGTCAAAGGATTTAAACAAGAAGTTTTCAGAAGAAGAAATCAAAGCTATCTATAGTCACATTTTTAAAAAAGTCTAAATGACTATTGATTAGAGAAAAGCAAACTAAAACCAGTTTGAGGTACCACTTCACACCTATCAGATTGGCTCACATGGCAGAAAAAGAAAATCTCAAATGTTGGAAAGTATGTGGGAAAATTGGAATACTAATACAGTGTTTGTTGGTGGAGTTAAGAACTGATTCAACCATTCTGGAAAGCAATTTGGAACTGTGCCAAAAGAGCTATAAACATGTGTATTCCCTTTAACCCAGCAATATAACTACTAGAGATATATCCCAAAGAGATCAAAGAAGGAGGAAAAGTATCTATATGTACAAAAATATTTATAGTAACTACCTTTGTGTTGGCTAAGAATTAGAAATTGAGGTGATGCCCATCATTTGGGAATCAGCAAAGAAGTTATAGTGTATTATTATAGTAAAATACCATTGTGCTATAAGAAATGATGAGCAGGATGGTTTCAGAAAAATCTGGAAAGACTTATCTGAACTGATGTAAAGTGAAGGAGAACATTGTATACGCGACAGAAATATTGTATGATGATCAACTGTGAATGACTTAGCTTTTCTGATCAATATAATGATCCAAGACAATTTTGAAGGACTTACGATGAAAAATACTATCTAACTCCAGAGAAAGAACTGATGATGTCTGAAAGCAGATAGAAGCATCCTTTTTTTACTTCATTTTTCTTGGTTTTTTTTTTTTTTGGTCTGTGTTTTCTTTGGCGACATGGCTAATATGGAAACATTTTACATGACTTCACATGCATAATCTATCTTGAAATGCTTGCTTTTTCAAGGAGTGGGAAGAGGAAGGAGAAAGGGAAAGATTTTGGACCTCAAAATTTTAAAAAGCAAATATTAAAAATGTTTACATGTAAATAAGAAGTAGTTAGTGAAATAAATAAAATATATTGGGGAAAAAGAAAGATTTTAACAATAAATAAAAATTGTCACCTTTATTCAGAGGACTCAGTCCTACATAACCAGCACTAGTCTCTCTTCTTAACTCTAGACCCATATCTCCAAATATCTATTAAATATTTCAAACTGGCTAGTCTGGAAACATTACTAACCATTATCCCCCATCTCCCCAGTCTTCCCCCATCTTCAATTCTGGCAGAGGCATCATCATTTGAACTGTCCCCTAGTTCTGTAACATCAGCATTGTCTTCCATTTTTTGCTCTCTCTCATCCCATACATTAAATCAGTTGCCAAACCTTTCCTTTTCTACTTCCTCAATTCCTTCTCTCTAGTCACACAACCAGCACCTTAGTTCAGGCTCCTAATGTCTCTTGCCTAGAATATTGCAATGGCCTCGTAATGATTCCCATGCTTCACATTTCTTTTGCCTCTAATACATCTTCCATCCTGCTGCCTCAGTGGTTTTCTTCAAGAGCAGAGCTAGTAATGTCCTTCCCCTACTCAATGAACTCCAATAGGCACCTATTGCATTTAGGATCAAGTATAAATTTTTCTGTTTGTCTTTGAAAGCCCTTCACAATCTAACCACAGTCTCTTTCCAGCCTCATTATACATTGCTTTCTTTTTCACACTCTATGTTACAAATAAATTTTGAATTTGACTTCTTGTATTTGTTGTTTATTTTTCCCTCTATACTTGTATTTGCAGCTGTTATTTCCCCTCACGGAATAAAACTTTCTTGAAAATAAGGATTGTTCCCTTTTTATTATTGCTGTTTTTGTATTTATATTCCCAGTGCCTACTATATAGTAGGATATTGACAAATTCTTGTTAATGAACTGGCTGATCAATTAGTAACAAAGTTCAGGATTAAGTACACATAGGTTCAAGTCATGTCTCTGGTAGATACTGGATATGTGACCCTAGGAAAGTCATTTAATGTTTTGGGACCCCAGTTAACTCTCTAAGATGATAAGTTACAGAAAAAGTTGCTGCTATGCTTGGCAAAGGGAGTTTTCTCACTGAGATTATGCCAATGAAGTTACAAGTAAAATCTAATAAAAACAGATAAATGATTGAATGAGTAAATAAATGAATAAACAAATACATAAAGATCCAATGAAAGCAGAAATCATCCTCATATATATGTATGATAAAAATGCAAAGATATATATCTTTATCCAAATATATAGTATTCAATAATTATATTTATTTGTATGTAGCCATTTTATATTTCTCTCCATTTCTCAGTTTCATTTAATTAAATAAACAATTTTCATTATACTTTATAAGTTAGGTGTTCATTTAAAAGAAAAAATATGACCATTACATGAGCAGCACATTCTATACCAAGGAATCTGCTGCTTGACAGCACTCAGGATTCTGAGATCCCAGTTAATTCTTCAGCTGATGAACAACAACTGATGGGAACAGATTTTCTCTTTGCTCAAGCTTGACCTTTCCTAAAGTGTCAAGTCTAAGAAGGTTCCCCTCTCTTTATCTAAAGTCTCCATTATTCAGTAAAAGGTGAGGGAAACGTGTGAATCAGTAAAGGTCAGTGGGTCTGCAGAGGTCCCTTACTAAGACTGTAAGGAGAAGTAATTAGATGAAATTACATTGAACAGTTCACTGCCCCTTTATTATTTCAGGAAGGTCAATGAAGTGGACTTTGGTGACTCATGCCCTGCACAAAAATGCAAATTGTTTCAACCCAAACTCAGCATTTGACTAAGAGTATTCTAAAATTTGCAGTGCCTCCCATTCATGGCTTTGTATGCATAAGAAAAATCTGACCCTGTCCTGTTTGTTTTCTTGCTTTGAATAGGGCACTTTGAATAGGAATATCATATCCTTTGTTTCAAGATCAATAACAGTGCCTTAGACAGTTAGAATGTCTAATCCTAGGTCAAGATTAAAGCAATAAATGTAACAGGTAGGTGGGCCTATTGGTTCAAGATGTTCTAAGAATAACCATGCCACAAAACAGAGGACTGTGATGCTTAAGCTCCAGGACAGGGGTTCTTCCATTTGTTTTTGTTTGTTTGTCTGTTTGGAATATTTTTTGTTTTAATAATTGAAGGAAATTCTAAATTTTAGTTAGAGGTCAGTGAATTATAATAATAATAATAATAATAATAATAGCTAATATTTATATCATGCTTACTATATACCAGACACTCTGCTAAGCACTTATAATTATTATCTCATTTTATCCTCATAACAACCCTGCTTTGTAGGTGCTGTTATTATCCCCATTTTACAGATGAAAAAACTAAAACAAACTTGTTAAGTGACTTGCCCAGGGTCATACACTTAGTAAATGTCTGAGGCCAGATTTGAACCTAGATATTCCTGACTCAAGGCCTGGCACTCTATCCCATTCAAATTTACGTCCCCCTGAAATCTATCCACTCACTCTTTGGGGATCTATATACATCAAGTTAAAAACCCCTGCTTTAAATTGATCAAATTCTACACTAACTGAATTAAAATTAAAAAAAGAAATCTTCCACTGTAGTTCTATGATGATACTTCTTCCTAGCATGGGTAAGGGACAGAGATGAAAATGTGGACTATGACTATGCCAGTGAAGAGAAGGATCTGACTATGTCCTAACAAGTTAGAAAGAATTCAAGTATGGGATCAAGGATGGCGAGTGGGCTACTGTGTGAGGGATAACCTCATTTTGGAATGGCTCTTCACCAGGTTCACTCCTAAATAGTGAATATTTCAACTATGACAACTCCCAAAGCTGATCTAAGTTACAGGGAGTTGTGCAATCTGTATCAGTAGAGGGAATGCTTGGAGTATTGACATTTGTTAAAAAATTTTTTTTAATAATATATTATCTCTAGTTTTGTGTTCAAGTTAGATGAAGACACAGTATAAGCCATGTTTGTGGCTTTTCTTAGTTGCTTTTCTTCTTTTAAGCAATATTCCAACTCCACAAAACTAGAACTAAGTGTGTGGCATTCCCAATTGGCCATGAAACCAGAAGAAAATACTGAACATGTCAGGAACCTGGGTTTCTCATGTAATGTGTCAGAATTTGATTTGCTGAAACAGTCTCCTCATAGATTAAGTAGGTAGATAGATGGTTAGATAGATAGATAGATAGATAGATAGATAGATAGATAGATAGATAGATAGATAGATAGAACATTTTTTAAGCAATTACTTTGTGCCAGACATTGCCCTAAGAACTGGAGATTCACCAACCCTACCCTAAAGCAAAAAAAGAGTCAATCCCTATCATAAAGCAGCTTACATTCTAATAAAAGATAATAACATTTAATGGGGAGTTCAAAAGTAGCAAGGAGAACTCCACTGGAGGGGGACGAGGGAGTTTCTGAAGAGGAGATAGAGAAGTGACTTGTCCAAGGTCATACTGATAGTAAACATCAGAGGCAGGATTGGAATCACAATCCTCTGACTGTAGAGTCAGTGCTTTTCCCGCTGTAACATCATGCCTCTTTAGGCCTCATACATTATTTTCTTCTTTACTTCAGAATGGGAAAATCATTGTTTAAGGCTAAAATACATCCCTTTTTGCCTTCTGCTGCATGTCAAAAATGACAGAATGTGAAACAGGCTTTTTAATGGAAACATCCAGCCAGAGCTTTTTCTTGTGAGGGAGTTGATGTTCACAGAAACTGGACTACTACCGGAGCAGGGATCAAACAGAAGCACAAATACTTTATTTAGCACATTTCATCTAAGCTATATAGTATTATGGGAATGTCCTTAAATATGTGCATGTGAAACTAGTTATTTTGCCTTCTGCCTTTGTAAATTAATGATCCTATGGGAAAGACTCATTCTTATAGATGATATTTTTTTTTCTTGAAAAACTGTTAAAGTTAAAAATTGCACAGTTTATTTAGAGTAAAATAAACTAACAACCTCAGGAACCATAGCCAAAAACCCAAAATAACCACAACCAATCAAAAATTACCTGTGCAAATTATCTAGTGGAAACAGAACAGAATAATAAACACATGTATATGAGACATAATGAGATAGATAGATAGATAGATAGATAGATAGATAGATAGATAGATAGATAGATAGATAGATA
>NW_020954569.1:39881748-39930692 GCF_900497805.2 Vombatus ursinus | reverse complement strand
ATAGATAGATAGATAGATAGATAGATAGATAGATAGATAGATAGATATCCTGGAAAGGATACATGATTTAGTCAGTAAAGGTCATAAGACCTAAGGAGGTCCTGAGGCACAGAGAGGTTGAGTGAGTTGACAAAGGTCAAGCAGGTAATGAGCATAACTGACAGAATTTTTACTCAAAGTCTAACTACAACATCAGTGATCCATCCACCATTCCGTACTGCCTCAAACCATTTTGTCTCTCTCTCTCTCTCTCCCTGAAATCTAATATATTTGTATGTATGTATATATATATATGCATACATTTGTGTTTATATATATGTTTATTTATGTAATTATATAGATATATAAATATGAAATCATCTAGATAGAGCTGGTTAACTTGATTTTTAAAGGCCATCAGAGGCATAAGAACTAGTCCCTAGCATTCTTTCAAGGAATATATACAAAATAAATTTTGTGGGGGATGCACAGAGAGAGCCCTACTAGTCCGGGGGGGGGGGGATCTGGAAAGGCTTCATATAGGCAGTGACCTTTAAGTGAGCTTTGAATGAATAGTCATATATCTAAGAGACAGAGGTGAGAAGGTAACCTATTCCATGCATGGAGAAGGGTCTCTGAAAAGACAAGGCGGTAAAACAAAGAATGGGCTAGGAAATACCTCCAAATCTTTTACATCATGGACCATCTTCCTCAACATTTGCATGCAAATAATTAAATTTTATAAATGTTACAGAGAAGTGAGTATTTATACCATTGACCATGCATCATAGTCAATAGCATTATAAAGTTATGGTAACTCTGAAGGGAACAAAGGCTGTATATCAACCAGTGCCAGAAAAAAAATAAACAGCCACATCTGACACACTCAAAATATATTCTGTCATGAAATCAATTAATAAGCATTTATTTAGCACTACTGTGTGCCAGGCACTGTGCTAAGTGCTGGGGACACAAAAAGATGCAAAAGATAATCCCTACCCTCCAGGACCTCATGGCTTCACAAAATTCATGCTACCCCAGTTTGGGAAAGCTTAACTCACAATTAGTATATGTGAACTCACTTTAGAGCAAGTGTTGATTAATCACACACTATGTGCAAGATATTGGTGGTATAAATATAAAAGGAAACCAGTCCCTGCCCTCAAGGAATTTGTACTCCACCATAGAGCAGCTGTACATGTTCACAGGTAGGTAAATACAGCGTAATTGAACGAAGGAGCACTATACCACTGGGGTCTTGCTCCCCTCTCCCCACAGCATACTCATTCTGCACTTTATGCAGCCCTTGAGTGCAAAACCTGGTGGGACACAAAGCTCTCAGGGCTCTCTAGGTCCTAGGTAGAATCTCTGAGCATCCCTTCTCCTCTACCCACCAATTTATAAAATATTATCTGGAATATGAGAATGGGTACCTTGTGGCAGAGAGGTGACTTGGTGATGTCCTGCGCATTGGATTTTCAGAGACAGGGAGTTATCAAAACACTTGAGGTATTTTATGTATCTGTAGATTTATCTGTAGGTTACTAGAAAGTCAATATGGACATGGTGTTAATACATGGACTTTGTAAAACTGAAAGTGCTATATAAAATGCTAGTGATGAAGTTAATAATGATGACTATGATGGGGCTGTCTTAATCATCCATACCTTAGTGAGAATAATTTAAATCCTATTACCTTTTCCTGATCTCATAGCTAATCAGCTGCCTTGAAAAGATAATGAGCTTCACATGTTCACCTTCTCAGGGGTATTTACATTTTATAAATTTAGAACTATATGGGGTCTTAGAGATATGCAAATTCAACCCATTGTTGACAGATGGAGAAAGTGAAATCTAGAGCAATTAAATGACTTGTCCAGAGTCACATATAGATTTTAAAGATTACTTAATCTGAATGAAAAATTCTTTAAGGATAAACATTAAGGGAGGATTTTTTTTTTCGTTTTTGGAGATTGGCTTTCCTGCAACCCTCAAATTGCTCCATTTTGGTGACTTTCACCTATAAGTGAGAGTAGCTGTAAATAACAGCATAAAGTCTTCTCATTCCTATAGTACAAAGTGTTCTTTGACAAGTCCAAACCTCAGAGTGCAATATCTTTTTGGAATAAGAAATGAAATGAAGGTGTACCATTTCAAACACTGACCATTTTTTTTTTGTTGTTGTTAATACAGTAGCATCCATGTGAACTTGATTTCAATTTGTGATACTTTCACATTCTTTGCTTTCCATAAATGTAAATGTTCCCTGGCTAATGGTCACATGGTAAACCTCATCTTAGAGGATTTCATGCTCATTACCGCACATGATTCTACTTTGTCTGGATTTTATGATGAAAGCAGGACAAAATGAAAGGTCAGAGGAGTGTGACCAATCCAATATTGGACCTCTGAAGGCCTTAAGGCAGCAGGTATCAGCTTCCAACACCCAGGAGCACATGGTCGGAGCCGTACAGTCCAGAGCATTTAGGCAAAGAATTAGAAAACATCTAACATGACTGAGGTGGCATGTCAAATTGAGAAGCAGGTTCAGACTTGATTTCTTCAGGATTCAAGTCACTGTGTTGGCTATGTGGGGAGAGAAAACTGGAAGAGGTAAATCTCAGTGTTGTGCCTACAAAATTATCCTGCATTCACCATCTGAGGTACATGTGATATCTTGCTGAGCTTTATTTGAAGCTTTATTTGAGCTCCAATTTTTGATCAAATTACCCTTCTTTTCCCTCACAAGTATTTGTTATTGGCTTATTCAAGGTTTATCCTCCACATCCCTGACAACCAAGCAAGGCTTAAGCAGCTTCCCCAAGAAGTGGCCAGCAGCCAGAAGGGGTTGCTGAGAAAATGAAGAAAATTACATCCTACGGCTTCCCCTGGGAAACTAAGACCTCTGATATACTTGGCTCAGTCTCTGTAGGCTATCTCGAGAAACACTGATGTTTCCCTTGCAACAACAAAGCCATGGAACATCTTAAATAGTGCATTTAAATTCAGTAAATAAGTATTTCTTAGGTTGTTATGATGGGATTCCAAAATAATGGATATGTTCAAGGTTAGGGGAAATAGTAGACCTTTTACTAGGAAGACTCAATTCTATGGAACTGAGCCACATTAAGTGCCCTATCACATATGGAATACTGGGTCAGACACTGGGGAAAATGTAGATAAGGCAGCATCTGTCTTTATGAGGGTAATAGTCTATGAGAAAGAAATAAAGGACACAAATAATGTCAATAAAATTTTAGTGGCTCCACACTCTAATTTATCTGAGAACCCCTCTACCAGTGCAAATCACCTGTCTGTTCTTTTTCATGCTGTGCCATTTTTGCCCATATCATTCAGAGTGAGACAAAGAGGCAGAGACAGATACAGAGAGAGAAAGAACCAGAGAAAGGGAAAGACAGGCAAAGAAAGAAAGACAGAAACACAGGAGAGAGAGACAGACAGACAGACAGACAGACAGAAACAGAGAGACAGAGAGAAACTTAGAATTTGGTTCATCATCCCAAAGCACACTTTATCTCTGAGCCAGAACACATATAGGTCCTGCAAATCAATGGACCTCATCTGTTTGCCCCCACTAAAAAAGCATTTTAATAGTAATACCCACCCATCCTCTATAACCCACAAGGAAAAACTCATTTAAGGTTGACATCTATTTCTCCACTCATCCACCCACCTCTCAGGTACAAATTCCCACAATAAATCTGTTTTACAAGATGGAAAGGAATCAGTATCTTGTCATAAACATCTCAGGTCCCTAATAAGACTGTAGCTGGATACACCAATGAACTCACAGACAGTTTAAATGGCATCAGGAAAATGTGGGCCTCTCATGTTTGCAGCTGTACAGACAAAGAAGACCATGCCATGATAGACCAGCATCTCAAAGATGCCACTCCCTACAATTTGAAATTTCAGAGACTGAACCTATGTAACATGAACTTATTGTCACAAATCTAAGGCCAATTATGGAGGATGCATTAAGTAGGTAAGGTTTTAGGAATCTGAATCCCTTTTCAATCCTCCTTCACTTTTTAAACCTTTCCCTATCCCACTACTGATGTCAGCATCCTTTGCCTGATTTTCCTTGCAACGCTATGAATCTCCGGAGGCTAAACCAGACAAATGACAGAATTCGAATGTACCGGCATGGGCCCTAAAAGCTACCTTTTTTACAGACATGTATGTGCATACAAACACTACAAAAATACTAATATTAAAAAAATGGGCATTTATGGAAGCATTTGGTATCACCTAATGTGCTACGCAGTTTCTCATCACCCTGCCTTTGCACTGGTTGTCCCTCATGCCTTAAATAGACTCCCTCCTCATCTCCACCTTTGGGAATCCCTCTTTGCCTTCAAGACAAAGGTCAAGATTCACTTCTCCATGAAACCTTTCCTGATCTCCATTCTCATTCTCAACTGCCAGTGCCCTCTCTCCCTCACAGCTTTGTATTTATTTATTTTACTTTGTACTCATTCTCTTAATATTTATTCCATATATACAGTTATCCCTTCCATGTCATGACTTCCCCATTATGGTTTGAATATAACATGGATCATCATAAGAAATTAAATGGGAATTTGGGGGGAGTTTTGCAGAAGCCGCAGGTGACACATGAAGGCCAACAGACGTCACAGAAAAAAAAGTTTAGAAATTCAGAAAGATATAAAATATAAGTATAGTATTGTACAATATCAGTATATTGTATCTTTTAATACCACAGTAACTCAGACTTCTTCTCTGGTATGAAGGGAGGGCCAAAATTTTTTATGCAGATATTCCAGATTTGCAGGGTTGCTATACTTCTATCCACTGTGATGTAGAAAGGATAGTTGTACTTAAATTTGTACTTCTTTTCTCCCTGTTAGAATACAAACTTCTTGTGAGTAGTGATTGCTTCATTTTTTTATTTGTATGCTCAGAACATAGCACAGTGCTTGGCACATGAATACTTTTTGATTAATTGGCTAATTGAATTACAAAGACTCAAAATACTAAGTGAAATCCAAGGGAGCAAAGGCCATTATTAACTTGGGGAATCAAGTAAGGCTTCCTATTCAAAGTAGCATTTGTGTTCAGTTTTAAAGTTTGGATGGGAATTCAGTTGGGTATGTTAAAGGTATTCTGTGTCTGTGGTCAATGCCATTCCACAAACTCTGTAACTTTTTGACAAACTTTCCACTCCTCCTCCCTTTCCCTCACCAGATTGGCAAAGTGGCAGAAACAGCTTGGTCCATACATTCCAAATCTCTTATTGGCACATTGCAGAAAAATCTATCCTGTTGCATGAATTGAAAATTGTTCAGAAGAGTTTTAGCTCCTTTAAAAACAAAATGAGGCAGGTTTCATCAATAAAAACAACCTGATTATGCTGAAAGCTGGCAGACTGGAGCTGAAGAATTGGTGAACTGCAGATTTTCAACTGAAAACAAGGGAGGAGTATGAAAAACTTAAAAACAGCCGGTCTCCATAGCAATGGAGTTAAATTCTGATTCTAATTGGGAGGAAAATGGCATGGAGTTTGACCAGGTTTATAGACCATCAGGGAAGGATACCATGTGGACCTTTTTCTCCATCTTTTGTTCTGAGTCAGAAGGAGGAAAGATTGAGGAATTGATGCTGGAAGGGAGAAACATAACTAAGGTATTTTGCCCCTCAGTCTTGCCAGGACTAGCAGAAGACTCTGTCCTTGGCTCTCTTCTATTTTCTCTCTACACCCTCTCCCTTGGTGAGCTCATTCACTCCCACAGCTTCAACTATCACCTCTATGTGGACAACTCCCAAGTCTACATCTCTAGTTCACAGTTCTTTCTCTCCAAAGCTCCATATTCCCATTTCCAGTGGTCCACTGAACATCTTCAGATGGATGTCTTACTGCCACATAAAAGTATAAAACTAAGACAGTGTCTGCAAATGTGTGTAAGAAATAGATGATCTGTTCAGTGTGTACAGTGATTCTGAAAGGGTTCATACTTCCAGCAGCAAAGTACCTGAGCTGGGACGCCTTTCTCTTTGGTCTCTTTCTGCTGTTTGCAAATCCAGATGAACCAGAGTGGAGTCACGCAATATTGTCCCTTTTGGAGTACAATTTCTGTTCTGGGATACAGGAGAAAATGTAACACTGACTCTTCTAGCAGACTGGGTAAGAGACACCTTGTGTTTATCTTGTTGGCTTTCAGTCTTTTAGAATAAAGGTTGAAGTTCCTCTCCAAAGTGATTACTCTCTCCTGATCTGCTCTATTTAGGTCCCCCAAAGGTCCAATTTACTCTGAATTCCATAGTCAATCAAATCATCTAGGGTTCTTAGTGACAACTCCTAGAAGTACCTACCTCAGGGGTGGGGAACCTGCGGTCTCAAGGCCATGTGTGACCCTCTAGGTTTTCAAGTGCAGCCTTTTGACTGAATCCAAACTTCACAGAACAAATCCCCTTTACAAAAGGATTTGTTCTGTAAAACTTGGACTCAGTCAAAAGACTGCACCCAAAGACCTAGAAGGCCACACGTGACCTGAAGGCCACAGGTAACCCACCCCTGACCTAGACTTTATCAGAGGTAAAATTTTCTTCATAGCTGCCTGAAAAGGGTGTACCCACAAGTACTCTCTGGAATTGTAGTCAAGTGCTAAATTGTTTCATCTAGCTAACATGTAAGATACAAAGTTCGAGGAGGTTCCTGAATAAATTAAGGAATGGAGAAAACTCCTGTTTCTTTGACAAGCTCTAACATCCACACAATGATTATCAGGATTCAACTTGGCTATACTTTAAATGGGCTATAAATTACTCTGGTGAGTGGCTTATTGTTTTCTCATAGGTCATATGATGTGAATGTAATGTGAATTACAATTCATAATGTGAATGTAAACAAGTCTTTCAAGGATAGCAAACTTCAAGCGTTTTTATCAACTTCTTAACCTTTCCAACATCTTTGTAGTACATGACTTTTAACCCTGTGACATTAATAACCTTAATTGTGCACTTAAAAGACTTTTCCCCCTTATTTTAATCCATAATTCATTTTAATATCATGATTTCATCTGGCCTTCATCTGTAGGGTTTTGTTTTTCTTAATACACAGCTGTGCCCAAGAACCATCCAAAAACATTTATCTTCTATTTTTACTTTTATCAATAACTACACAACATGAATCCACACACATTCACAAATACACAGATCTTTTTGACATCTCTCTTTTTAGCAGGAAACTGTGGAACAATGAAACAAATTAAAGACTAGTAACCTGCTGGGATTTTCAGTTTACTGCTCCTACAGCCAGTCCTTTTTGTATGTAGCCACTTTTAGGTAAGTTAAAACTTGAACTACACCGAGGATGGAGCAAATGGGACTTTGATCCAGTGCACAAAATTTATGGAGGTGATAGGGGGTATTCATGCATGCAGTGATCAGAAGGAAGTGAGGTAAGAGAAATATCAGACCAGGCCTAGGAGAAAGTAACAGGAGGTTTGGGTTGAGGGAATTTGTGGAAATAAGACATTTTAGTCAGTTCACGTTCTTCCTTTTTTTTCTTTTCTGCTGTAAAGAAATCCCAAACACTCTGTACCCCAACTTTCCCCCATATCTTTTCTTTTTTGTATCTCTTCTCAGGCATATCAACTTCTTTCTCACCTTCTTTCCACAATGACACTTTCTGTTAGCAAAGACAAGTAATAAAAAACTTCGCTATCTTCTCTCCTTCACTGTGTGGAGGACAACAAAATTCTCCTAAATCACATTGGGGTGATTATCCCGTTTCTGGGTGGGTATTCCTGGTATTGGAGTATTCCTGGTGTCAAGTTCAATCAACAAATATTTATTGACCAATCATTAAGCGTAGGATACTGTAATAACTTCAGGAAATACAAAAAAGTAAGACTTGAGAGAGTACGTAGAATAGTAGAAAACATTTGGACTGAGAGTTCAGAGATCTGGTTTCTATTCTATGTGTGTAACAATCCAACAACTCAGCAAACATGTATTAAGCAAGCACTTACTGTATTCAAAGCACTGTGGTAGGTGTTAGGAATGCAGATATGGAGAGAGGGGGAAGGGAGGGAGAGAGACAGAGACAGATGGAGGGTGAAGAGAGAGAGAGAGAGAGACAGAGACACAGAGACACACACACATGCAGTGAGAGAGAGAGGCTGAGACAGAGAGAGACCCACCCTGCACGCAGGGAGTTGACAATCAAATACCAGAAATAAGACATAATCAAAAAATGTGCCTGATACAAGCAAGAATACAATGTAGATGAGGAGTCTAGACAAGATGGAATCAGAAATATCAGGAAGGAGAGAAAACTTTCAGTTGATGGTTACCATCATGGATGGGATCATAAAGGAGTTCACATTGGAGCTAAGCTTTGAAGTAAAATAAGAATTTCAACAGGCAAAGATGTAAAAAGAGTACTTTTCTGGCATGGGGAATAACTTTTGACCTTTGTGAATTCTTAGATGGAAGGCAGGGCATCATGGAAAGATGGCTAGTAGTTCAGTTTGACTTTTATAAAAAGTATATGATGAGACCCAAGGGTTCAATAAACCCAAGAACATGAGTTAGAGACAGATTATGGAGGGGTCTTAAATGCCAGTGTAAGAAGTTTGTGCTTCATCTTGAAAATGAAGACATCTAAAGGGAGGTGGGGAAGAAAGGTAATAATGTCAGATCCATGTACCTGAGCAGCTATGTGAAGGATGGATTAAAGCGATTAGAGGTGAAGGAAGCAGTTAGAAGGTTACTATAATAATATAAGAGACAAAGTGAGTTATCATAACTGGGTAAACCATAGTTGGGGTATTGTGAATAGACAGGAGAAGATGGATCCAAGAGAAAGTAGGTAGAATTAGAATCAATAGAATTTGGCATCAACTGCTTGGATATAGGGAGCAAGGAAGAAGGAAGAGTCATAATTGATTCTGATATCTTGAGCCAGTTGACTGGGAGGATGTTGGTGCCATTAATGAAAATAATGATGTTGGAAGGAGGTTGGGTTTTGATGATATGATAACAAGTTCAATTTTGTACACTATGATTTTGAGATACTGGCAGGACATTGAGGTAGAAATAGACAGCAGATATTTATGTACATGGAACTAGAGCTGAGGGAGGTCCCAAAGTTAGGGATATAGATTTGTCAGGCATCTGTGGAGGGTGGACCTGAAGCTTTGTGAGTAGATGAAATCCCCAAGGGAGAGAGGAAGAAGAGAAGAGGAAAGGACACAAGGCAAATATGTGTAAGTTCTCTGAACTACAATTTTTCATCTGGAAAAATAGTGTATGGGATTAGATGATCTAGATAATCTCTAAAGTCCTTCTAGTGGACAGTCTACTTTTTTATGATTAAGTCTCTGAATAAGAAGTTAGAGAAAAAAATAAATTGTGTAAGATAGCTGGGCTGTCTATACCCACTAAACTTTACCACCTATAAGACACAAGGACCTGGAAAATTGAAGAAAGTTTTAGGAATGTGTCCTTATTCTAGCCAACTTGACTTTTCCGTATCATACCTGATAGTGAGTGAATACTCTGGAAAGTTCCTGTGAGCAGAAATAGACCATGAAGATACTACACTGTTCATGTTATCACCAGTCTCTCAATTGCAGTGTTCCCCAACCAAAAATATATCAGACTGGCAAAATAACTAATTTTTCTACCTAATACAACCCTGCCCTCTGAAACTGCAGCACATAAGCCCTTGGTTGCCCATGTAGTGGGGACCAGGACCCAGAGGAAAAATGTGATAGTGTTAGAGAACTCAGGGATGTGTGGAACCAAATAAACTGCGGTTCTTTCCCATCCTGAGACTATGTGATTTTGTGCGGAAGAGGAACAGCACTAGGTCGAAGGAAATGAAGGAGTTCATTTTTCATGTATAGATTCTAAGAAGGAAGGACCTTTAATAGTGAAAGTTTTGTGAGACTGCTAACTTGATACAGACCAGCATTTGGAACACTAGCATAAAGATCAAAGAGGAGTTCTAGCCAGTAGCCCTGATTTCCAGTACTAGTTCTTCACTGATTTACCAAAAAACCTAGAATAAGTCACTAAATTTCTCCAAACAGTTTCTCTATATGTAAAATGAGGGTTATAATGCCTGACCTACATACTGACTGCATAGGTTTCTTAGGAAGAAGGTTCTTGGAAACTTCACTGAACTATGCAAAGGAGAGCCCTGATCATATAATATTGCATGGGGATATTTCCATTCTTGTTATTGGAGATGACTTGAACTTTGAAGATTGCTGTGTTATTGTTTTTACTTAAAATGATAACTCTCCATCATTTTTATGTCCTTTAACACTTTTCTAATTTCTTTCATGTCCTCAACTTTGGGGCTCAAGCCCTATGCCAGAGAAGGCTTGCCAAATGAATCATTAACTGTATAGGATTGCCAAACTGGAGCATCTTGTAAGAGTGCAGTGCAGAGAAGGGGTAAAAGTTGCAATGATGAAATAGAAGGAAAAGCTTGTAGTTTAAGACTGAAGTTGAACTCAACTGTGAGTGAAAGGGCCCTATGGTCAAGTATTATGACTCACTAGAGATTATCTAAAGTCAATAAGCAATGCATTTAAAACAATTAGCAGTATGTTTAATTTGTACTTTCACTTAAGTGAAGTGTTGAAACATAAATTAAACATGAAGGATGTGGCCTTAAGGAAATAAGGATACAATTTTTTATGGGTTTTAGAAAAAAGTGATAAGTTGGAATGCAAAGGAATAAGATAACTATTCAAGGAAGTTTCTTCAAACCAAAGTAGATAAAGAAGAGGTGAGGAATGCTGGGTGGCGACTCTATAATGTGTATTTTGAGTCAGTAATTCATCCATTGGATGACAGTAAATACAGGTCTACTATCTTCCTTTAGAATATGGTTTAAAGATTAATAAAATTGAAAGTAAGAAAACCATTGAACTAATAAATAAAGCTAGGAGCTGGTTTTATGTGGGAAAAATAAAATAGACAAACTATCAGTTAATTTGATTTAAAAAAGAAAGAAAAAAACACATTACCAGTATCAAAAATGAAAAGGGTGATTGTACCAGCAATGAAGATGAAATTAAAGCAATTATTAGGAGCTATTTTGCCTAATTATGTGCCCATAAATCTGATAATATAAGCAAAATGAGTAAATATTTACAAAAAATATAAATTACACAGATTAACAGAAGAGGACATAGAATACTTAAATAACCTCATCTTAGAAAAAGAAATTGAAGAAGCTATCAATAAATCCCTAGAATATGGTTTGAGAATTATCAGATTAGATGACTACTATCCATTTTGTTGTGGTATGATTCATATGGGTATAAATGATACTAAAAATAGGAAATCTCTAAAGCATTATTAAAGTTCAGAATATTTTGAGCAAATAATTTAAGCCTGACCTATGTGTCAAGACTGAACTATTTAATATTCTAGATATAGATAAAGATGAGTGATCGTGGGAATAAGGGTTGTCTTTTTATCCTGGCCGTCAAATGAAGGCAAATACTTCAGATGACAAAGGCAGACCTGGACATTAAATAATCGACTAAAATTATTGTGTCTGAAAATAGGATTTGGATTTCTGTAGCACAATTTAAATGATAAGAAATGAGAGATTCCTAGTCAGGCATGCACTGAACTGAACAAGGACAAGTAAGAATATTTGTGTGGAATCTTGCAAATATAATCAAAAGGGCTTTATATAGTGAAAAAAAATGATGAAGAAAACTCGATATCTATCCACAAGCTTAGGTGGCATGATGAGTAGCGAGAATGTAAGAAGGACTGCAGTAGGATTGCCAATGAATTCACAGAAGACAATATCCACAAAAGTAAGATGATAGCGATAAGGCCTGTGGTATGCAAATACACATCAAACAGATGACAACAATTTGGATGAGAGATTCTAATGCACAAAAGCAAATTAGACATGATAGATATTTCTCAGGTTGTGATGGATAGGAACTACAAGTAGAACGTGACCTTATTCCAAGAAAGATGATAGGTAAAAGAGGAGAGAGATAGAATAGCATTGTAAATTAAGATGATATATTCATGTGAAGAAATCTAGGAATGTGAGAGGAAGCATGCTAAAAGAACATTTGGCAAGAGATCAAAAGAGACAGAAAGTAAAGCAAAATTGTCATCAGATTTCCTATGGACCTTTTGGGGTGGAGGGACATGAATGGGGAGTCCAGTAAATTATTTGTAAGATTTGCCAGGAGACCTGATACAATAAAGTTCTAAAACGTTAATTATTTATACATCTCTTGGGGAATTATCTGCCAAAAACAGAGAAGTTAATATTGTCACGATTTGGGATAATGATCATTTTGTTGTTCAAATGGTGAAAAAAGTAACAAGGGGAAATGCTTTTTAAGAACTCTTCCTACAAATGAGAAGATTTGTTAGTAAAGAAGAAATGACACAGACCTTGTGGGGGTGGGGGGAGTGGGAATCAACTTCTATGTCTTAGAATCTATGATAGAGAAAGAAATAAAGGAGTCTAGGGAATTTCCCATCTGACTATGCCCTTTTGGACTTGTCCATCATGCCATACCGAGGAACCTCTTCACTTTAAAGATCACTTTAGTCCTGAAATTCATAGTTCCTCAGTGCCCTCTGCGCCTGAGGTCACTCTAATTGGAGGGTGGAATGGAGAGCTCCTCCCAGAACTACTATTTAAGGGAGGGCTCCCAGGCCAGCTATCTTTTCATTTTCCTCTTAGCTACAGTCTTTTGAACTCCATTATGCCCTTTAGCTGAGCTGAGTTGAGCACCTTCCTTCCATCTCCCCTTTTCAGGTTCCTTTTGTGTTCTCATTATTAGCCCCTCCATTAGATGGAAAGCTCCTTGAGGGTAGAGGCTATCTTTTCTGTATTTGTATCCCTAGTGCTAGCACTCTGCTTGGCACATAGAAGGTGCTTAATAAATACTTATTGACTGATTTGAATTGAGATTTCAGGAGAATATATGTCAAAGGGTTTAGGAAAGCATAGGTAGTATCCCATGACTTAAAGTTTGCTGGGGCAAATCAACTCAGGATGGATAGAAAGCTCTGAAGAACAAAACTTCGAGGACACTAAGGGTTCTGAGGAAAAGGGGAAGTTGTGTAAAGAGCCTGATGTAGTTATACAATAAACTCATGGAAGGGGAAATAATAAAAGAGCACCTAACTACTCTTGAACAATTATATCACCAGATTAAGACGACTTTGCACCAGAATATTAAAGCAGTTAGTGTCAGAGATCTATGAAGTATCATTGTAATGCAAAAGGTGCTCCACTACTGGAAAAGGGAAACAATTTACTAATAGAGAAAAGAGTAAGAAACTATATATATATTATAGGATAGGGCATTGAGCTTGATTTTGTATGCTAGTCTTATGGTCATAATGGAGAGATGCAGCCTAAATGATAATAGCCTAGTCAAGTAGGGTTGGACCTGCTTGAATTGGAATCAAAATAATTCTCATTAGTAGTCCACTGTCAATTTGAAGAGGGGTCTTTATTTGGATGACCCAAAGATCTATTCTTGACCCTGTGCTACCGAATATTTTCATCAATGATTTGAATAAAGGCATAAGTGACATTGTTATAAAATGTGCAACTGACATAGTTAACACACTGAAAAACACAATCAGGACCCAAGGGGGATGTGAATAGGCTAGAACACTGGATTGAACATAATAAGAGTAAGTTTAATACAGGTAAATCTAAAGGCCTCTACCTGGGTTTATAACATCAAAAGTTTAAGATGGCGAAGGCATGGCTCAGTAGTAG
The DNA here is from genome assembly GCF_900497805.2 of Vombatus ursinus. Classification (NCBI taxonomy): domain Eukaryota; kingdom Metazoa; phylum Chordata; class Mammalia; order Diprotodontia; family Vombatidae; genus Vombatus; species Vombatus ursinus. The sequence goes on along the minus strand of NW_020954569.1, from coordinate 39,916,927 downwards.
TTCTTCCGGAAAAAAAAAAAAGACCCAGGGCTTCTAGTGGAAATAGCTATGAGTAAGCAATGTGATTGGCAGCCATAAAAACCTTACATGATCTTAGGCTGAATTGAGGAAAATTGTGTATAGTACTTAGGAGATGATGTCTCCACAATACTCTTTCTTGGTCAAACTGTATATAGAACATTGTGTTCAATTCTGGGTACCACATTTGAAGAAGGATTCCTTTGCTAAACTGAAGAATACCCAGAAGGAGCTAGGTTGATGAAAGACTTTGATACTATGCCATATGAAGATCAGCTGAAAAAATCTGGGGATGTTTATCCTGGAGAAGAGAAAACTTGGGGAAGGGGGCAGTATCACCAACTTCAAGTATCTGAGAAGTTGTCATGCTAGAAGAGGCATTAAATTAGTCTGCATCTAGAAAGTCAAGCTGAGGAAAAGGGTGGAAGTTTCAAAGAAATAAATTCAGACTTGGTGTAAGACAAACTTCTGAACCATTAGATTTTTTTTAAAAGTAGAATGAGCTTCTCAAGAGGTAGTAGATTCCTGCTCACTAAAGGTCTCCCAATAAAGCTAGACAGTGATTTGTGGTCTATCTCAGGTAAGAAGCAGTGTGATATAGACTTCTATCCTTAAGTAAAATTCAGATGGTAATACCTGTATGGGGGTTAACTTCAGTGGGTTTGTATGAAGATCAAATGAGCCAAAAAAGTAAAAAGAGTTATTCAAACCATTAAATACTATGCAAATTTCAACTGTGAACCTCATACTGGCCATCACTTAACATGACAAAAATTTCACTCATATAATATTGGCTCTCTATCATACTTTCCACAAGACAGCTAGGTGGTATGGTGGATAGAATGCTAGACTTGGAGTCTGAAAAACATAAATTTAAATCCTGCTACAGATACTAGTTGTATAAACGAGCAAGACATATATAAATGGGCAAGACAGTTAACCTCTCAGCCTCAGTGTCCTTATCTGTATAACGGGGAAAATAATAACACCTACTTCAGAGTTATTATGAGGATCAAATGAGATTATATATAATATACATGTGCGCACATACATATGTGTGTGTGTGTGTGCGCGTGTGTATATGGTGCTTAACTACCATAAAGTACTAAATATGTTAGTTATTATTTCTTCATTGGCTGATGCAAATCTACTTTTTTTTTGTTCAAACTACCAACTTCTTTTCCATCCTAACCACCTCAACATATGACCTCACCAGCTACGTAGTACCATGAATAGAGCACTGGACCTGGAGTCCAGAAAACCTGAGTATAAATCCAGCTTCAGATAGTAGTAGTAGTATGACCCTGGGCAAGTTACTAAAGCTCTGGTTCCTTAGTTTCCTAATTTTTACAATAGGGATAACACCTACCTTCCAAATTTGTTGTGAGAATAAAATGAGATAATCTTTATAAAGTGCTTTGTAAACCTTCAAGTACATATAAATGCTATATATGATGATGATAATGGTGATGATGATGATGACTTAGCCAGTTACTTTCTTGAGACTATTCAGCTTATTAGGCATTTAGGAAGCATAATAGGTAGAACATTGTACAGAAGACATGAGTTCAAATCCATCTTCAACCACTTAATAGTTTTGTGACCCTGAATAAGTGGTTTAACCTTTCAAAGTCTCAGTCTCCTCATCTGAAAGGGGAAAAATATAATGCCTCATTTGTATATTCTTGTAAGGATTGCAAACTTTAAAGTGATATAAAAATGCTATTTGTCATTGTTGTTCTTGTTACACCCACCAACATTCACACCTCAAAATGTCTGTTTTCACATAATTACAGAATCTTAGATTTGGAAGAGACCTCAGTGGGCATATAGTTTGACTCACACCTGACCATGACTCCCATATCTAACAAATGTGACAGGTGGTCATTCAAATTTTGCTTAATATGTCCAGTATATGTTTGTAACTCAAACTCAATATGTCCATCAACTTTCCCATCAACAACTTTCTGAGGTAGCTAATCCCTTCAGCTTTCTAGTTGTTAAAAATTTTTGTCCTTGAGACATATAAAAAACCCAAGAGACAGAGTTTCCAGGTAATTAATAATCAATTTATTAATTAGGCTAGCTGATAATAAATTGATGGTTAATCATTTCTCTCTGTAACCAAAGACCCCTAATGGAGAAATTGTGAATGGCTTAAATATTTTTTTGAAAAGGAATGCCCTGACAGGAGAAATCAACCTTGATTAGCGAACAATTAATGAGGGAATGGGCATACTAATGAGGAGTTGGGCTAAAAGTCTTCAGCACTTCCTGGTGAGACTGTGGCTTGATCATGAGACTCAGCCACCTCTGGCAATCTGGACAAAGGGTAGATTAAACAGCAAGGCACCCTGAAGGAGAGACAGGAGGTGGAATATGCCAGGCGAGTCAAACTCTCCCCAACACTTGAACCACTATCTCCCCTTTAATCTTGATGGAGATAGCCCAGAACCCTGAATCCAATATACACCACCACTCTTGTTTTCAGCCCACTCACTGAAGCCATCATCCCAGGGAGCAACCCTTTGAAGATGAATTCTGACATCTACTTTTGCAGTTGCTAAAACTCAAGGTAACTCAACAATCATAGCTCCTGAAGACATAGAAAAGTAATTCTTCATCTCTTCCCAGGCATGTAATAGACTCCTCACTGGTTTCTCTGACTTCAATCTCTATCTTGTCCAATATACCCTTCACAAAGCTTTGTAATCAATCTAACAATTACAGTCTAACAAAGCCACTCCTTTCCCAAGAAGTTTCAAGCTTTTTATTGTTTACATAGAATGAAATATAATCTCCTTATAATGGAATTTAAGGCCCATCACTATCTAGTTTTTACTTTTCTATCCTTATTTCACTCTATTTGATGTCATTAATACCCTATTCCATGTAAAACTCTACTATTGGCTCTTCTGTGATAATATCTAGTCTTTTACCACCTCCACAAGTTTTTACAAGTTATTGCCCATACCTGTGACATACCTTCCCATTTCTATTTGAGGAAATGTTTTCCTTCTTTCAAGATAGCCTAAATATTATCTTTTTCTATGAAGACTTTGCTTAACCCCACCCCACCCTAAGCTAAAAGTGATATCTCACTTCTCAAATTATGGAAATTATCTAGAACTCCTTTAACACTGTTATATATTATTCTGTATCATATTTATTCATGTACACTCATATTCATCTTTTCTTCCCATGCAACAGAATGTAAAGTCCCTGAGGTCCAGTCTATATTATTGTTTGATTGCTTTCCACCATCTATAAATCCCTAGGACCTAAGACAATGCTTTGCATGTTTTTCTTTTCTTTTCTTTTCTTTTTTTTTGGACCAGACCTGTGATTCCATAAATCCCATTTAGGAAATTGCCTCTACCAATGAATATTGGCATATCTAACTTAGTCTTGCCTGGTGCCCAGAGAAAATAATTGACCTAGCCAGGGTAACATAAATAGATTGAATCAGAGGCAGGGTGATCTCAGGACTTTCTGACTAAGACAGGTCTCTGTCTGCTACACTAGTTTACCTCCCTTTCTTGTGTAGAGTAGATCTCTAAGAAATGTTTATTATTGAGCTATTGAATTAGGTAAAGTTCCTCTCGGCTCTTGGAGCATGAAGGCAACCCAAATTTTCCCAAACACCATGACTACTCTGACCAGGAACCTTATGTTCAGGGAATTGTTTTGGACATTTATTTTATCACATTTCTTAATGAGAGGGCCAAGAAAAGGATCTGGTGTTCTAGAATTGGTTAAACCTAGAGTCCCAATTTCCCATCCAACAATCCGTTAAATTGAAATAGAAAAAAAACTGGCACCACTATCTTTCTAATCACATATATTAAAATATTTCTATATGTAATTCTCTTTCATATACCCCACACCCATCTGTTCACAATATCTTTTGATTCTAGGAAACTATACTTATTTTTGTTTTTATGTAACTATCAAGATATTGAATATGCCAACAACAAGTGATAGAAATACTAGGATCATGGAATTAAGCAGCAAGGCAATTTGGAGATCATCTAGATCAAATCCTTCATTTTTGGACCCCTAAGGGTGGGCAATGTGATACAAAGAGTTTCTAAAAGGAAAACTGTTTGATATCAATTGAATTATTCTTGCAAAGACTGATGTGTTTCCTTTTATGTACCTCTTACATGTTTCCCCTTATTTCCTCCTCCAATAGGTTCCCTCCATAAACCCTTTAAATTTATACCATGCTTGAACCCACAGAGATTAAAATGCTTCTTTTTTTAAAGTGTCTAAACTTTACAGTCTCCCCACCCCCTCCTTAATGTTAATACTTTTAATCACATTCTTAATGAGCCAGTAATCATTCTGTTTTGTCCAGGGCTTCCTCCCCACCCCAGACTCATGACATGCATATCACGTCAAGAAAATAACTGAAGACATTGACCTTTTGGGGAGCAAAGAATGTGTTACTAGTTTTCTGAGGTATGTGCTAGGCTGGAAGAGGTGCCCCTCTGATTTTGTGCTGTGACAACTGATAAAGCAACATTTCATGAACTGGGCCACTCATTAGAGACTAGAAGGACTTTTGTATTCCTCAGGGGGATGTGTAAAATTAATCTCAACCATTCAGCACTTCAAGTGTTGGACATAGGAGTAGAGAGCCGGGCAGGGCTTGCTGTTGTCTGGGACTGCCAAGCACAGAAAGGCTGTGTGTGCAGAGAATAACTAGCATGTGTGTTACAGCTGGAATGATGTGACGGCTCTAACAATAGAAAGGGGCAGGGGAAAATGGAGAGGAGACAGGAAAGAGAACACAAAGGAAAATGGGAAACCTCCTATTATTTACTTGTAATTTATATTAAATAAACATGCTGGGTTTGTTTTCATTTTTGGTTACTAGGATCATTTACCTTATCTCCACTGAATAAAGGGCAGCCAGATCACACAATGACTTTTGCATGCCTGTTACTAAGTAAATCATTTGTGAGTAATGGGTTTCATGCTAACTATAATCATGTTAGCTACAAAGCCTGACTTCTTAAAAGAGGGGGATGCCTTCCAGACACTGGCCATGCATAGTGGTTCAACTTAAAAACTTCTTTGTGGACAAAGTCCACAGTCCCTAGCATGAATGGGTCATGCATGATGGGCTTAATTTCATAAGGCAGCATAGCCTAGCAGATTGGCAATGAACCACAGCTGAGTCCTAACATTGACTCTGTGGGACCGTGGAGTATTTAGGCAGTTCTTATGGAACTGACCAGTCATATTATCTAAACAACCAGTGAAACTGATACTTCCTCTTCTATATAGTGGGACAAGAAGAAATGTTTATCACAACAAAATACTTAGGAAGAGTCAGTGATGGAAGTGAGACAGAATAGCAGGGAATGTGTGTGTGCGTGTGTGTGTGTGTGTGTGTGTGTGTGTGTGTGTGAGAGAGAGAGAGAGACAGAGGCAGAGACAGAGAGACAAACAGAGAGATAGAGAGAGAAAGGAGAGAGACAGGGACAGAGAGACAGAGAAAGAAAAACAAAGTATTTCAGTTCTTTTCTATGTATCAAATCCTATGTATCAAATTCCATTTCTGAGAAATTGCAAAATACATGAAACCTTTCCCAATCTATCTTAATTTTAGTGTCTTCCCTGTATTGATTATTTTCAATAAATCCTGTATATTGCTTATTTGTACATAGCTCTTTGCATGTTGTCTCCTCCATTAGACTGTGAACTCCTTGAGAAAAGAGTTATCTTATACATTTGAATTCCCAGCACTTAGTATAATGCCTGACAAATAATAGGTACTAGATAAATGTTTATTGACTGGCTGATGGGAGAAATGTGGATAAGGATCTCAAATTTACTTCAATATTTATAAATATTTACTAATCAATCAATAAGTATTTATCGAATTCATACAGTGTGCTGGGCACTGTGCTACATAGTCAAAGTGAGATGCTAGAATATCAGATAGCTTCCGTCTATAGTAAGGAGCACTTCCTGGGGCCTCCAGACTTACAGTGTTATCCTGGGCATGGTTCACCAGACAGAAGAAAGCATTCAATCTTCTTTCCTCAGACTTGTACAATCTACATAACTCTGTACCAGTGAAAGTTGAAGTCCACGATTGCTTACCCATATCATGGTTTGATTTTTCTCATCTTTGACTCCCACTTGGTCCAGGAACTCTTCTATTTTGGCCTTCTCACTATCTTTGCTGGCTAATCATCCACATCATACTCCCACCCTATGAGTGTATCCCCAAGACTGTCCAGGACTCTCTTCTCTTCTATTTCTAAGTTTTATTTCTTGGTGACCACCTCACTTCCCATAAGATTCTCATATCTATGCAAAATTACTAACAAATCTATTCAGTCAGCTTCAGTCTCTCATCTGAGTTCTGGTACCATATCATCGGATGGGCAGATAGGTGGCACAGTCTAAGCCTGGAGTCAGGAAGATTCATCTCCCTGAATTCATATCTGGCTTCAGACACTTACTAGCTGTGTGAACCTGGGCAAGTCACTTAACCCAGTTTCCCTCAGTTTCCTTATCTGTAAAATGAGTTAGAGAAGGAAATGGCAAGCCACTCCAGTATCTTTGCCAAGAAACCCCCAAATGGAGTCACTAGGAGTCAGACACAACTGTAATGACTGAACAACAAAACCCATCTCACCAACTGTCAACTGGATTTTTCATAGACATCACAAAGTCAACATGTCTAAAACTGAACACATTATCCCTGCCTCCCTCCCCCCACCAACTTAGTGCTCTACTGAACTTCCCTCTTTTTGTTAAGGATACCATTATTCTTCCAGTATCCCAGGTTTGTAATTTCAATATTATCCTGAATTCCTCACTCTACTACTTCTATAATATCTCTTAACCTCTGTCCCTTCACACTACTCACATAATCAGGTCGTCATGAGCCTTTATCTGCCTCCTAATTATTGTCCCTGCCTCAATTTTCTCATGATCCATTACAATCCATCTTCCATATAGTTACTAGTAATATTCCTTAAATGCAGGCCTAGCTATGCCACTTCCCTACTTAGTCAATTATACTGGCTCCCTATTGCTTGACTCTAGAATAAAATATAACCTCTTTTGTTTGGCTCTGAAAGTCCATCCCAATCTGGTCCCAATCTACCTTTCTAGTCTCATTATTCACTGCTCTCCTTTCTGCAGTACATAATCCAACCAAACTGGGCTTCTCACTCTTATACATGACCCCTCCATCTCCCATTACCATGACTTGGCTGAACCCCCATCCTAAACATACTAACTCCTCATTTCTACTTTGTAGAATCTCTTACTTTTTTCAAGACTCTATTAAAGCAATATATTCTACACAAAGTTCCTCCTGATCACCCCATTGCTAGTAAGTTCCTTCTCTAATGCTTGTGTTTATTTTATATTCATTTTGTATGGATTTATTCTTTATATACTTATGGGTTGTTGGTAGCCAAGAAAACTAATGTGACTCATTTTGACTTTTGTTGTTTCAGTCATGTCCAACTCTTGGTGGTTCCATTTAAAGTTGTTTTTTTTTTTTATGGTGACCCCTTTTGGGGGTTTTCTTGGCAATGATTCTGGAGCAGTTTGCCATTCTTTTCTCCAACTCATTTTACAGATGAGGACGCTGAGGCAAACAGGATTAAGTGACTTGTCCAGGCTCACTCAGCTAGTAAGTGTCTGAGGTGAGATTTTAACTCAGGGAGATGAGTCATCCTGACTTCAGGCCCAGCGCTCTATCCATTGCACCATGCACCTGTCTTTTATTTTGTCTGTATTTTCTCTATTTTGCCTCTGACCTTGTCTTTATTGCAGCCCCTGCCCCCGTCTTCCATCTCCTTCTTGAAGAAACAGCAAGGACAGTTCCATCTGTTAGGGCAGGGTTAAAGGAGACAGCTAAACTGAAGAAGAACCTTTCCTGTTACTAGCCTCAGCAGGAGGCCAATCAAGGGATACTACATTCCCTATCCCTATCCTGCAAGCCCCCAGCAACAAGCTCTGTCCAATCCAGAGGTATTCCATACCCAATTCAACTCCTGCCTAAATTGAAACCTATATAAGCCTTATCCTTTTGTTCTTTGGGGAATCTCTGCCTGTGGGGGTGGGGGTCCCCTGATGGATAACTCAATAAACAGTTCCCCTAGGTTCCTAAATTTCTGATTTTGGTTTTGGTTCTGATTTCAGTTTGTTCTGGCACCAACAATTTTACCCACAGTATATATAAGTTTCTTGAGAGTTAGGACTATTTCATTTTTACTCTTATATCTCTAAAACCTAATACAGTGCCTGATATATTGTAGGGGTTTAATAAAGGCTTGTTGATTCATTAATTAACTTGACTCATTTGATACTTACAAACACCTTATGATGAAGGCAAAATTATCCTCGTTTTACAGATGATAAATTTGAGGCCCAGAATGGTTCAGTGACTTGGCCGTAACAAACAGTTAATATGAGAAGTGAGACTTGAAAACCTATGTTTTGCCTGTCATATCTTTCCACTATTAGTTACATAAGAAAGAATTTATTCAGTACCTACTTTGTGCCAAAAACTGTGCTAAGAGCTGGGGATTAAAAAACAGTCTCATCTCTAAAAGAACTCACAATCTAATGGCAGAGATAACATGTAAATGATTATGTACAAACAAGATATGAATAGGACAAATTATTATATCATAGGGAAAGCACTAAAGTTAAGGAAGAGAGTGAATTACTTGTTTAAAACAACATTTTCAATTATTAAGTGGCTAGTTAAGAAAATTAGAATGAGTTTCTGCTGAAATTATTGTTATTCAAGTCCTTGGCATTTCCTGGATACATATAATAACTTGCCATATAAGATTTTGTATGCCATCTTTCTTAGATCTTTGTGATCAGGTAACTCTTCAAGTTTTCCTCTTGGTAAAAGCCTACCTACTATTGCATAAGGATCCTGATGCTACCTTTGCAGGAAATGTATGGAAGATACTCATTTTCTAATAAATCTGTTTGTCATATTGAGCTGTAGCTACCTAAATTGAAAGAGAAGCCTGGCAGCCTCTTTTAACTTCTTCCTTCTTCTCTGACTAAACTAAAACTAGCTTCAGAGTAAGGCTGATTTACCTTTTTCTTACACATAGTCCTCTCTGGAAATGTTTTGAATAAATGATTCATTGATTGTATCTTAGATAAGTCTTTGCTTCTTTTAAACATTTCTTTAACAAAATGTCTGATGTTCTCTCTCTCATTGGGCCACCTCAGCCTGCCAAAGAGCTTTAATATACAGTATGTAGAAACTGAATCAGAAGCACGTATCTTATTACTGTTGAACAACGAAGCAGAGTGATGATAATAATAAATATTTTAACATATGATGAAAGGAACAAAAATAAGTTGTCCCACAGTAACCATTTGACATTGTATCATCTAAAATGTGCATTTACCTCATAAATATGTTTAGATTATTTTCATTTGACACATTCAAGATTGTGATGAGTGTTTTCAAAATTGTCCAACTAATATGTATATGTGCATATTCACATATATTCATGTATATATGCATGTATGCATTTGTCTATATATATACACAAAGAAGTAATTTATGCACATGCATACATGCATATATATGAATTAAAATGGATTTTCTATATTAGAATGTTTTTTTTTTCTCTCTTAATTATGTTGTTCATGTTCCTTGCTCTATCCAGGACACATCATAAAAAGTTGTGATGAATTTGTGTTTTGTATTTAAAAACTTAGCAAAGCTAATTAAAATTGGAAAACCATAAAAATGCAATTAGCTAAATATGATGACATTCAGGGGTTGCATTAGATACTTTAAACTGGATATTTTGGGAGTCTAGGTTTGAATATCCATATAGTAAATTAGAATTGCAATTTTTTTTCATGATGCACAAATACACAAGTCTATAGATAATTTTGTTTTCAAAAATGTATATCATCTTTCAGCAAAATTTCATTCATTGTATTAATTACAAGGAGCATGTCCAACTCCAGCATTTACAATGATAGTTGTGGGTTGATAGGAAATAGCTTCTCTTCCTAGGATTTATTCCTATAGTTACCTACAAATTTATACCTACACCCTGAGATCATTGTTAACAGGTGCACTGTAACACTGCTGAGGCAAAGCTGGCAGCAGTGAAAGGAAGTCATTGGAGTTGATTGAGCATGAAATGGTCAGAAATTTATTTTTGTGAGCAATATGTAATGGGTTGGACTTAGGAGAAACTTAGGGCAGATAGACCAATTTGGAGACCGTAACAATGATCTACAGAGGTGAAAAAGAGCCTGACCTAAGGCAGTAGCTGAATATTAAAGGGAGTTAGATGTGAGAAATGTTGTAGAGCTAGATACAGCAATATTTGCCTACCTGGTTGGGTATATGGGATATGAGAGGGTGAAGAGTCAAGTATATTTCTAATAATGAACCTAGGTTCATTATTTTGTGTTAATAGGACCTAGAAATGTAAATAACTTCCATATGCTGTTGTCCAATAAATGCAACCCAGGTGATTGTGGTAAAGAATTCCAAAAGCATGAACTTCATGTAAGCTGGAAATACGCCATCAAGAATTCACAGTAAATTAGTGTCTTGGAATGAAGTTTGGGCCAGGTGACAGACTGTATGTCTGATGTTCAAGGACAAACCTAATTAGTTTCTGAGAGGTTCATCACCAAATAGCCATAGAATGATACAGTTTTCCACTAATCCACTGTTGAAGATTGTCTACTAAATCATCAATGGGCTATGATTTGCATTTGTAGAGGTAGTACACAAACAATCAATAACTTCATACACCTGAAAGGTATTGAAGAACCACAGTGTTGTCATTCAAACAATAAGCATTTATAAAACAGGTGCTGTGTGCCAAGTACTGTGTGCTAACACTTAAACTAAAAATACAAAAAATGAAGTAATCCCTAATCAAAAGGCACTTGGGTTCTAATTAGGAAGACAAGTACACATATAAATACATATAGAGTACATTTAAAGTGAATAAATACAAATTAATTAAACATAAGATAACTTAGGAGGGAGTCAGTCAGCAAACACTTATTTACTCACTTGCTGCTATGTTGCAGTCAGTATACCAATTATTTATTAGGTTATGAAATAAAAAGCGTAAGAGCCCCGGCTTTCAAGAAGCTAAGTCTAGTGGGGGAGACAACATGTAGATAACTATGTACAAACAAGATACATCTCGATCTTGGAAATAGTCAACAGAGAGAAGGCAGCAGCTGAGGGTGGGGGATCAAAGAATGCTTCATGTGGGAGGTATTATTGAGCAGTGTTGAGGGTGATATGGGGTGAGAGGGAGAAGGAAGTCCATTCTAGTTATGGGGAATCTAATACAATTGTGTGAAAATGGGAAGCAGAGTGTTACATGTGAGGGAAGAAGAAAAAGCCAATATAATTGGATCATAGATATACAAGAGAGGAAGTAATATACAATAAAGCTGAAAAGATAGGTTAGGGCCAAGTTTGGGCTTTAAAAGCCAAATAGAGGTATTTACATTTTATCCTTGAGGCAAGAGAAAGTCATTGGAGTTGATGAGCATGAGATGGTCAGAAATTTATTTTTGTGAGCAATATGTAGTGGGTTGGACTTAGGAGAAACTTAGGGCAGATAGATCAATTTGGAGACTGTTACAATGATCTAGAGAGGCGATAAGGGCCTGACCTAAGGCAGTAACTGAATATAAAAAAGGAGTTAGATATGAGAAATATTTTAGAGGTAGAAACAGCAATATTTGGCTACCTGATTGGGTCTGTGGGATATGAGAGGGTGAAGAGTCAAGTATATTTCTAATAATAAACCATAGGTTCATTATTTTGTGTCAATAGGACCTAGAAATGGTGCTGCCTTTGACAGAAATACAAATTTTGGAAGAAAGAGGGTTTGAGAAGAATAATGATGAGTTTTGGACATGTTCATTTTGTAATATCTGTGGCATGTCCAATTTTCATTTCTAAAAAGGTTATGTGGGACTGAAACTCAGGGGAGATATCTCCTATATCAGATTGTGTGCCATCTTGGGGATGGTGGTGGGGATGAAGGGATAGAAAAATTTTAAATTCAAAAGCATATGGAAGTGATTGCTGATAAATCAAAATAAATAAATAAATAAATAATATGCATGGAGACCATAGATATCTAGGTGACACAGTGGATAAAGCTACAGCCTTGGAGTCAGGAGGACCTGAGTTCAAATCCAGCCTCAGACGCTTTACCCTTATTAGCTGTGTGACCCTGGGCAAGTCACTTAACCTCAATTGCCTCACCAAAAAGCAAAAAAATAAAAATAAAAAATAGAGGGAAAAGAGGAAATATACAGGGGAAAATGGAATGTTCTGAATAGAGAATAATTAAATGTGTAATTGACTAAAGATGATGGGAGGTGATGGGATAAAATTCACTTATAATAGGTTTAGCCTTGAGAAGAAGAATGGCTATCTCTTTGTCAGAGACTGCAGGAATGAGTCGATGAATGGGCAATATTATTAAGGAATTTTGAGATAAAGACAATTGAAAAAGTGAGAGGTCATATCAAATAGCTTCAATTTCCAAAGTAAACCAAGAAGCAATATGGAACCAGGGTTCAGAAATGTGTATCATTCACTACTGAATATCTCTTATCCAGCAGGGTCCAGTTGGATTTTGTGCTTTAAGAAGCTTGTTTCAAGGGACAAATCCTTCTCAGTGCTATATTACTCTCTTAACTGAACCACATGCTTGAAAATCATTTCATTCTCTCAATCCAAACCAATAGCACCCACCCTTACCTCAGCTTAGTATTTTTCTAGAGATACACAATAAGTTGCCTTCTTTTAATCTGAAAGATTTAAAGAACTTTACTTTCTGGATGTGTTCACATATGCAACCAAGAGCCTTAGCTTTTTAATACTGATGTGACAAGTGCTGAATTTACTGTTGAATTATTGCTGAATTAACTGAATATACAATTGCCAGATGAGAATAGACACCTGTTTCTTTTCAACAAGCAGCTTTTTCCACTCATCTCTCTTTGCGTTTGCACCACAATGACGTTAGAATTCATTGAACAAATTTTGCAATGCTGCTGAGCTGTCACATAAGTAGTCAATGCCAGAAGTATGATTTGAACTCATAGTCGGTGTTCTATTATACCAAATTACCTTCTTTTAAAAATAAGGAAAGTGAGACAGAGAGTTTTAGTGATTTGCTTAATATCACTTGAGAAGAAAGAGGCAGAACCAGGATCAAAACCCAGGTATTGTGACTCCAAATTCAGTGCTCCTTGCACTCTACCATAATATCTGTAGAACTATTTGGGTTGGGGCAGAACCCTGATGGCAGAGAGAAGACAGGAAGTTGCCTGAGCTCTCCACAGTTTCCCTCAGAAAGAACATTAAATCAAGCCTCCAAATGGATTCTGGAGCTACAGAACCCATAAAAAGACAGAGTGAGTGCAGCTCAGTAAAAACTGCATCTGGGAAAGGCAATGGGAGGTTCTTAGCCACAGATCAGCAACTGAGGTCTCTCAGTCCTAGCTCAGCAGGCCAGCAGAGAGGCTTCTAGACCAAGAACAGAAGATAACTTGTAAGCACCAACAGTTATGACTAGGACTGGCCACCCCCAATGCAGTGGGAAAGCTGCAAGCACCTGAAGCCCTCACATGGAAAGTCAGCAACCAGTCCCCAGGTTCCCAGCATAAAAAACTTGGGACAGTGATTCCTGTGCCCCAGGAGTAGACCTCAACTTGAAAAATCATGAAATAGACTGAAAAAGAGTAAGAAACAGAAGAGAGCCCTGACCATAAAAAGCTACTATGGTGATAAGGAAGATCAAAACACAAAGTCACAAGAGGACACTGTCAAAATGTGAAGTCTCAAAGGGGAATATAAATTGGTCTCAAGCCCAAAAAGTCCTCTTGGAAGAGCTCAAAAAGGATTTTAAAAATCAAGTAAGAGAGGTTGAAGAAAAATTAGGGGAAAATGAGAGTTATGTAGGAAAAATATGAATCAACAGCTTGGAAAAGGAATCACAAAAATTGATTGAAGAAAACAACTCCTTAAAAATGGAATTGATCAAATGGGGAAAAAATCCACTGAAGAAAATAACACCTTTAAAAGTAGAATTGGGGGCAGTTAGGTGGTGCAGTGGATAGAGCACCGGCCCTGAAGTCAGGAAGACCCGAGTTCAAATCTGGCCTCAGACCAAACACTTGGACACTTACTAGCTGTGTGACCCTGGGCAAGTCACTTAACCCCAATTGCCTAAAAAAATAAATAAAAATACAAAATAAAAGTAGAATTGACCACATGGAAAAGGAGGTACAAAAGCTAACTTAAGAAAATAATTCCTTAAAAATTAGAATTGGGCAACTAGAAGCTAATGACTCTGTGAGGCATCAAGAATAAGTAAAATCAGTCAAACAAAATCAAAAGAATGAAAAAAATAGAAGAAAATGTAAAATACCTCATCATATAAACAACTGACCTGGAAAATAGATCCAGGAGAAATAACTTAAGAATTATTGGACTACCTGAAGGCCATGATCAAGAAAAGAACCTGGACAGGAAAACTGCCCTGATATCCATTCCCCTAGTCTCTGAGAAAGCCTTGATATTTATCAGAGGGTAAAATAGTCATTGAAAGAACCCACCAATCACCTCCTGAAAGAGATCCCAAAATGAAAATCCAACAAATATTGTAGCCAAATTCCAGATTCATCAGGTCAAGGAAAAAATACTTTAAGTGGCTAGAAAGAATTAAAATATCATGGAGGCACAATCAGGATTACACAGGATTTAGCAGTTTTTACATTAAAGGATCAGAGGGCTTGGGATATGATATTCTGGAAGGCAAAGGAGTTTGAACCAAGAATCAACTACCCAGCAAAACTGAGTATAAACTTTCTAGGGAAAAGATGGACATTCAATGAACTTGGGGACTTTAAAACTTTCTTGATAAAAAAGACCACAGCTGAACAGAAAATTTGATCTTCAAATACAAGACTCGAGAAGTATAAAAAAGTAAATAGGAAAGAAAAAAATCATGTTATTCAATAAGATTTAAACTGTTTTCCCTATATGGGAATATGATACTTGTAACTCTTGAGAAACCTATCTGTATTATGGCAACTAGAAAGAGTATACATAAACAGAAAGTATAGGTATAAGCTGACTTTAATGTGATGATATAAAAAAGGGCAAAAAAAAAGGATTGTACTGGGAGAAGAGGAAAGGGAGAGGCAAAATAGGGTAAATTACATCACATGAAGAAAAAAAACCTACTGCAGTAAAGGGAAAGAAGAGAGGGGGTAAACATTGTTTGAACCTTAAGGCTCAAAGAGAGAATAACATTGACACTCAGTTCAGTATAGAATTTTATCTTGCTCTATAGGGAAGTAGGAGCAGTAAGGGGAAAGAAAAGGGAAAGGGGTTGGCTGATAGAAGGCAGGGCAGAAGTAGGAGGGGAAAGGGAAAAGAAAGGTGGGGACAGATAAAAAGGAGGGCAGATTGAGGGAGGTGATTTAGTCAAAAGCAAAACACTGGTGAGGAAAGAAAGGGTGAAAGGAAAGAGAAAAGTATAAAGGGGGTGGGGAGGGAATAGAATGGAAGGAAATACACAGTTAGTAATAATAACTGTGAATATGAATGGGATGAGCTCTTCCATAAAATGTAAGTGGATAACAGAGTGGATTAAAAATCAGAATCCTACAATATGTTTTTCACAAAGAACACATTTGAAGCAGAGAGATACACACACAGTAAAGGTAAAAGGCTAGAGTGGACTATATTATGCTTCAGCTGAAGTAAAAAACAAAACAAAACAAAACAAAACAAAACAAAACAAAAAAAACAGGGTCTTATCCTAGACAAAGCAAAAGCAAAAGCTAGATCTAATTAAAAGAGATAAGGAAGGAAACTACATCCTGCTAAAAGGTACCATAGACAATGAAATAATATCAGTACTACACACATATGCACCAAGTGATATAGCATTCAAATTCTTAGAGGAGAAGTTAAGTGAGTTACAGGAAGAAATAGACTATACAGAAAAACTATAATAATGGGGGACCTCAACCTCCACTCTTAAAATTAGATAAATCTAACCACAAAATAAACAAGAAAGAAGTTAAAGAGGTGAATAGAATTTTAGAAATTTTAGATATGATAGACCTCTGGAGAAAACTGAATGGAGATAGAAAGGAATATACCTTTTTCTCAGCAGTATATGGCACCTAGACAAAAATTGGCCATGTACTAAGGCATAAAAACCTCACAATCAAATGCAGACAGGCAGAAATATTAAATGCATCCTTTTCAGATAATGATGAAATAAAAAAATTATGTGTAATAAAGGGCCAAGTAAAGATAGACTAAAAATTAATTGGAAACCAAACAATCTAATCCTAAAGAATGAGTGAGAGGGACAGCTAGGTGGTGCAGTGGATAGAGCACTGACTCCAGATTCAGGAGGACCTGAGTTCAAATTCGGCTTCAGACACATAACACTTACTAGCTGTGTGACGACCCTGGGCAAGTCATTTAACCCCATTGCCTAGCAAAAAAAAAAAAAAAAATGAGTGGGTCAAACAACAAATCACAGAAAACATCAATAATTTCATCAAACAGAACAATAATAGTCAGACAACATACCCAAACTTATGGAATGCAGCCAAAGCAGTTCTTAGAGGAAATTTTATATCTCTAAATGCTTCCATGGAAAAAAAATTAGAGAAAGAGGGGATCAATGAATGCAGCATGCAACTCAAAAATGGTAGGAAAAGGGGCAGGTAGGTGGCCCAGTAAATAAAGGACTGGCCCTGGAGTCAGGAGGACCTGAGTTCAAATCCAATTTCAGACCAGACACTTGACACTTACTAGCTGTGTGACCCTGGGCAAGTCACTTAACCCTAATTACCTTGCAAAAAAAAAAGTAGCAAAAGAACAAATTGAAAATCCCCAATTAAATACCAAATTAGAAATTCTGAAAATCAAAGGAGAGATTAATGAAATTGAAAGTAAGAAATCTATTGAACTAATAAACAAAAGAGCTGGTATTATGAAAAAAAGCAATAAAATAAATAAACTTTTGGTTAATTTGATTTAAAAAAAGAAAGAAGAAAACCAAATGACAACTATCAAAAATGGAAAGGGTGAATTCACCACCAATGAAGAGGGAATTAAAACAATAATTAGAATCTATTTTGTCAAACTGTATGCCAAGAAATCTGACAAGCTACATGAAATGGATGAATATTTACAAAAATATAAATTGCCCAGATTAATAGAAGAGGAAATAAAATACTTAAGTAGTCCCATTTAAAAAAAAAAGAAATTGAACAAGTCATCAATGAACTCCCTAAAGAAACTCTCCAGGGCCAGATGGATTTACAAGTGAATTCTACCAAACATTGAAAGAAAAAATAATCCCAATACTATATAAAATATTTGGGAAAATAGGCAAGTAAGAGTCCTATCAAATTCCTTTTATGACACAAATATGATACTGATATCTAAGCCAGGAAGAGACAAAACAGAGAAAGATAATTAGAGACCAATTTCAATGATGAATATTGATGCAAAAATTTTAAATAAAATATTAGCAAAGAGATTACACTAATTTATTACCAGAAAATACACTATGATGAGGTAGGATTTATAATAGGAATTCATGACTGGTTTAATATTAAGAAAACTATTAGCATAATTAAACATATCAATAGTAGAATTAACAGAAGTCACATATGATTATCTCAATAGATGCAGAAAAGGCTTTTAACAAAATACCGAACCCATTCCCATTAAAAATTCTAGAGAACGTAGGAAGAAATGGAATTTTCCTTAAAATGATAACCAGTATCTATCTAAAATCATCAGTAAGAATTTCTGTAATGGTTATAAGCTAGAAGCATTCACAGTAAGATCAGGGGTGAAACAACATTGCCCATTATTACCACTATTATTCAATATTTTATCAGAAGTGTTATGTTTAGCAATATAGCAATACTTAGGCAATGAGGAAATAAAACTATCACTCTCTGCAGATAATATGATGGTATACTTAGAGAATCCTAGGGAGTCAGCTAAAAAACTACTTAAAACAATTGACAACTTTTGCATAGTTGAAGGATATAAAATAAACCCACACAAATCATCAGTATTTCTATATCTTACCAACAAAGCCCAGCAGAAAGAAATAGAAAGAGAAATTTCATTTAAAATAACCATAGACAATATAAAATTTTGGGGACTCTATCTGCCAAGACAAACCTAGGAACTCTAAAATCACAATCACAAAACCCTTTTCATAAAAATAAAGTCAGATCTAAACAATTGGAAAAAATATCATTTGCTCATGGGTAGACCAAGCTAATATAATAAAAAAATGAAAATTCTACCTAAATTAATTTATTTATTCAGTGCTATACTAATCAAACTACCAAAAATTACTTTATAGAGCTAGAAAAAATAATAACAAAATTCATCTGGAAGAAAAAAAGGTGAAGAATATCAAGGGAATGAATGAAAAAAATACAAATGAAGGTGGCCTAACAATACCAGATCTCAAACTATATTATAAAGTGGTAATCATTAAAACTATTTGATAGTGGCTAAGAAATAGAGTGGTGAATTAGTAAAATAGGTTAGGTACACATGATAGTAGTCAATGCCTATGGTAACCTACTGTTTGATAAAGTCAAAGACTCCAGCTTCTGGGATAAGAATTCACTATTTGACAAAAACTGCCGAGAAAACTGGAAAGTAGTATGTCAGAAACTTGGAATAGACCAGCATCTCACACTCTACACCAAGATAAGGTCAAAATGGGTACATGATTTAGACATGAGGGATGATACCATAAGCAAATTAGGACAGCAAGGACTAGTTCATCTATCAGATCTATGAAGAAGGGAAGAATTTATGACCAAACAAGAGATAGAGAACATTATGAAATGCAAAATGGATAATTTTGATTACATTAAATTAAAAAGTTTTTGCACAAATGAAACCAATGAAACCAAGATTAGAAGGAAAGCAGAAATCTGGGAAAGAATCTTTATAGCAAATGTTTCTGATAAAGGCCTCATTTCTAAAATATATAGAAAACTGAGTCAAATTATAAGAATACAATTCATTCCCCAACTAATACATGGTTAAATGATATGAACAGGAAGTTTTCAGATGAAGAAAGTAAAACTATCTATAGTCTTACCAAAAAATGTTCTGAATCATTATTGATTAGAGAAATGAAAATTAAAACGACTCTGAGGAACCACCTCACAACTATCAGATTGGCTAATATGACAGAAAAGGAAAATGACAATTGTTGAAGATGTGGGAAAAAATGTGGAGTTGTGAACTGATCCAACCATTCTGGAGAGCAATTTGGAACCATGCCCAAGGGCAATCAAAATGTGCATACCCTTTGATGCAGCAATATCACTACTATGTCTGTATCCCAAAGAGATCATTAAAAAAAAAAAGGAAAAGGACCCACATGTACAAAAATATTTATAGCTACTCTTTTTGTGTTGGCAAAAAACTGGAAATTGAGGCAATGCCCATCAATTGGGGAATGGCTGAACAAGTTGTGGTATATGAATGTAATGGAATACTATGGTGTTATAAGAAATAATGAGCAGGCAGATTTCAGAAAAACCTAGAAAGACTTATGTGAACTGATGCTAAGTGAAGTGGGCAGAACCAGTATAACATTGCACATAGTAACAGCAACATTGCATGATAATTAATTATGGTAGACTTAGTTCTTTTTTTTTTTTTTTGCTTTTTCTTTCTCTTGGTTTTTGCCTTTTGTTCTGATTCTTCTTTCACAGCATGACTAATGTGGAAATATAACATGATTATACATGGGTAATCTATATCAGATTGCTTGCTGTCTTGAGTAGGGGGGAGAAAAGGGAGGGACAGAGAAAAATTGGAACTCAAAATTTTACAAAAATGAATGTTGAAAACTATCTTTACATATAATTGGAAAAAATATTATTAAAAAAAAACTACTTGGATTCTCAATCTGAAACTGAGAAATACAGAGGTATAACCCATTTTCTATACTGAAGTTTTTTAGTATTGCAAAGATTGGGTTTGTTCTTGATGATTTTCTAAGTAATTATCACTTTATTTCATGTATTCATTCACCCAGGTGTCCCCTGGTGGCATCAGATTTGGCTTTTGTATAGGTCTGGACAAAACCAGCACATAACTAGTCAGTCTCTCATCTACCTTTCAAAGGCTTGCAGTACTATCCTGGATGTTTACATGTATGATCTACCACCACCTCTTTTCCCCCAAACCACTAAATGAGAAAGTAAAGAACTCATGGTAGCTGGAGAATCAAGCAATTCACACTTCTCATGGTGTCCTCTCTTACCTTCAGAGACCTAACCTGTCATCTACTAAAGTTCTCTTCCCCAGACCATAGAATTTATATTGTCAGTGAAGGGCAAGGTCTAGTTCACTTGACATTGTCACTTTATTTCTTGCTGTTCTTTATCTCCACTTCCCATTTGGTCCAGGGACTCAGAATTGTTCTAGAATTTCTCTGGGTTGAATGGGCTTGGTCCAAAATCTTCCCAATATCTTTGCCATTGACAGTTCACTGATTATTTTTTTATCATTGGTTTGGCTCAAGAACTCTTCATAGGTCTAGCATGACCTACTACCATTATTAAAGCCAGATCCTGGGTAGACATGATTCCCTAGAGAGACCATGGGACAGAACTGAGCAATCTTCTCTAGGGAATGGGTATCTCTCTTTAAGCCAAATCAACTTCTCTTCATCTTCACTCTGGTTCTCTTGAGTTATTCCTTTACAAAGATCAAATCCAAATATTTATGAACTTGTAATGAATCAGTAATCTTTATTGTGGTGGTGGTTTTGGTGATGATGATGATGGTGAGGAGGAGGAATATAATAAATATTAGCTCAGTTTATCCTCCCATCTAGCTCCTCTAGGAGCTAGATACTATTATTAGCTCCATTTTACAGATGAGGAAACTGAAGCAGACATAGGTTAGGTAACTTGCCTAGGGTTAAATAATTAGTAACTGTCTGAGGCTGGTCTTTCTGACTCCTAGTCAATGCAATACCCACTGTGCCACAAGGAGAGTGCCAAAACCTAGGCAATCTTGTCAAAGAATTAATATTAACTTTGTCAAGGGAGAGAAGCCTGTTTCGTGAAAGAGAAAAGGAATTCCTGAGTGGCTTACAGTTAAAAAAATACTCCCTGAAAATTTTACCAGGGTACTGCCCTGCATCTCCAATTCTAGATTTCTTCCTTCAGACCAAGGGAGATTCTCTAGTCAGGCAACCCATTCAATAAAGCAGCATATTTCTTCTTTCCTGAATTGTTTCTGTAGTTTCATTCTATTTCTTACATTCCTTTAAAGATTCCATACGTTGATGTAAATTCCATTCAGTAGTGCCATGGTCATAGTCCATATGCACTTGTCTCCCTCTCCTCCAATAAACAACTTTCATGAGGATCTAACTCTCCTACAACTAGAGTTCCTTGTTCTTATACTTACTGCCAACACATAACATTTCTTCTCTAAGTTTCTTTTTACCTTCTATTTGCAGTGTCTTTTTAATTTTGTCCACAGCTGATAAAACAAAACAAAACAAAACAAAACAAAACAAAACAAAACAAAACTGAGGCCTCAAACAAAAAAAGATCAGTGATCCTGGATGAACTCTCAAAATGTAACCTGAATGAGTTATGGGAACATTTTGAGGAATCTGTCCTGACTCATGCTGACCACTCCTGTCAGCCTATGCTTCAGAATTACCACCATATGCAGTTTTACTCTTGGATGAGTTCCCAAGATGTATGCTGTGGTTCAGATGTTACATATATTTGAAACATAAGGATCAATAAAATGAAATTGTTTTTATCAATAATTATTATATGCTAGTGGTTTAAGTCATAGAGTCACAATCTCCTTTTTCTCAACCTACTATTCTACTTGTAATATCACAACTATCCAAATAAATATATTTGTTTAGGCTCTCAAACTTCTTAGTGATTTTTATGTCTTCATTACTTTTTTTCCTTATTAAATGGATGTTATAAAGTATTCTCACCTGTAATTCTTCCCATTGTTTTCCACTTTAGTTCCAATGAGGTTTGAATAAAAGAACCAGTTCCTATCACAAATCATTAATATTTTTCCAATTCTTTCCATTTCCTTGGGCTGGACATGTTTACCATCATTGTGGTTGCTTCAGGACTAAGTTATGCTCCCCCAGTACCCATAAACCTGTACCAAAAATTCATGTAATTGGAAACTTCTTTAAGAGGTTTTCTTGATGTTTTAAGACTCAGGACTCTCATACCCTCAAGTAAGTGTGCGGTCAAATATCCTACATTGTGTTCCCATTACTGCAACAAGGACTGTTTAGTTTCTCCCCTTTGCATTTAGCTCTATAAAAAATGTGGTTAGACTGTTTCAAGTAAGGAAATGAGCCTATGTGTAATAACTTGCCTCACACATATTTATAGCTCATTGTTCAGATGTGTATTGCTCCCCTAAAATTGAATTGAATGAGGTGCTGTTATAGCCACTGTGGATTGCTACTTCCACTTAACTGTCACCCATTGGACAGAAATGATCCTGCTATCACTCCATCCCAATAATGTTTGTGAATGTGACTTACTCCATGAAAGCCACAGAACACATGGCCGATTATTCACATCCATTGGATTAGAATTGTTATGAAGAAAATAAAATGGGTCAAAATAGTTGCAATATATATATATATATATATATATATATATATATATATATATATGTATGGCCTTGGTTTGAAGCTTAAGGCCATATCTCATGATACATCAAGGAACTAGTGATTGGCCCAGCCATAAGGACATCCTTTTTTCTTGAGCTCCCTTTGCGTACTGGTTATACTCTCAGTTTGAGTTTACATGAGTCCATTACTTAGGGTGGAGGGCAGATGAGATTATAATGATGAAAAACATCATCATCGTCCTCATCATTAATCTTTGATAAGCACTTTATACTTGTCAAAGTGTTTCCATAACTATTATCTCATTTCATAGTAAGATGGAGAGAATGAACTCAATGTCATAGGATTTCCATTGCATCTTCAGTTTTCATGGATTTAGTTCTTTGCTTTCATTGGAGTTCCTTTTTTTATTCAGCAACATGTGTTTTCATTTCTTGTGGAAGAAATTAAGAAATGATCTTCTAATAATAAAGGGAAGTCCTCAGTTAATTATACATGGACATTTTCAGCGGGTTTCAAAACCCATATTATTATCCCAGTTCTGAAAGCTGGAATTGAAACAAGCATTACTTCAACAGTGAAAAGCATTGCCATAGGAAATAAGTAGAAGCATAAGGAAAGAAAATAAAAGCCATAATGCCAGAGAATTCCTCTCATTAAAATATGATCGAGAGCTCATTATAGTTTGCTAGTTTTTTTTTTTTTACAAAGCCAATAACAAACATAAATTTAAAACATCAGCATACAAGATGGTGGCCAGTTCCTGGCACAGGTCAGTTTTAAATAAAAAACCCCGAGAAACATAACAGCAACCTGATTTAGGAATCTGTCATTTCCCAAGTCAAATTCGTGCTTTCTTCTGGATAGCTTGGAGTGCTGATGCTGACTGTTTTTCAAAGTCTGCCAAGTCTGATGATAGAACTGTAGAATCTTGGATTTGGAAGGGATGTTAGAGGTTCTTCTAGTCCAGCCTCCCACCCATTGCAGGAATCCCTTCTACAGCATCTTGGTCAGATGGTTGTCTACTCTCTATTTGACTAATTCCAGCAATGGCAAGCTCACTACCACATGAGGCAGTATTCAACTGTTGGACAGTTCTAGTCATTAGAAAATTTTTCTTTATACTGAGCCAAAAGCTGCACCCTCACACATCCAAAAAGTTGTCCAAGTTCTGTCTTTTGGAACATCATCATTTGATTCCTCTTCCACAGGACAGAACTGCAAATACTGGCCTTCTTAGTCTTCTCTAATCTTTTTTTTTTTTTTTGATCCACAGCAATCATACTATGAGCATAGTAAGTGCATAATAAATGCTTTTTTTATTCATTCATTCACCCATTCATTCATTCATCCAGCCAGCCAGCCAGACTAAACATTTAATTTTTTCAACATACTCCATTTTATCAAAGTTGTTTTAAACATGTGGTCCTAAGCATTGAAATGCAATACTACAGATGTGGCCTGGTCAGCATGGAGTGCAATGGGACTTTCTCCTCCCATGACATGGATACTATATTTGTAACAGTGCAACCTAAGATTGTGTTAACTTTTGTTACCAGCTGCAAGACACCAATGGTTTATTTTATTTTATTGCCAAATAAAGTACCCCAGTCTTTTTTACATAAGCTTCTATAAAGTCATGTCTGACTAAAGTTGTACAATTGATTCCTTTTAAACAAATTCAGGCATTTACATTTTTATGTGTTATATTTCTACCTCTTGCTTTTGTCCTGATGTTCTAGACACTTGATATAATTTTCAATAATAGATGCTTTTGGTGGCATAATAGATAGAAAGTGGATGGAGCCTAGAGTCAAGAAGGCTTGAGTTCAAATCTGGCCTCAGACACTTGCTAGCTGCAGACCTTGAGCAAATAACTTAACCCCTACTGGCCTCAATTTTCTCACCTACAAAATGAAAAAAATAACTATACCTACCTCAGAGAGTTGTTGTGAAGATTAAATAAAATAATATTTGTAAAGCGCTTTAGCACAGTGCTTGACCCATAGTAGGTCCTTAATGAATACTTGATGCCTTTATTGAAGTGTCATCCCAATCAGCTTCATGGCATTTTAAAATGTGATAAACATCTCTGGCACATAGTATGCATTTAATTAATACTTGTTGATTTGACTTCATCCAAATCACTGAAAAAAATGTTTAATATGACATGTTCTAGAACAGAACCCAGTAAGGTATCACTAGAGATCTCCCTCCATATTTGATCTATTGATCAAAATTTTTTGCATGCAATTATACATCAAGTTGTGAATGCTAGTTTAGTCCACATTTCCATTAGGATATCATGAGAACCATCTCATATTACTCGCCAAAATAAATGTGATCCCATATATCTCTGATATTCTTCTTCTTTAAAAATGGCAAAATAGTCACTTTAGCATCAATTGATCAGAGTTAACCTAACCTGGCTCTAAGTGATCATTATATTCTCTTCTGGATTCTCACAAACCATCTGTTTAATTTTGGAATTTTTTTCTAGTGGAAGACATTAAGATATAATTTTTGGAATTTTTACCTTTTTTCCTGAAAATTGCCCGGCTATTCCTTTTTTTTTTAACTGTTTCACTATTCATGATTTCTTAAAGATGTTTGACAATGATTCCAAAATTATATTTTCAAATACTTTTAGCAGTTTGGGAATGTAATTTGTCTTATTCAGGAGATTATGGAATTACTTCAGTTATGTAGATACTTTCTTCCTATCTCCTTATCTACTTTTAGTTTCAACTCATTTTTTTTTATTGAAGATAATTTTCCTTGACAGAAAACATGGACACTACCTTTGTCTATTTTTTAAAACAAATTTAAAATATATAACCTTTATTAAGCAACCTTTATTAAGACTTAAAAGTTCATTTCTTGCTCTAAATACAACAAAATGTATTTTGAATATCAAAGAAATATTGATTTCAATATTCTGGTGAGCATAATGAAAAATATTTTTTTCAGAATTTAAACCTCATTAATGTTAATAAGCAGTGTTGGACTGGAAAATTTCTACTAGCACCATTTTAACCTTAATTTCTGATACAAATAAATTCAAAGTTATGCCAAAAAATAAAGGAGAAGGGATTCTGAGAAATAATCACACAAGCCAAAACAATGACATAATTCTAATAAGCTTATAAACTAGAATTCTAGAGATGAATACAATATTCATATTCCTTTAACATATTTGTGAAAAATAAAATCTGAAGTGATTTTAAGTACTTTCCCTGTTGGCTGAATATTCATTTTATACTAAGGTTTCTATTATTTACATCATATAGCAAACTATCAGTGCTCAATAAATATGTAATTATATACAAGTTTTCCAGCAGTAAGGATATTATAAACAAGTAGAGATGTCCAATTCACTTCCCAGATTTTCTTACCACCTATTTTTCTATTTCATCTCTTCCTTCTTATCTTTCTTCTAGCCTCTTAAAGTAGGTATTCTCCCCAAATTCTGATTAATGGTCCTCCAATATGTAGGAATTACACACTGTAATCTCCAAACCTATTCTCTAACCTGAGTTTCAGACCCATGTTTTTAGTTGTCTTCAGGACATCTCAACTTGATTGCCCCACTATATCTTCAAACTCAACATATATATCAATCCAATCTTATCTTCCTTTCTTGTTTTGTTTTTTTTTCCTTCTGAACATTTATGACAGTAGTACCATCAGGGTAACCACAGAGTTGTTGTGAGGATGAAATGAGATGATATTCATAAATTGCTTACCACAAAGGCTGACACATAGTAGGTACTGAATAAATGCTTATTTCTTTCCCTTCCCTAACATCATTTAATATGACTCTCACATCCAAAACTTCGGTTTACAATCTTTAATTCTTTGAGGGGGAACTTCTTACATCTGTAACAATCGCCTACCCATTTCCCCTCCCTATTAACTTTTATACCTACTTCTTCTCTTTATTCTTATTAATACCATCCAAGTACAGGCCCTCATTAATACTTTTCCTACAGTATTCTTCTAAAAGGCCTTCATTCTTTTATTCTTTCTCTATTATAATTAACCAATCAACAAAAGAACATATTATAGGCCAGGTATTGTTTGAGGTGCTGAGAATACATTGGCTTATACTATCTGCCCCAACACTAAATCCTAAAGCCCTCTGGGACTTGCCATCATCTGCCCTTGCACTCTGCCCTCCTTCTACACTAGCACTGTTCTAGGGCCTATCAACACCAGTCCCCATGACCTCGACATCTGTGCTGGTGATGAATTCACTTATGTATGTTCTCTTTCCTGACATCAGTGTGATCTCCTGGGGAGCAGAGACTGTATCAGTTTTTCTGATTGTATCCCAGGACTTGGCCAAATGCTTGTCACTTATTAAGTACTTGATAATTTTTAAAAATTAATTCATTTATTTTTTCAAGAAGCATTCTATTAATAGGATGCAATATGCTCACTGATAAGTAAACAGACTATATTTAAAATAAATACATGGGATTAGAAGGGCTGGGATGACACTAACAATTGGGAAAATTAAGAAAATCCTCTATAAGGAGATGATACTGCAGGTAGCTAAAATTTCTAAGAAGAAGAAGTGAAAGTTGGAAAACATCCCAGATTTGGAAATTAGCTGGTGCAAAGTCACAGAGTTGGGATATAGAATGTCATATACAGGGAACAGTGAGTCAGTCATAATTTATCAACCTACTCTATGCCAGGCACTGTGCTAAGCAAACAAGCTAGAGTGTAAATTGTATTTGTGTAGTAATGTGTAATAGGTTTGGAATGGTAGGTTAAAGCCATATCATAAAGGGCTTTAGAATGCTAAACAATAAAGTTTCTACTTTGTCTTAAAGGAAATTAGCAGCCCCTGAAGTTTCTTGAGCAGAGGAGGGACATGGTCAGAATTACCTTTTTAAAACATCAACTAGGCAGCTGTCTGGAAAATCAAATTAGGTAGAACCTGGACAGAAAGAAATTATTTATGCCACTTTTGCAATAGTCCAGATGAGAAGTGATAAGGGCTTAGATTTCGGTGGTAGTTACATTGCCACGAAATCATAGACTTTGAGTCAGAAAGGATCTTGGTGGCCACCCAGTCCAACCCAAATAGGAAGCGAATCCCTATACATGACAAATGGTCATCCAACCTCTATTTGAAGACCTCTAACCTACCATCTCTTGAGGAAGCCCATTTCATTTTGGGGCAGCCTGAACTATTTGGGAGGCCTTCCTCCTAACAACTCTAAATTTGTCTTTTCACAGCTTTTATCCATTGTTCCTAGTACTTTCCTCTTTGGTCAATGGAGAACAACTCTAATCCCTTGTTTATAAGACAGCTCTTCAAAGGGTTATTTCTCTTTCCTCCCCCATTTTCAAATCTTCTTTTGTCCTGAGCAAAACATCCCCCAGCTCCATGAACCAGTTTTCTTGTGGCCTTATGGCCTTTTACCATCCTAGTTTCCCATCACTGGAAACCCTCTAACTTATTAATGGCCTTCTTAAATTGTGATGTCCAGAAATGAACTCAAATTCCAGTTGTGGTATGATCACAGAAGAGAACAATGGAACTATCACCTTTCTATTCAGGTTTCTGTTATAGCTCGATAGTTTTTCAGTTTTTTCATTTAGGATTTTCTTGGTAAAGATACTGGAGTAGTCTGCCATTTCCTTCCCTAGATCATTTTACAGATAAGGAAACTGAAACAAACCAGGTTAAGTGACTTACTCAGGGTCACACAACTAGTAAGTGTTTGAAGCCAGATTTATACTCAGGAAGATGGGTCTTCCTGATGCAAGGCCCAGAATTATCAACTATGCCAATTAGCTATCCCAATTGAGGTTTCTATCACCTTTCCATTCACCTTTCTCTTTGTCTACCAGTTCAGTAATTTTGTTCAAAATGAAAGGTAGTTAATCTGGCATGACCTGATCTTGATGAAATCATGTGGGCTCCTTGTAATCATTTCATTTTCTGGATTTAAGGAAGTCAAGTCATGTCTTTAATGATTCATCTTAGAAATTTCACAGGAATTGAAGTCAAGATCAGTGTCCTGTATTTTACATACTATTCTCTACTCTTTTTGGAAAAAAATATTCCCATCTTCAGTCCTATGGAAGGTATCCTGTATTCACAATCTTTCAAATAATAGTGGGGTCATTAATCATATCTAGCACTATTTTCATTTCCTAAGGATATAATTCATCTGAGCCAGATAACTTGAATTAGTATCAAGGGCAGATAGGTGCTCTCTTACTATCTTGTGACTTATATTGGTTATCAACCCCCTATTGATCTTTTCCCTTTATTGTTTCCAGAGCAAAGATCACTCACCTTGGCAGAGAAAACAAAGTAAAAGAAAAATGAGTTTTGCTTTCTTTCAGTGATCAGTTATCATCATCCAATCCACTCTAATTAAAGGTGATATCCCTTTTGTATTTCAATATAGCTTTAAAAAAAGTTTCTTTTTTTGTTTCCCTGGCAACAAAAAGGAAGTATATAGAAAGGAATAGATGTGAGAAAGCTGAGGAGGTAGAATCAACATGATTTGACAACTGTTTGACTTGGGAGAAGGGAATGAGCGAGAGTGAAGAATCAGTAAAAATGCCCAGCTTCCAAACATGATTTAGTAGAAAAATTAGGTTACAATCCACAGAAAGAGAAATTAGTAGGAGAAATGGGTTTTGGGGGGGGATAATAAGTTCTGTTTTTGGCCATGTTGAGTTTGAGATGCCTACAGGATATCTGGGTAGAGAAGTAAAACAGACAGAAATGTAGGACTAGAGGTCAGGAGAGAGTTGAAGGCTGAATATGTAAGTCTGGAGACTATAAGCATAGAGATAATAGTTGAATTTAATAGGACCAATATAAACAACTGCTAGCTATTCATTTAAGAATAGATCTGGTAATAACCCTACTCTGTTAAAAAAAAAAACAACTTTCACCTATTTTCTACTAAGTGCAGAACAATATTCACATTACTTTGCCTGACTCTACAGTCTGGTGTAACCCTACCTTTCTAGATTTATTCTATTCATGCTGCTCCCTTCCACGTTCTATATCTATCTAATCTTGACTACTTGTTGATCTCTGAGTATGTCTTCTATTTTCTTCTTCAGTGCCCTTAGTGATGCAATTTCCTTCTCCTGGAATACCCACTCCCTTTCTACCTCTTTAATACATATCTTTGAGAGCCTAGCTGAAATGCCTCCCTTTTTAGGAAGCTGTATCTCATTCCCAAAGTTATTAGAAACATCTCCGTGGACCTCACAAAGTGCTTTTTAAAACCTCTTTTATATACTTAACATGTCCCTTAATATTTATTTGTGTGTGTGTGTGTAATGCATACTTACTAGATTATAAGGTCCCACAAGAGGAGATGGAATGTCTTAGAATGAGTATCTACCTCATTTTGGGTCCTAGAATAATTCTCAGTACAGGACAAACTTAGTAAATATTGGTTGGATTAAGTTACATGCAGTCAGGAGCAGAATCTACAGACCTGTATTAGAAGACAGAGCCAACTCTGTAAATGAATATATTTTGATAATATGTACAAGTACATATATGAAAGAGGTATATAAAAATTAAAGCAAAAATCTGCCTGTGCTGGTTATACTTTCAAATTCATCACTTGTAAGTGAATTTCTCTTAGATATTACTTACTGAATCTTCTGGCATGCTACCTGTAAGTTAAGTTAGAAGCCTGAAAGAGGAATGTAATGGGTGGAGGCCATTAGCTTTTTAACTTGACATCACTTTACAGCTATTCAACCCATGAGCTCCCAAGTTCACATAGTTTTGAAATTGGGTGTGTGATTGATATTTTAAAGCATTAAGCTTTTTGGTCAAAAATATGTGTCAATATAGTGATGTGAATAATGCTTTAAATATACCTTGAGTTTGTGACATTTGCTGGAACTCCCCCCTGCCCCCCCAAAAAGATACCAATTAAAGAGAGACACATTTCTTCAGAGGTTTTAGGTTTGCAAAGCATTTTCATCACAACAATATTTGTAGCTATGTTGGAGAAATATTATTGCCTTCACTTTAAAAATCAAGATAACTGAGGCCCAGAGAGGAGATAAGCATTTATACTGTGTCTATTATATGCCAGGCACTGTGCTAACTGCTTTTACAAATATTATCTCATTCGATCTCACAACACCCTGTGAGATAGGAGGTATTATTATGCTCTTTTTATAGCTGAGGAAACTGAGGCAAACACGTCGTGTTACTTGTCTAGTGTCACACAGCTAATAAATGTCTTAAGCTAGATTCAAACTCAGTTCTTCATGATTTCAACCCCAGCACTCTATCCGCTGTACCTCTAACTATCTCTACAAAATGTAAAGTGCACAAATATTTATATCAGTTTTTTTAAGAATGGCAAAGAACTAGAGACTGATGGAATACCCATCAATTAGAGAACAGCAGAACAAGCTATTGTATAAATGTGATGGAATACTGTTATGTTATAAGGGATATGATAAGGGATGTGATAAAGGGAATGGTTTCAGAGAAACATTGGAATTCTTTTATGAGCTGATTCAGAGTAAAGTGAACACACCCCAAAAAATAATAACAATACTAACTGTAAAGACAAACAAGACCATAAGATATAAAAACTCTGATCAACACAATGATCAACCAAGATTTGCACTGGGTTAATGATAAAATATATAATCTACTTCCTGAGTCATGAACTCAGTGGATTATATAATTATAAAGTATGGATTAGCCCTTAGTGGAGGAACTTGTTGTGCTTAACTATACTTATTTCTTATAATGGCTTTTTTTTCCTTTCCTTTTCCATTGAGGGAGAGGAAATAGAAAGGAGAGAAGATGAATTGTGGTTAATTGGAAAATAAAATTCAGTTTTAAAAAACTTTGGAAAATGGAATAATAATAACCATGTATCAAAATCTTGTGAACTTAACGCCAAATGCAAAATCAATTTAAAAAAGTGATTACAGCAAAAACATAGAACATTGAATATTGAAAGGGATTTTTTTTGTAAAAAGTCAATAGATTGTTCACCTTAGTTTCTTATTTTTCTTTGTATCTTCCACAGCACCTAGCACAAAAAATTGTATAAAATAAGGGCTTGATAAATGTTTGTTGAATTATATTTATGTACAAAGGCATAGCACATTACAACTTAAGAATGGGATCTTTGACATCTACTGTGTAAAATCAGAGAACTGCCCAAAAATACATTTTGCAAATTGTAAAGTGCTGTGTTATTGTTGCTATTGTTTCTGTTGTTATTATCTCATTATTATCTAGGGGTTTTTTTCAGATATAGAAATTGAGTCCTAGAGAAGTGAGGTGTCTTGTTCAAGGTCACACAACTTGGCATCTTTAGAGCTATGATTCAAAATTAGTCTTCCTTACTCTAAGTCCGAAGCTCTTTTTGAGTATAGCAGAGTACCTATCAGCAGAATTAGATAACGCTAAGATGCAGCCTAAGAAATATTGTTATTCCAATTGCCTTTTTAAGGGTTCCAGGAGTAATCAGCCTGATAATTTTCCTGCCAATATAACATTTGGTGATCGCTTATAGAATAAACTCTGCTTGAATTTAAACCAACCAAAATTATAATCAGTCTATAAAACATTTTTGATTTCAATATTTCAGGTTGGTACCATGATAAATTTGTGTATTTAGCCTTCCTTGTAATTTTCAACAAGGTATTACAGTAGCAGGTACCTGGAGTATAAAAAGATTAGTATATAAAAAAATTATAAATAAAACTAAGAAAAGGCCATATAATTTAACAAATATGGTTGGGGAAATTATTTGAAAATATAATAGGAAAGAAAGTTGGATCTATATTTTATACCAAATCTCCAAATGAATTCAAACTATATAACAGACAAATATGAGAGGGAGAGGAAAAACCTATAGAAAAGATGGAAGAAAATGGAATGAAATATTTATATTGATTGTGAAGAGAAGAAAGGAGGTTTTTTTCAATCCAATAAATAGAAAGAATTTAGGGAAAGAAGATAGAGTTGCTTGACTTCACTAAAATAAAAAATTGCAACAAAATAAAATTGGAAATAAAAAATTTGGGAAAATGTACAACAAATATGACAGATTAAAACTTGATATCTAAATATAACAGGAAATGAATTTTTTAAAGTAACTATAAGTCTCATATGGAAAAAATTATCAATTTCATTCAATTAATCAATCAACAAACATTTCTCAAGTATTTACTATTTGCCAGGTACCTTCCTAAGCACTGGGGGCATGATAAAAAATAGTTGCAGCCCAAATTAACTTACATTCTAATGGGGAAATTATACATAAATCAATATGTACAAAATAAATACTGACAGTTTTAGAGGAGAAAGCAGTAACAGTTGTGGGGATTAGGTAAGGCCTCCTGCAGGAGGCAGCATTTGAGATGACTCTTAAAGAAAACCAGGGTCAAAATGAGTGCAAAGACAAGGAGATAGGAGATAGAATATTAAAATACCATGGGTAAGATTCAGTAAGAAGTCCACTATGGCTGGACCATAGAGTACATGGAAGTTAAGGAATGTGTTAGGAGATTAGAAAAATAGGGAGACACCAGTCTGTAAAGAAATTCAAATGTCAAACAGAAAAGTTTATATTTCATCCTAGAATTAATAAAGAGCCAATATAATATATTGTGAGGAAAGGATGATCAGAACTTCATTTTAGGAAAATCACTTTGGCAGTTTAGTGGATGATAAATTGGGCTGGAGATAGACTTGTATCCAGGAGTCCAGTTAGGAGGCTATTGCAATAATCTACATGAGAGGAGATGAATTATTGAACTAAGGTGGTAGTCATGTGAGTAGAGAGAAGGGGATATATAAGAGAATGGAGAAAGAAAGGTATGAAACATTTACTGTGATGATTGGGACAGGGAATCAATTAGGAAGGGTAGTGCTAAAATGATTTGAAATAAGTAAGTGTAGGAACTTCTAGGTCACAAGATCAACAACTAGACACTTCCTCTGACTCCAATGATCTATTTCAAACCTTCAAATTTCTCCAGAATAGAAATTATGTCTCAAAGATAAAGCAACTTCTGCTGTCTCCATGATTTAGGACACCTGGAATCCAAAAGAAGGTAAAAAGACAAACAAACAAAACATGAAATGACCTCCACACTGAAATAACTAAGCAACCCTCCCTGACCTCCCACGCAGTCTGCAGATAAGCTGCACTTAGCAGAGCAAATGATCTGACACATTATCTGAACGAAATCCAACTATACACTTTAATTCCCTACTCCCTCTCTCCAGTCCCACTGAGAAATGATCTAACACTTGAGACAGAGGACCACATGGAATTTGAAAAGAACATGGAACCACAACCCATTGTTCCTGAGTGGTTTAAAAACAAAAAAAATGAGAATTATGAGAGCAAAATTTAAGGTTTGCACACGAAAAATGATGAGCAGAATAGAAAACTTGTAATCTGCAGTTGCTAGTCTCATCAAAGAAACAAAGACAGAACAATAGATTAAGAATGCAAATATAGAGAAGTGAAACAGAAGGAAAGAAGAGAGGCAAAAAAAAAACATTAAAGGAAAATATCCTTATTATCCATGCAAACATGCTGATCTCAAAGCACAGAGACAACCTAAGACTCAGAGATATCCCATAATACAATAGGACAAAATTCTCAAATCTTAATTCAGGAAGTAATAAGAGAGATCTGCCCAGAATTACTGAACATAAAAATATGAAATACCAATTTGAAAAATTCAGATATCATCTCTAAAAAAATAATAACAAAAACCCAAGGCTGTAAACTTCAAGACATGTTGGGGTCAAATTTAGTGATCAATTCAGAAAAAAACTTCTATAAGCAATCAGGAGAAAGATATTCAAATAGATAGGAATGGATATTCAAATAAAATCTGACACGCACAAGTCAATTAAGCAGGGCATGGAACAATATGTTCTGTAAAACAATGGAGCTCAAAATGCAGCACAGGGTACACTGCAAATCTGAGTTTAACTATGAATAGAAAAAAAAGAACATGCAACAATAAAAAAGTTTGAAACATTTTTAGTTTTTTTAAACAGACCTGAAGAGGTTATTTGTTTTTAATACCCCCTAGACACTCTGCAATTGGCAGAAATAACAAAAAAATAGCAATAATAAATGTTGGAGGGGTTGTGGAATCATAGGCACACTAAAATCGTTGGTGAAGCTGGGAAATGATACGATCATTTGGGAAAACAATCTGGAATTATGCAAATAAAGTTATTAAGATGTCCATAATCTTTGAAACAAAGATTCCATTAGTGGGCTTATATTCCAAAGAAACTGTCAATAAGAAGAATGTCACCAACTACACCAAAATATTTATAACAGCACAGTGTGTGTGTGTGTGTGTGTGTGTGTGTGTGTGTGTGTGTGTGTGTG
>NW_020954569.1:39746276-39881738 GCF_900497805.2 Vombatus ursinus | reverse complement strand
GTGTGTGTGTGTGTGTGTGTGTGTGTGTGTGTGTGTGTGTGTGTGTGTGATAACAAAGGACTGGAAAGAAAGTAAATGCCCATCAATGGGGGAATGGCTAAACAAATATTGGTACATGAATGTAATGAAATATTATTCCACTACAAAGAATGAGGTATGAGATGAATACAGAAAAAACATGGAAACTGATGAAAAGTGAAGTAAACAGAGCCAAGAAAACAATAACTAGAATAATGTAAATGGAAGGAACAACAACACACCAAAAAAAAATTAAAATGATTATAACAAAGTTACATGAATCCAGTATGACTCAAGGGAAAAGCTATGAGAAAACACCCCCAATCTACCCCTTTGGGGAGGTGGGAGTTCCACAAGTGTTACACATTGCATGTTTTCAGACTTTTTCAATGTGTCAATCAATTTTGTTGACTTTTTTCCTCTTAAAAATACTGTTATATGGGATCACTCTTTGGAAGGAGGAGAAGGAAGGACACTATGGTTAACTATGATGATTTTTTTAAAAGACGTATCAACAAAAACTTATATTTAAAAAAAATCAGAAAGGATACATTCATAGTAAACCTGAATGGTTTTATGATTTTCTTCAACTCTGTTCAACAACACTTGAGCAAGAATAGAGGGAAAAAATATGAGTAATCTAGTCTTGGGGTCTAGCAAATAGTAGTCAACATAGGACAGGGGAACAAGAAACTTAAGAGTAGAAAAGACTATGGAATTGAAGTGGTTCACCAAGGAATCAAGAATAGGAAAAGAGGAGAGTATAGCAACAGCAGGAATGACCTAAGGTAGTACTGAGGAATGGAGGGATTAGAGGTCTCAATGAGGACACAATTTGAGGCATAGAAAGATACGGAAAGATAGAAGATTATGATAAAGGGAACTCAAAAGTTATTGAACACGAAAATGGAATACCTGTTGGTGAAGTAATATCAAGGGAATGAATTACCTATATGTAACTGAAGTAAAATGGAAAATATACATGTATACATGTATATGTATGTATACATGTATATTTTCCATTTTACTATATATGTGTATTAATGAATCATTTGCTTAGAGAAAATAATTCAACCTATAAGAGCTGATGAGCTCACCAAGTGAGAGAATATGTAGAGCAAGAAGAGAAGAGGGCCTTGGAGTCATGAGAGTTTCATAAATTGAGTAAATCAGAAATTAGGGTATTTTTAGGTGCATCAATATGTATGTTGAAATCTCCTAAAAGGAAGGCTAGACTTGGGATGTAGAGGAAGACTGAGCCAGATACTAAACTCACCAAGAAAGGAGGGAGAATGTCTTGGAAGTTAGTTGATAACAGTTACCAGCAAATGAAATGAGTGATCAATTTGGAATGAATATACTTCAAAGAATGAGATGCTGGTGAGTTACAGTGATAGTGGAAAAATCAGGAAGTGGCCATGTGTATCAGAAAATTCTGACTCCCCTACTGAAATTAATCAATGGGAAGGGACTATAAGTGACTGTATACAAGATTGAAAAGGATAACTAGTGATAATGATAATGAAGTGTCATTAGGCAGAAGCCAGGTCTCACTCAGTGCTAGAGGATAGAAGTAACAAGAGAGAATATGATGTAAGATGATTGGAATTTTATTAATTGTAGGTAAGTTATTCCAGAGGAAATAGTGCAAGTAATGAACATATTTGAATTGGGCTATTTTGGGTAGAGGATAAGATGGGAATTTGAGAGTAGCCAGTTGACTATGAGGAGGATGGGTTGTTTTTAAGCAGCCAGGGATTCAGAATCACAGGCCTGATGAGATAAAGTGAATAAAAGTATGCTAAGTATGAGGAATGAGTACGGGTTGAATAAGAATGTGGTCTACTGCTGAAAGTGGGTTTTTAGAAAGTTCAGGATCTATATTTCAACACAACCTTCCACTTTCTGGCATGCTGCGTAGATGAATCATATAAGATGTCTGTCAGTGTGCCTCACAGGTGACTTGAGAGTTAGCTTCTGACCAAGAAAACGCAAGCCTTTCTGTATTGTAGCATGCAAGGCATCTAGAAATTTGTTATTGTTCATCCTCCATTCTCAAAGAGGACCAATGACATCAGGAGGGTGATGTCTTGACTTGCAAGTGAAATGGATTTAGGTGAGACAGGGCTGTGCAAAGTCATGAGCCTCACTCCTCCAGAGCCATTGGAGTCTAGTGGCAAGATATAAGTCAAGAGGACTGACAATGGCCTCCTCTAGAAATTTAGGGAGGGCAGTGCAGATAAGTTTTCCTGATCCCCTTCTGGCTAACTCAACTTCACAACTGAAGGTTTTCTCTGGACTTACTAAATTTACTGAGCTAAACTTACTAAGCACATTTAGCTGTTTCTATTAATATTTAATGTGAAACTCCTAATACAAAATTTATTTTTAAAAGAATTCTCTAAGAATAGCAGTTTTCTTATAAATAGTACAATAATCAATCTATATGTATAGTTCAAAGGTCATTGGGAATATAGAATCTTTCATTTCATTCCTACTGTCAAACAAATGGTTTGTTAAATTAATGGTTTCTTCCTTTTGATTAAGGAAGCATACTGTGTTCTCCATTCAAATTATCAGCCATCAATGTTTAAATTTGAATTCATCTTTTCAGAGTCTTTCCAGACTGATAGCCAGCTTGGAGGAGAGGGGATGGCAATGACAGCGAGGGAGGAATGTTTGTGATATTTGCTACCATCTGTTCTCATTGTGTTGTTGTTCATTTTTTTTTCATTTTTTAAGAGGATTGATGTCATCATGGGATGATGTCTTGACATTCAAATGACTTGGGATGATGTCTTGACATTCAAATGACTTGGATTTAAGTAAGGCAGAGTTGCACAAAGTTGTCAGCCTCACTCTCTCTCTTCCAGAGTCATTGAAGTACAGTGGCAAGACAAAAGTCAAGACAGCTAATGGTGGCCAGGGATGCAGTGGATGGCGTTGGTGTCTTTGAGGTCTGACCAAGCTCTAAGTGCTCCACAATGTTGCTTCAGGGGCCTTCAGGGCTGTTAAATCAAATTGTTCTCATTCACTTATACATCCTGGGGTGTACATCCCCCTAACTCACTGACCAATTTGAGCCCCATCGGTTACCTTCAACCTGGTTTAGCCCATCTGCCAAGACAGTTTTATCATGGTGTGGCCACTGTGCATGCTACCACTTGTTTTTATTTTAACAACTTAGTAAAAAACCCTAATATCTACTTAAGGCTAGCTTACTGGGAATTGTAATTGGAGTGAGGATTCTCAGATCCTTACATGTGGGCTACAGAATAAAATTTGGAAATGCCTTTCTGAAACAATGCATAGTGGGGTAGGGGGAATAAAAAGGGAATACAAAATGTATATTAACTAAAATCATGTGAGGAAAAGTAAATGGGGTGTGGACAAGGAATCCCGATAAAGTCTTAAAGGGAGTGACTAAAAATAAGTTTTATAATACTTTATGGTAACAAAGTTAGTGAGCCAATCAATAAGCATTTATGATGCACCTACTATGTACAGGGCACTGTGCTAATCATTAAGGATACAAAGAAAGGTACAAGACAGTCCTCATTCTCAAGGAGTTCACAATCTAGTGGGGGAGACAACATAAAAACAGCTATGTACAAGCTAGATGTATATACACATACATACTTGTACACATACATACATGCAGATATTTGGAGATAATCAACAAAAGGAAAGAAGGAGAGCATTAGCATTAAGGAGAATTGGGGAAATATTTTCATAAAAGATAGGATTTTAGCTGGGACTTAAAGAAAACTAAGAAAGACAGGAGGCAGAGATGAGGAAGGAGTTTATAGTTGTTCCTTGAGGCAATGGAGAACCAATGGAGTTTATTGAGTTGTAACATGGCATGGTCTGACCTTTGCTTTAGGAAAATCACTTAGGGTGCCATGGGGATGATTGATTTGAGTGGGGAAAAAATGACTTCTGTCCACAAGAGCAATTAGGAGGTTACAACAGTAGTTCAGTTGATAGGTGATAAGGGCCTGAAATGAAATGGTTGCTTTGCGAGTAGAGATATAATGGGGAAAGAAGTGACATGGTTTGACCACTGATTGGCTACATGGGATGAGTGAAAACAATAAATGATAACACTATATTTATGATCCCATGTGGCAGGAAGGAAGGTCATGCCCTCTGTAGTAATAGGAACGTTCAAGAGAGGGATAAGCTTGAAAGGGAATATAATAAATATTGTTTTGGACACGTTGAATGTGATATGCCTATAGGACATTGCAATGTCCAATAAGCAGTTGGTGACTTGGGACTGGAACTCAGCAAAGAGATTAGGAATGAATATTTAGTTTTGAGAATCATCTGCCTACAGATGATTGAACTTGTGGCAGCTGGTGAATTCCCAGGTGATAGAAAACAGAGAGAAAAGAAAAGAGGGCCCGGGACAAAGCCTTGGAGGACACCTGCCAGCAAAAGAAGGCTGACAACAAGTTGTAAGACAAGTAGGAGAATGATGGGAAAGCAGTGAAAGTCTGTGAGGGACAGAACATCTAGGAGGACAAGGTGGTTAAAGTCTCCATTGTTACAGAGATGTAAGAAGGATGAGGTTTGAGAAGAGACCACATAATTTGTCAATGGAGAATTACTGGTAACTTCACCAGAACATTTTCAGTTAAATGGTGAAGTGAGAAGCTAGATTCAGAGAGTTTAGGAAAAAGTTAGAGGAGAAGAATTGAAGCAGAAACTCTAGACAGCTTTTCAAAGAGTTGAACTGAGAAGGAAAAATGGAATTTAGGGTATTAGCTCAATCAATTAATAAATGAATTCACTGAGGTGTATAATATGTAATTTGGCTAACAGGTGGCACTACTCTTGGACCATCAACTCCATGGATACAACACAGGCTGTGAGGAGGCTTTTCCCAAAGACTGCAATCTCCTTCCCTTCTCACCAGGGTGTACTGTAACTAAGCAGGGCTTCTCTGTTCTTTACTTCCACCAGCCTGCTCTGTTTCAAGCCTGCTTGACCCAGCTATCTCGACATCTAGAGGTATGATCTTGAATATACTCCAAATTACCAATATAGGAAATTTCTTCTTTTCTACTTTAATGAAATATTTCCCATGTTTCAACTCTTCCTTTCTCATTCATTACCCATGATTCAAAGCATTCAACAGTTCATGATTAGTGACCTTGTGATTTACTAAAACACAGTAAGTTAACTATTAAGAGTAGCATGGCAAAAAGACTACAACAAATTTTTGAATAACAATATGCAGGATTCACTGCCATAAGACAAACTCCCCTTTCTACCACCATATGTCTTCTCAGTGAGTAGAAGATGAAAAAGACTGGAGAAGGGCTTTAGTAAACCTGGGAACCCTCAGTGACTTCATTAGCATTTATTCTAAAGAAGCGAGGGGAAGGGGAAATGCTGGAATTAGCACTGCTTGGTTTCACCATGGTCGTGTTTCATGACATTCTCATGTCTCAAAACCAATCTGTTTTGTTCTTACTCCACTCCACTCCCATCTACCTTTACTTCTGGGATACCTAACAATACAGGAACCTTCCTTAGTCTCTTTTTGCTACTCTTCCACTCAAATGAAGAAGTATTCCATTGACTTGGGAAGAAAATCCAAAATGGATGGGTAACTCTTTTCCACTTAAAGCCTGTGAAAACAGTCTAGCATGTGGGGCCAAAGACTGCTAAGAGTAGTTAAGATCAGATTACAGAAAAAGAACTGAACATAAAGACAGGCACAAAATTTGCATCTTCTATTCATATTCTTTTGTTTAACATCCCTTTGGCAAGGGACTTAGGAAGTTTGAGAAGACAGATGCCTTGTGGTTAATTGTTTTATAATAAGGGAGCTTTCTTTTATATTTCTAAAAGTTTTCTAAGGCAGGGAATCCTTTTATTTATGTCCATGTGGCCCTAGCATCTAACACCATACCTTAAATGTGCATGCTGTCATTGTTGTTGATTCATTTCAGTTTTGTTCAATTCTTCATGAACCCATTTTGAAGTTTTCTTGGCAAAGATAATGGAGTGGTTTGCCATTTTCTTCTACACCTCATTTTACAGATAAAGAAACTGAGACAAACAAGGCTAATTAACTTGTCTTAGGTCATAAAGCTAAGCATAAGTCTGAGGGCAAATTTGAATTCAGGTCTTCCTGACTCTAGGCCCAGCACTCTAGCCACTGTGCCACCTAACTGTCCCACTGTATGTATGTAGTAGATACTGAATAAATGTTTATTGAATTGAAATTAATAAATACTTCTGACTTATTATATATTTTAGCTAAAGGCCAGTATCAAATGTCTATAGAAAAAAGTCAAATAATGATTCAGTTTTTTTAATTACCTCAACTAATTGTTGATTTAATCAAGAGGTGATGTATTGATTTCAGCTCTGTAATAACGAGAGATTACTTAAATCACAATTATATTTGAATTTCACAAGTCATACTTCATACCAAGATCCCATATTCATTGTTCAATATTTCCATATGGAAATAACAAGGAGGAAAGACTTAATTAAATATTTCTGGAAAGAAATGAGGAATCCATTTCTCACTCCCTGTTCCCTTCCTCTATCAGCTCCTTGTCTTTCTCATTCCTCACCCCTTCTGTATTCAGTGTGCTGCAAAAGAAAGAGTCAGATGACTTTGAGATACAGTTTTCCCACTTATTAACCTTGTAACAATGAGCAAATGAACTCAATAAATT
This sequence comes from Vombatus ursinus, assembly GCF_900497805.2. Taxonomy (NCBI): domain Eukaryota; kingdom Metazoa; phylum Chordata; class Mammalia; order Diprotodontia; family Vombatidae; genus Vombatus; species Vombatus ursinus. The sequence goes on along the minus strand of NW_020954569.1, from coordinate 39,875,019 downwards.
TATTAATTGTTCTTTCCTGTTGTGGAAAGCAATGTGCTTCTATTAATGGGAAATATTTGTGTAATTAGGAAGATTCTAAGACTCCAATACTGAAACACCCTCATCAAACATCTTACATAGTTTCTCACAGGAAAGTAATCAAATTGATCATTTAAAAAATTCCAAAACAGTCACAATTCCAGGGCAAAAAAGCTATGAATTCCTGTATTTCTTAAGGCAGACGATACAGTACATGAACAAGAAAACTCTATTTAGAGTCAACAGATCTGGATTTGAATCCTGTATCCGCTTCTCTTTACCTTTGTGACATGAAATAAGTTGAAGCCTCTCTAAGTCTGGTTCATCATCTTAAAAAAGAAGTAGTTGAATTAGATAACCCTGGAGGCCTCAACCAGTTTTAAAATCTGTGATCTGATGAGCATACCCATATAACACTGATAATAAACACTTTTCTAGGTGCCTTATTTACTGAGGTTCAATGGACATAAAATGTCCATCAATAACCACATTAACTTTCTTGGTCTATATTTTAATGGTCTGCTATTAACTAGTCTCCAAAATGGTGAATCTCTCCACATCCTCTTGCCTCTCATTCTTTCTTTTTCCTGTATCCTTTGCTTCCAAACTACCACACAATATTTTTTTTTCTAGCTATTGCTTTCTGGTGATGCTGAAGTTCCCTAAGTCTGCTGAACTTTAACAAGTCTGATAGGGAGGCATTTAACAGGTTGGTTTGTTCACCACTAATATTTGAATAAGCCATCAGTGGCTGGATTACAATGTCTTCTAAGCTACTAGTTTTCTTGGTTTTGAAAGAATCCTCTGAAAATGGCAGTCAAATCTAATGATGTTTAGAAGTGTAAATGTAATTTTTAATCTGATACAGAAACATAAGCAGACAGACTTTCTTCCTTAGGCTGGAGACAAGGGCTTGTGCCAACAGCCATTGTAAAAGCATTTAGTGATGGTAAGTTCAAACATGTGGCGTGTTTCACACAGCTTTTCAATCTTCTTCTTTGTGGCTTTCTAGAAGGTGAATGACAGGTTCAGAATGTGGTTTTGGCTGCCAGAAAAACTGTGGGTGATTTAAGACATTTTCCCTGGGTTCTGGATATCCTCTGAGGTTTATGAATGACCCTAAAAGAAGCTGACACAGGACAAAGCTGCATTGTACAATTCTGCCCAAAACTGGACAGGCTACAGTGGCCTCTTGAGTAGGAAAAAAAAATTCCAGTATTGCTTAGAGAACTCCCTGGATTGGGGTGGCTAGATCACTTTTTCTTTCTCAAAATTCAATTAAGCAATGAGAACAGTACTTCTCCTTCAGGATTAATTCAGTACAACAAATATGATAGGGGTCAGCTCTACCAATGACTTTTCCCTGCCCCATTCTCCCCTCTTTCCCATACACGCTTTAAATCCATTTCTAAGTTCAATGGGATTCAATTGATCCCCTTGGAATTAAATTTGACAGATTTTTTTAGATGTTTCTACATATGACATAAGATGTTGACAACCAAGGGTGAGAAAAAGATGAATTAGAAGCAATCCTGCCCTTCAGAAGTTTACAAATCTTAGTGTTACCTCTAGTGTCTGAATCCAGTAACCCATTATTGAATAATGCTACTGTGTTCTTGGGGCTGACTATTTTTATTCCAGAGAATGGGAGAAAAGTAAGAGTCAGATATGCAGTCACATATAGTTGCCTAAACTAATCTAAGCTAAGATAAAGTATCAGCCCTGGATTCAGGAGGACCTGAATTCAAATCTAACCTCAGATACTTACTTGCTGTGTGACCCTGATTAAGTCACTTTAATCCTGTTTGCCTCAATTTCCTTACCTGTAAAATGAGTTGGAGAAGGAATGGTAAGCCACTCCAGTATCTTTGCCAAGAAAACCTCAGATGGGGTCCCAAAGAGTCAGACATGACTGAAACGACTGAACAACAACCACAAAGCTAATCTTAGGCAAAATTGTGCAGAAGGGCATTTGCATTTCAGGATCCTGCTTCTACTTTTCAGTGTTGCTTCTAATTTCTACTAATTTCTCTTATTTTGATCCCTGTTTGCTTAGAGCTTTCTACTATAAATACACAAGCATTCATACTTCACTCTTATCATACCCTTTCCCCCCTCTCAAATTGTAGTCATCCCCCATTTCTTCAGGGCTTTTCGCTGATCTCTACTATCATGGTAAATAGAATCACACACAGAATTACAGAGTCTCAGTTGAAGAAAACTCAGAAGTTATCTCCAGTAACCTATAACTGGAAAATGATCCTATCTGCAATTACTCAATATCTGGTCATCTAACCTTTGCTTGCAGACCTCTACTGAAGGAGAATGTGGTGCTTCCAGAGCCCATTCTACCTTTGGAAAGCTCAAATAATTGCATATATATATGTGTGTAATTCAGACCTAGTCTATTGGCTCCATGTCCAAAGAATTTTTTTTATTAAATTATATTGGCCCCTTCCTCAAGATAAATAATAAAATAATCAACATTTATTTAATTCTTTGTGGTCTTCAGCACATTTACCTATCTTATTTGATTTTAACCTGGTAGAGGGAGATAAGATAGTCACAGACAAATAAAATAAACATTGGCAAATATTAAGAGAAGTGCAAAGTGTTATAAAGTCAAATAAGAAACAAATCAATCTCCTTCAGCTTAGGGGAAGTCAATCAGGTAAGGCTTCATGGAGGGTCATTTGACTGGTCTTTGAATAATGGATAGTATGTCAATGGCAGTGATCATAAGCCTTGTTTGAGGAACAATAGTTAATTCAATTTGGCTGGATTACAGAGTAAGTAATCAGAAACAAGTTAAAATAAGACTGGTTGGGCAAATTGGGATAATTTCATGCTATATATATTTCCAATTTTATCTGTTAGCTATGGGGATCCATTAAAGGATGGTTTTGTTTGTTTTTGAGTAGTGGAGTGAAGTAATCATATACTTTTTTTGTGAGAAAGACCAACCATGTGATGATATGTAAAAATGGATTACAAGGGGAAGAGATAAGCGAAAGGTATATCTGTTAATATTTTATAACACTAGTCCACAGGAGGGATATAAAGCAAATTTTGCCATTTATAATACATCTGTTATTTTTGTTTTTATTCAGTTACCTGAAATAGTGTCAAAACAACAGAACGTCGAGAGCTAAATTTGGAGTTCTGGAACCTGAGGTCAACTCCCCCAGGTCTGTCTTTCTTCCTTCTTATGTGACTTTAGCAAATCTCTGAGCCTCCATTTCCTCACATAGAAAATTAGGGAATTGGAAAAGATGACCTCTGAGGTCCCTTCAGCGCTAGAACTATTATACTGTGATTCCCTGCATGCATTTCATATTATTTCAAATGTATTCAGTACTGTAGCCATATATATGCATGTATACATGTGTATATGTTTAATTGTTGTTGTTCAGTTGTTCAGTCATGTCTAACTCTTCATGACCCCATGGACCATTCTGTCCATGGTGTTTTCTTGGCAAAGATACTCGAATGGTTTACCATTTCCTTCTCCAGTAGATTTAGGCAAACACAGGGTAAGTGACTTGCCCAGGGTCAACCAGCTAGTAAGTGTCTGAGGCCAGATTTTAACTCAGGTCTTCCTGACTCCAGTCCCAGCACTCTTTCCATTGAGCCTTCTAGCTTTATATTTATATCTATATCTGTATATCTATATCTAGGTATGTGTATATATCTGTATTTATCTATGTATTATATATACATAAGCTCACACCTAAACTTATCTTGTTTGTTTATATGATTTTTCACATGATGCACCTTGAAATATTTCCTTGTATTCTCCAGGCTTTTTAGTTTGAAATACTGACCTTTTGGATAAAGATTTAGTAAGGCTTGTCTACAGAGTAGAATAATGCTTTAGTCCAGTCTGGTTTTGCATTTCCTGGATTAGAAACTTTGGATGAAGAGCATGCTCTGCGATACACTGGTTTCCAAATCATTCCTTCTCCATGGAACGTGTAGCTCTTGTTTTCTATTGTTTGACACAATTTGGAGCCAATCTACTTCTGATACTACTTCACTCATCATTTAGCATTTCGAACGTTGACAACTATGGATTTCTAGCCATTGTAAAAGTATATCCATTGTGAAAGTATATTTATAAAGTTGTAAAAGTAAACTTATGAAGGACTAAAATTTATGCATTTTAGAAGAGCATCAGCAGGTCTGGAATGAAATCTCATAATTCTAAAATAATGAACTTGGTTATTAGTTTATTAAACATTTAACCCATGCTAGTCTAGGTGTTAGTGATACAAATACACCTACACACATACAGAGACAGAGACAGAGACAGAGAGAGAGAGAGAGAACCTGTTCCTGTCTGCAAGGAAAAATTCCATAGGTGGAAAATGCAACAGACCAAATTTTTCCTTGGCAAATAAGTCATCATTTAGTATATCCTGTAGCAGTTATGGACAACATAACACCCTAATGCAGTGGTTCTTCAATTAGAATTTGACAGCTAATAGTGGAAGCTATCTATGAAACTAACCAGTTGAGGATGCCCACTAGCCCAGAGAGAAGAGAAAAAGGGGAGGAGCTGTTGCCTATAAAGACTAAATTAAATTAAATTAAATTAAAAAATAAAATAAGAATGATTAGCTGAAACTTGAGAGCATATCATCAAAGAAATGTAAGTACAAATCAAGGCAATTGCTTGACACATGGTGAGAGCAAGGAATAACTACTGGACACACCATAGCCATGACATCAAGAAAAAAGAAGTTACCCAGTGCACTGGGTGAACAATTTGTGGGAAACTCATGGGAAAACTTGAGTTCCATGGGATGGGCAAGCATTGATAAGTTGTGATCTGCATCATGGAGGCAATAACCACATCAAGAAGATTAGATACATCTGATTATTTAATTTGAACCATAATAATTCTGAGTAATTTTAACTATAAAAGAGTATAGTTAAAACTAATCAAAGTGGGTTGGCTAGACTGCAGCACTGGGGTCTTGACCCACAGTTTAAGATGTGCTGAAGGGGTCTTAGGTGGAAAACGCTTAAGAAATCCTGGCTTAGAGGACCTGGGGAGCTTCTGTCCTTCTGAGGTTCTTTATAGAAGATACCACAAAGATATCATGCTTATTTCAGTCAGTATTCAAGCCCAAACTAAAAAAGGTCAGTCTTGATTTTTAATGGCATTTTCCCATAATACAAGTACCAAGGAGTTCAATGTTTTCCAGGTTTTAATTCTGGTCTTTTCATTTGGTTTTGGTTTAAACAGACATTGTGGAGAATAAGAAAGCCTCATTATGGAATCAACCAATACCCTTAACTTCTTGGTTTTTTTGCTCTGATAAAAGCAATGAAGTAGTTGACATTTAGCTCTCCTTTCTTCAATACTGCCCCCCTTTTCAATACTACTGTACTTTCCTCCCTAGCATGATGAGTATATATTTTGTGTCTCTTGCTCTTAACCTATTATCTACTAGGTACCTGCTTAAGTAGGTACATGGTAATTTAAAGTGTTATCCCCATTGCAGGGATATTTGAATTTTCAAGGAAGATGAAAAGACAGAAAGCACATAAAAAGCCAAGTGGTGAGAAGATATCTTAGATTTCTAAGTTAACTTACTGTTACTAGTATTGCTTTCTATAAAACATAATGCTAGACTCATAAGCACTGCCAAAATTTCTCTCCAAAAATTCTTAAAGACCAGTTCTCTTTTTAGTTAAGTAACATTTATGTCAGTAGATAATAGCACTCTTAGCAGGCTGAACCCCATTAAATAAACAATTTGGTTATAGAGAGGGAAAGATGCATTTAATGAGGAAGAGCAAGCACATGCCCTTTTAAGAACTGATGCTTTTTTCCCTTTGCTCCATACCAATGTAACTTCACAATGATTTCCACTACCCTTAGTATAACTTTCCCTTTAACAAATGAGCACAGTTAATCAAGACAAAAAAAAACACACATTGACAATTTCTGGAAATGAATGCCTCTTACTATACCAATAGTCTATCACCTTGAGGCTCTTAGGCCTCATCATATACTCCATCATCAGTCTTCTAAAGTCAAATTAATTAGGGTTTTGAAGATTTTCAGTGTTGTTTTACATTAAATTATTGGTGTCACAATGTAAATCCTTCTACTGATTCTGCTTGCTTTGTTCTGCCCCAATTCATACTTGTTTCCCCAAGTTTTTTTCTGTATTCTTCAAAGAATCTTTTCAGATGATATTTTATTATAATCTGTTCAGCCAGGTTATAATAGAATACTATCCAGGTGTCTAATCTGTGGCACTCACTTTCCTTCAGGTGCTCTGCTACAGCAAAAAGTACTGCTCATTTTTTTCCCATGGACTTTTAAGGAAATTTCTAGCTCAGAAAGAAACACAAACCAGTTCAAAATTACTTTGATGAATTGAGAAAATAATTCTTTTAAAAAATTAAAATTTAATAAAGCTTTCCCTCCCTCTCATATCTCTTCCCCCTCAACTGAGAAAGAAAATCTAAACTCTTTACATCCAACAAAACAAATTTCTACATTGTCCACCTTAAAAAAAAAATGTCTGCCTGTACTCTGAATCTATCACCGCTCTGTCAGGAGGTGGGCAGCATATTTTGTCATGAGTCCTCTGGAATCTTGGTAGGTCATTTTGTCAGTTAGAGTCCCTAAGTATTTGGAATTTGTTTCTTTTTACAATATTATTGTTAATGTACAAATTGTTCTCCTGGGTCTGCTCACTTCAGTCTGTATCAGTTTATGTAAGTCTCCCCAACTTTTCTCTAAATCATCCCCGTCCTTATTTCTCACCACACAATAGAATCCCATTGTATCCATATATCATAATTTATTCAGCCATTCCTCAATGGATAAGTAAGAACATAATTCTGAAGAGTACAATACACACAAATATTTCTGGAAACAGGATGGAAATACATAAGTTTTTCTTACTGGCCCTCTTGGGCCTACCTTGTCACAGGCTAGCTATATAGGCTTTGTAACTCTAAGACAGGGCTTCACAAACATTTTTTTATGTATCATTGCTCCCTTTGGCAATCCAGAAAAGTCTATGGACGTTTTCCCTGGATAATATTTTAAATGCAAAAAAATTAAATGCATAAGACTTCAAAGGAAACCAATTGTATTGAAATAAAGATGATTTTTTTTCCTATTCAGGATCATGAACCTACTGAAATCTATTCATGGACTTCTGTTAGGTCCATTGGACCCCACTTTAATAACTCTTGCTCTGAAGAGAACAAAAGGATAAAAATTTCACAGTGAAAGTCTTTAAAATTAGATAAACTCTATATACTCATTCCATCTACTTTCTCACCTCCTGCTGACTTCTCAACCTTTAGCAGTCTAGCTTTCAATCCCATCATTCAATTGAAACTGCTTTTTTTTTTTTAGCTTACCAATATTCTTTAACTGCTCAGTCTGATTACCTGCCCTTGGTTGTCCTATTTCTTGGCCTCTGTACAGCTGTTTATATTGTACACCACACATTACTCCTGAATACTTTCTCTTCCTTTGACATCCATAACACTATGCTCTTTTGCTTTTCCTTCAAACTATATAACTACTTCTCAATCTCCTTTTCATGACCATCAGCCATCTCCCATCCCTTAAGAATGGGTATATTTCAAAGCTTTATCCTGATCCCTCTTCTTTCCTCTATCCATACTCCCTTGGCAAGATTATCTGTCCCCACAGGATGAATTATTTCCTTTAAGTAGATGCTTCCCCCATCTATGTCCAGCCTTAAATTATTATATTATATTATTATTATATTATGTTATTAAATCTAATGCCACATTACTGTCTCTAGATAGATTTCATGGGTGCCCCATAAGTATTTAAAACTGAATGTGTTGAAAATGGAGATTTTTAATTCCTCTTTATTCCAGACTTAAAGTTACATAGCCTTTCTCTAAATTCCATTGGCTCTTTTGAGAGCATTATCATCCTTCTTATTATTAACCATATTAACCATATTAACAAATTTGAGGAGATCCTTGACTATTCCTTTTTTCTCAGATGTCATATCCAATTAGTTACCCAAGCTTATTTATTTATTATAACTCTACCACATCTTTTATGTCCTTTCCCATCTATCCAGTCACATGGACAGTACCCTAGTTCAGGACCTTATCATCTCTCTCCTGAACTATTATCATAGACTTCTAATTGGTCTCCCTATCACCAGCCTCAGTCCTCTCTATTTGTCCTCCCATAGATCTGATCATGTCACTCTCTTGTTCAAAACCCTTTCATGGTTCCCTGCTGGCAATTCTAGGATAAAATACAAATTCCTCAGACTGACAATTAGGAGGCTATTGCAATAGTCTAGGCAAGGGGTGATAAGCAAATATATTGCCAGCTCCAAATAATTGCTTAAGCTAAGTTTCTTTGCCTTCATTACTCATTAATGTCTGCTAGGAAAGAATAAATTACGTGAAATCTAGCAATATTTTTGAATTTCACACATCATACATTTTGGCAGTTGAGACTAAGCTTAGTAAATATTTCACATAATGACACATAATAAAGATGTCTTACTTGAGCTAATGAGTAATTATCCTTCATAATAAAACTAGGGGAAAAAAACTCTGATTCATGTGTATGTTAATTATTTTCTCTGATTCAGGCATTAGCCTCATTATTAAGGCCTTAGCCATAATACATAACTTTCATTAATTGAGATTCACAGTAATTCAGATTTTATGAATTTACCACTTAAGTTTTGGTATGTTGAGATATATTATCTTGCAGTTATTCACGGAAAAGTATTTGAAATGCATTTGAATAGCATAAATAAGATTGAAGAAGGAATATGTAACATAAGAAGAAATGCTATTTTTAAGGACATTAGTACTTTTTTCCATTGGTTACCATAATTAAGAGATTCATCACCTATCAGGCAATCAGATAAAGATTTGTCTCTCAGTACTTAGCTAGATTAGCCCTCTGAAAGCAGATACTGTCTATGAGAATGATAGATACCAGATAGTTTACATGCTGGGTTTATTGCTGCTTGCTTAATATCAATAGATTTAGAGGAAGGTTTCATGTGAAGAAGTAGCAGGAGGCCATGGACAAGAGTTGCACAGGATGAAATGGAATAGATGGATTGCAATCTCCATCACCAGAGGAATACTTGTATGGATAAGGTTGCAGGTCCATTTGAATATTCTACTAGGATGTTTATTTGGCAATATTTTATTGGCAATTAGTTGGTATCTGGAATTTTCATGAAACAAATAAAAATGCTTTTAAAATTATTTACTTCAGACATTATTATTCCAACTTTTGCTTCCATTTTCCTAGCAAGTTTGGAAAGATCTGGATGAGTTTTTGCTGTGTATTATTTGACATATTTTCTATGGAAAAGAAAGCATTCAGGAAACTTTCCCTACTTAAAATTTAGAGGGGTGAATAAAAATGTTTCCACATGAATTTCACAATCTGAAAGCAAAAATTATTGCAAACAATGCTGTCACTGTCATAAAGGACATATTTAAAATATTTTCAGTGCAAGATTGGGTATAATAATTTTGCTGTAGGCAACATAATGGAACTGTTAAACTGCCACATTGTTAAACTAATTTGTGAAGATACTAGAAGAATATATATATATATATGCCTATTCTTCTAGAATATATACATATATATATACATATTTTATATATATATATATATATATATATATATACACAAAGAGAGAGAGAGAGAGCCTGCTTTCAGAGGACCAGCTAATATCTCTGGTTTTATACTTCTTTCTCTTAAATATATTAATATTTAAGTAATAATGCATTATATTAATAATTTATATATAATTTAGTTATAATGTAAACTGAATCAGTAGAAATAGATTTAAGACTTAACTTGTATGTTAGAAATGTCCTCTAATTTCTGAAGTATGCTTCTATGGAGAGATCAGTTTGATTTATCAATCAATTATGAAGCAGCACTGTTTAAGTATAAAAATTTTCCATGCAAAAACATCTTCTCTTTAAGTGATTTAAACAAATAAATATTTCTTTACCTCTCTGGCCTTATAATTCTCTCATATACATACATACATACATACATAGATATATGTGTATATCTACGTATGTGAATGTGTACCTATGTGTGTATGTATTTTATATGTATGTATGTATTTATATATTTATGTTTGTATATATACATATATGTAAGAGATCTTTACACACACATTGATAAGATAGATAGATATCATCACATACCCCTTTGAATTAGATTGAGAACAAATATGAGTTTTCCTGAATTAGGATCTTTAATGGCTTTTATGGTGGGTTATCTTTGCATCTGTTTGCTTTATTCCATATTACTTGAAACAGAGATTTGACGATAACTTGTTGTGTGACCCCAAAAATGCCATTTGCCTCTCTGTGCAACTTTCCTCAATGCTAAAATGAAAGAGTTGGACCAAAATGAATTCTAAGTTCTCTTGTAATATTTTATTTGCAACTCTCCTTTTTTCCTTATTAAATTTTGTCTCTCCTCAGCTCAGGAAGCTAAGTGGCTCAGTGGATAGAGTGCTGGACCTGAAGTGAGTTTAAATCTAGCCTCAGACACTTACCAGCTGAAAATGAAATGACTTCAGTTCTGTCTGCCTCAAAATCCTTCAGTTAGAAGTTGGGGATCATAATACCACCTATCCCACAAGGTTGTTAGGAGGAACAAGTGATAGAATATTTGAAAGCACTTAGCACAGTGCCTATCACATTGTAAGTACATAATGAGTGCTTGTTCTCCTCCAGCCCCAGCTCAAGCTAATTTGTAGATTCGTTATATCCCACCTATTACATCATGAGCTCCTTGAGAAGACTGGCTCTTTTTTCATCTCTGTATTCCCAGTACCTAGCACAGGGTGTGGTACAGAGCAGACACTTGAAAAACATGTGCTCAATTGACTTGAATTTAATGAGTTCTGTGGTTTATTGGTTGGTCTCTGATGTATCAGAGATCTCAGATTCAGAACTCAAAGGAATCTAAGAGATCATCTACTTCACAGTGCCTCATTTTATAGTTGAGAAAACTGAGGCCCCAAATTAAAAATTTTCTCAAGTTCACAGAGGTCGTAAGTATCAGAACCAGGATTTGAACCCAGATCCTATGACTCTGATTATAGCACTCTTTCCACTGTACCTTCCTGCTTCCTCTATCCAGAGGGGAGATATACTGAGAACCAGTATGGTATAGTGGCCAGAGGCTTGACCTTGGAGTCAGGAAAGTTTTTCTTTAAGTCTTATTTCTGACATATACTAGCTGGGTAACCATGGCAAAATCCCTTCACCTCTCAATGCCTTAGGAAACTATAAGTTACAGACATGTTGTTTTCCTGCCTCAGTGGGAGGAAATTTTCAGAACAATGAAATCATAATTCTAAATACATTCATACATACACATATAAGATCATTGATTGAATAATCAACCAATAAGGAATTTTTGGGATTGAAATTGTTTTATTTTCATCGATATTTTATGCTTTTACATTACTTTAATTTCCCAGTATATTTTCCTTCTTGATGCAGAAAGTCATATCTAATACAAATAAAAGGAGGAGAGGATTCCATCAAAATTAATACATACATCAATCAAGTTCAACAATATATTTTGAGTTCTGCCACCATCATCCTTATTCTTTTTTAAAGAAAATAGAGTCAATTTCACATCTCTTCTTTGGGGACAAGCTTGGTTATGATAAACACAAAAGAGTTAAGTTTCAATTTTTCTTGTTGCTACTTCCATTCCCATAGTATATTCATGATGTACATAATTTCTTGATTCTACTTATTTTACTTTGTCTCCACTTGTATTCCTTTCCACGATTCCCAGCTTGCTTTCTTCCTGTTCATTGTTTCTTATAATTCAGTGTAAGGGGTATGTTTGCTGTGGTACCCATGAAGGATGTATGTCTACAGAGATTTGTTCTAGATATGGTTCACAGGGAGGCAAGAATAAATATCAGCAATCTCCTCTTCCCACTGTTCTCCAAGGGAGGTGTTGATTCCTGCCAGATTAGGGTGGAGGAGTTTTGGGTCAGAGATTGGTCACTCCACTTTCCTCAGAGAAAGAGTAGGATTATCAGATCTATCTGCTCCCTTAAATATTATTGTTTTAGAGGAAATAAATTTTAGGTTCATATTATACTTCTGATTGCTATCCCTTAATGGGGAATGAGCACCCCAGAGTATATAAACAAGGCTTGACTCCTTGCCGAAGGCCAGTTCCACAATGAACAGACATAGAAAGTAGCAAATAAACTCACTTATCCTAGTTGATAGCAAAACAGAAATCAGAAAAAGGTATACACATGAGAACGTATCCACGATACAGAATAAATGAGTTCTCCCATTGGGAGTGAGATAACTCAATTCAGCAAATAGAGAATGTCTTACATCTCACTTAAGGGAAGATTCTCCGAAGTCTCTAATATAGTGAGCTAGGAATAGGGACATGATTGTTGCGTCATCTCCTCTTTAAGTTATCTTATCTCTAGAATCATTCTTGCCCTTCAGAGACCTAAAGAGAGTCTAGAATTTGATGTCTTCTCTCTCAAAATTGGAAACCAGAAGATCAGTTTCTCTCTTCTCCTAAGCTCTTACACAACTCCATCCCTCATGAAAGTATGAAATATTGAGAAATCAGTCTCTACCAATGATAAGAGTCTTAAGCAAGTGTACTTTAAGACACATATTACAGCAACAATAAGTTCCATTATATTCATATATATTCATATTCACAACTTATTCCATTCCCCACTTGATGGGCATGTGTATTGTTTTGGCCTATAAAAAGTGCTGCCATAAATATTCTGGTATATTTTTAACCTTTCTGTCTTTGACCTTCTTGGGGTATATGCTTAGCAGTGAGATCTCTGGGCCTAAAGGCATGAAAATTTTAATGACTTTATTAGATTAATTCAACATTTCTCTCAAGAATTCTTAGATCTATTTGCAGCTTCACCAATGGCACATTAGTGTGCCTTTATTTCCACAAAGCCTCTAATACTATGTTTATCTTCTGCTATCTTTGACATTTTGTGAGGTCTGAAGTTAAATCTGAGAGTTATTTTTTCTCATATTATAGTGATTTGGAGCATTTGTTCATATTGCTGTTAGTTAGTTTGCAGTTCTTTTGGGAAGTATTCATATTTGACAACTTACAAATTAGAATAGCTTTTGGTAATGTGTGTATGATAGTTTTCTATATATCTTGCATATCAGATTTTTGTAAGTAATATTTGATGCTAAGCTCCATCCCCAATCTACCACTCCCCTTCTTAACCTCATTCTATTAATTTTCAACAAACATTTATTAAGTACCTACTATGTGCCAGGAATCGCACAAGAAGGCTCCAGGAATACAAAGCCAAAAATGAAATACCTCTAGTACTCATGGTGTTTACTTTCTATTTAGAAATAAAAAGGACCTTAAAAGTAATTTTGTCTAGCCTCTGGGACATATTTTACATATGAGGAAACCTAGGCCCTGAGAAGTTATGTGGATTGCCCAAAACCCCATTTTTTATTCCTTTAAAATGCAGTCATTGTTTGTAAGACAAATTCTAGATATTGTATACATTTCTATGTGTATAATCAGATCTCTAATTTCATTAGAGTGGCAATACAAGTCAATGCATTCTCTGCTACTTTGAGTCTTCGAAAGTTACCCAGAACACTGAGTTTGTGACTTTGTCCAGGATCACACATATCAGAGATATATGTCAGAGATAGGACTTAAAACTAGGTTCATTCTGACTCCAAGGCCAAACCTCTACTATAACAAGCTGCATCTTATATTGAACTTAGCAATACAAATGATTTACACTATAAGCATGTTTTGCCATTAGGGTACACATTGCTTCATCCCCAGAAACTGAAGAATAAATAGACTGTTACAATTGGATTAAGGTTATTTAATCCTTGGCCAGGGTTGGGAACAACTACTTAACTACTGGGTCATTAATTTCAATTTTGCAAATGGTTATAGCGTATTTAATAGACTCCACACATTTTTACCACCCATTAGATAGCTGGATTGAAATGAGTATGTTTCTTTCCACCTGCCCAGCATGCATTTCATTTTGTAGACAGTGGCTGTGACCAAGGCTGATTTAATGTTATGCTATTTTGCTATATCAGGCTGATTCTCTACAGGAAAAATGTGCATTGTTTGCAAAATGTCTCAGAAAATCTGAATGGTTCTCAGAGGAACATTGGATTATTTACAAAAAAAAAAAAAAGGCTATATAGGACAAGAAGGGGCTGGTTTGCTTGTTTTTACCCAAAGGCTTTCTGAATTTCACGAAGTCTCTCAGGCATCCACTCACCTTTGCCAACCCAAATATGGCAGTTGCCACAAAACCCTGCAGTGAGAAATTAAAATCTGATTTTCTTTCTTCCCTAGTAGTTCCGGAAATTAAATTATCCAGAATAAATTGTGCTAAGTGGATGATGTTCTCTGTTCTAGAGACTGCCATCCTAAAGCATTTCCAGACAGTAGAAACCCATTATAACTCGGTGGATTGAGTAGAGTTGCACATGCCACAGGCCAAGTCACACCCCTACTCCCCCAAACCAGCTACTACACATAATAACAATCTTCATTAGGTCTGGTTACTGCATAACAAGGATTCTTGTTTTATCCTCCAACACTCATTCATGGAGGCTATGCTATGTGTATAAGAAGTGCTATTTTAGAGCAGGCTGCTGCATCCAGACAGTCTCTGGAACTCAATACAAACAATAGCAACTTCTCTGAGAGAAGAAATGAATTGTCAGGAATTTTGCTGGTCCAGGTGTGTTTTAGGTTAAAAGTACTAGACACAGTAACCTTAGGCAACAGACATACCTTACTGTGTTAGCCAAGCCCTCTTCCTTTCCACACAGGATTGCCTAAAAGTTGTTTCTATTTTTGATATGTCTAAGGCTGGATTTGTTTTTCTAAAAGGAATTTTTAGTATTCTTTATGACCAAAAATAATAAATCTCAAATCAGAAGATGCTCATGTGCATACTACAACCACAAAATTAAGAAATCATTTCTAATAGTGACAAATTAAGAGAGGCTGGCACGATGCTGTGTTAAGAAGAAAACCTCCCTAGATATCAGGAGCCCTGTGTTCTTATCCCTTTTATACTACTGATTCTTTGACCTTAAATATGTCACTTCAACTTGCTAGGTTCAGTTTTTCATCTGCAAAATGAAAGTGTTAGGATTTGTGATTTTAATGGCCCTACCTAGTTCAGCAGTTCCATGGTTCTATGACTCCTAGTTGTAGAAAAACAGCTTATATTTATAGCACTTTCATCCCCTATGAAATAGGTAGTATAACTATTATTATCCCCATATTACATAAAAGAAAACTGGATCACCACGTGTAAGTAATATACTAGTCATTTTCAAGGGATTCAAAACACTTGAGAATTGTGACCATGGGACTAGAATTTTCAAGAGCTTGGTTTTTGTTTTTTCCTTCTGGTAACCACTTAACTAAGTTACTGTTCTATCTGCATTTCTCTTTGCATGTGCAGTGGGAAAGGTCTGGGTTATATAATCTCTTAGGTGCTTTCTACCTGTAAAGTTCTACAAATCCAATTAGCTCCGACTAAATCCCATGTATAAATGATACTGATAAACAAACCAGCAACTCCATTTTGAAGAGAGGAAATACTCAAGAGCATAGTTAATCTTCCCAATGTCTCAGTTTCTTAACAACAAAAATAGGTTTTACTAGAAGGTTTTTAAGTTCTATGACAATCTTAAAGGAGACTGTGATTCTCAGGATTACATAAGACATCAGGGTATCCATCTAAATTTGGCACCCCATACATTAGTACTTTATGTAGAGGTTGAATTCAAAGTCAGCTAATAAAGTGAAAATCATGTGTAGTCCAAAGTAACCTTGAAAATCTATTAAATTTGCTAATTTTGAATTCCTTCCCATCAGAAAGCTATTCCTGCTTCACTGGATGTGTGAGCAACGTATAGAGGGCAAAGGCCTTTTATTCCCCAAAACCAGTGTTTAGTGTGAATGTCTTCTAGCCATAAGTCTTATTAATGCATTTACCACTTTAGTGAGAAATACCTTTACCTTGTTATCTGGATAAAACTTAATTAAAGATGAAAATTCTGCCCCACCCCCCCCAACAATTCAATTGTCATGTGATCAGAAGGAAAATTGAATATGCATTTTTTAAAATACCGACTATGTACCAGGTACTTTACAAATATTATCTCATTTGAACATCACAGCAAGCCTGAGAGGAATCAGCTATTATATTTCCCATTTTACAACTGAGGAAATTGATGTAGACAAAGGTTAAATGATTTTCCCATGACCACACAGCTAGTGATAGCTTGAGGCTGGATTTGAACTCAGGACTTCTGACTCCAGACCCTGCCCTCTATCCACTGTACCATTTAACTGCCTCTTCATAGAGGAGGATGAAGAGCTAAACTAGAGATTAAACTGAAGGAATGACTTTTTTTCCAGTGCTATTATTTAAAACAAGTGGCAGCATCTTAACCTTCATGTATTTGCTCTAAAAATGAAGCATCCATTCCACTCTATCCCTATGAGGAAGATTTCATTCTCCAGTGTTCAGGCTAGATACTTTCACACGTCCCAAAGGGCCCAAGGCAAGGTTATGAAGGATGCCCACATTGTCCTTGTTCCAATAGGGGTAAACTGTAGCCTCTCTCCAGGGATGTGGCCAGTGAGGTGGGTATTCCAAGAGATCAAGGCTGAGTAACAATATTCTTAAGGAAAAGGAATTTAGAAGGGCAAGAGTCAGAGATAGTCCTAGTAAAATTTGTACATGGCCTGAGGACAAAAGAGGGAAAGAAGGAGAAAATCAAGAACGGATAAAATGTCTGTGCTGCTGCACCACTGTTCAGGGAGGTCATCATTCAAAGTAAAAGTGCATAAATCAAATTCTTATAAGCTAAAAGTATACATCATATGACACACCTGTATTCTAAAACTCTTATGTTTCCATTTCCATAACCAGTTAAAAGTAACTGGCTAACTTTTCTTTTCTCCCAGTTCTATAGGACATGCTCCAGGCAATGGAACATCTAGGGAAACAGGTTCATTGACCTCTTTCAAGGGTGGAATTTTTCATCCCAGTACATATTTCACTTTACTGATGGTCAGTAAGTTATTTCTTGAAGCCCTATTTGTTTCTAAGTAAATTGAGGATTAAGGTGACTTAAAGAACAAATCTCCACCCTATTTCTTGTTGCCCCATGATATGTTTATCATGTCTCCCCTGCCTGTCTTCTAGAATTATGGAGTGCTGTTGAGCAGTGTGAACAATTCCAAACATTGCTCACCTGTGGTTGGCAGTCCTATGCATTAAACAAACAGCCCATGAGGGCACTTTAAACCGTAACAGAGAGGCAGGGAATACCTTATAAATACCATATATGGTAGGGACTCAGGAAATTTCTCATGTAAGCATTTACCAAAAGTTTATAACCCATTTCCTCAATTTAAAAAACATTAGGAGAGGTGTGTTTTTTACTACAGAATCTGTGAGATTGTACTTTACTAGTTTAAAATTTAATAGCAATTCAATAGTAATATGCAACACTGAAATTGAGCATGAATATACACTTCCTTTTTGATATACTACAGTGTTATTGTTGTTCTTAATATTACCAAGAACAAATTTACTTGGACTTTCTACAAGTCTTTAGTTATGGCTCCATTCCTTAGTGCAAGTTCCTTGATATTTTATTAGCTATTGTATCTTTTGATGAAATTTGATTTATCAGATTTTTTTTTCATTTTCCTACTATTAAAACAATCTTTGGCTACCAGTGTTCTGACACACACCTGAACACAGGAAAGAGTTTCTGACTGCTTCAGATGCCTGAGGCTCAAAAATATGGGTTAATTTCTTAAGCATTGTTTTCTGCTTTTTCTGTGGCCTTTCTGTTTCGGCAAACACACACACACACACACACACACAACCAGGATTTTCCATTTCCCAACAGTAGTTGCTGTCCTGATCATAGAAGAATACATGTAAATGTCTGTTATAGCTCCATAATACTTGAATACCCCATGTGCACAGTGACAGTATTTTATAGGTGATCATTTTATTGGGCTAGATTATAGAATCATAGATTTAGATCAAAAAGGACCATGAAGGCCGGCAAGTATAACCACCTCAGTTTACAGATTAGAAAACAAAGAAAGAGAGGTTAACTGTCCTGCCCAGAATTACATATTTAGAAAGATACAAGACTTGAACTCATGTCTTCCTATCCTAAGCCAGTACTCTACCCACTGTACCATCTACTTTGATCATGATCAGAAATTGCTAAGTTTTTGTCTTTATATTTTTAGTCTCATACCACCATCTGCCTCAATAGACATTCTCACTAAGAACATATCTCATGTTAGCATATTGGCCTGATATAGCTTCAAATATGAAACACAGTGATTATAGATTTTAAATAAAAGAAGAAATACAAAGGGTAATGGAAAGATGCATGATGAACATGAGTAGGTAGCAGCATTCTACCAATGATGACTTCCTTGTATGAAGTATAAAACTTTATCAGGAATAGGTATGACAGGAAGAGGAGATAAGCTGATATTAGAACAAAAAAGAAAAACAATAGATGGAGAGCTTGAGTGATCTAATGTCCTCAGATATTAAAGAAAAAAACAACTAGATGACCACTCTTTGGATGAGTGGAAGGCACATTTGAGGCTGTCTAGCCCAATTCTCATTTTATCAAAAGGCTGCAACAAAGAGTGGATTCTCTATGGAAGATTTATGACAAGACATGGCCAAGAAGATATGGGAGAGGCTGTGATGTGGAGCATCAGAGGGAATGAAATCAAAGATCCAATCATCAAGGCATCAACATTTGGCCATGATACTGTTTTTGGCAACTCTATATAACACAGGAAAGAGGTCACTTCTATAGTACCATGAAGGGGTAACAAGAAGTAGAAAGGCAGTTGTTATGTAGAGGGGGTGATTTCTGAGACCAACCATTAATGCCCCTAAGGTCATTGAGCAGATGAACAGAGGACAATTTAATTGATGTGGAGCAAGCATTGGGCCCAACAGTGGAAAGCTGAGGGCAAGAGAAGTGACCAAGTTGTTGAGAGGAATTGAATAACTGTGGAGGCCTGCACAGTCTTGGATATCTATTAATTTTTAACATCAGTATTTTGTAGCTCAGGTTCATATGGGTTGGTATTCAGTCCAAGTCATGCTTTATCTCTCTACCAAGTCTTCAGATCCTATCTTGTAATTTTTATCTGAATTGTATCAGTTGAGTTTTTACCCATTTCCCATTCTTGGAGAATGGTCAATGGCATGGGACATTTGTAATTCAGGCAACTTAATGCCTGTAATCAAAATTATTTTTCAGTACATAACTATTTTTCCCCTTCCAAGACCTCATTTTAAGGATACCGACTATTTTCAGGGGTGGCCAATACAATACTCAGACCAATATGACATACTACCTCTTGATTAACTCTTCTTTACTTGTATTACTGTACAAGGATTTAGGATATGAAGAACCCTGGGGTTGAAATCAGTCTTCTGGTTTCATAATTTAGGCTAAATTAATTAATTGGGTAGATGATGCAAATGACTCCCATTGCAGCCAATCAAAATTAAATGTTGTCATGTGGTCAGAGGTTACAATACTTCTCATAGGAATTTATATATTTCATGAAGATGAGTCAGTCTCAAATGAAAATTTCAGATATCAAGGAGGATAGATAATAGATAATAGAAAGATGATATAGATACTTGATGAATGGATAGATAGATAATATCCAGATATATAGGCAATGATGACGATGATAGCGATGATGATGAAGATAGAGGCATACAGAATAAACAAATACATGATATTTAAACTAAACAGTTTATTCTAATGAACTATAGATGGAATTCACTTGGAAAACCATATAAATGTTAGCTATTATTATTCTTTTGGTTGAGTTTATATAGGTAATTTAACTCAAAGAACAAAAAGCCAAGTCATTGCTTATTTGTTGCTGTATAAGTAATTTCCATACATCAAGCACCTTAATATGGAAGTATCAAGCTTCTTGGCTGAACTAATGGCTAATTCTAATACATGAATTTTAAAAGCAAGTATATTGCCAAAGAGCATTGTTTCCCATTCTCAAGGTGAGATAAGGTTAGGGTCAAGGAGAATATACAAAATCTCTTCAGACAAGAATTAAAGAAGACCTGAACAAGGTATTATTTCTGGGCCTACCAGATGCATTGCACTCTTTTCTATTTAACCCCTTTCCAATTTTGCCCTTTGACAGGGCACAGTCAGATTGAGTCTGGCAATAGCTGACAGCCCTGATAAGCACATAGGTGCATTACCACAATGTCTGCATCAAGTGGCATTGTCAGATGCTCTAGACACTTTTTGTTCAAATTAGTGGGATGTTAAAGTTAAAACATGAACAATTATGAAAAGCAAAGTTTACTTGTAACAAGACTATTTTGAAAATGTTAGATGCCATAATGCAAACATTAGATACTATGGAGACATGTATAGGGTCAGTGTGGATGAAATATTGGAATTAGAATCAGGAGCACCTGAGTTCAAATCCCCACATATCAATTTATTTGTGTGCTTCTGTGTAAATTATTTACAGTGATTTAAATTTTTTACTCTTGGTGACAGAGTACTCCCTAAGATTTTCTATTATAAAATATAGGGACTGTGATGTGTATCAGTGGACAGAGAGGTAAAAGAGAGAATTTCTGGAAAAATCACATTTGCTGAACTCAGACCTAGCAAGCATTTTCTTGGTATGAACCAAGTTACCTTTACCTTGTTTTTACATAGCAACAATAAAATAGTAAATGCAGTATCACAGTGATTCAGTCACACCACACTCAAATCATATCCCTAGAAATGTAACAAGTACACGCACTAAAAGCATGATATGCAATAAAATGTTGGCCATTGAGAGCCCTTGGGAAAATGAATCATTGTGGATAGTTGAATTTTTTGGACAGCTGGGAGCTGACCAGTTTAAATACCAGAGAGTTTTTGTTTTTATTTTAAGCATTTTAGATGGAAACTTTTCTTAATGCATTATGTATACTTACAATTCTTACTTTGTAAGATGCATGAACACACACACCCACACACACACAAAATAACTGAACTTTCTTACTCTCAACTTCATTCATTGCTACTCTGGAGTCTGTCTTGACATTAAACATCATGGAATGATTCTGTTGCTTCTCTTATAGTCTGAGTTGGAGATGAGAGGAGGAGGAATCACTAGGCCTTCAACAGCTGTGAGACTTCCTCTGATCCACCAACAGCTGTGGTGCCTAACTCTAGGAGCTCTTTCACTAGCAAGTATTTATGGTACCACTCTTCTTTGTCAGAAACTGTTACTTCTGTTTTCAATGTGTCTGTTTATAGTAGCCCATCAGTGCCCTTTTAGTATGCTGTTTTTAATTATAGTTGTACTTCAATTACTGTCTTCCTGTAGCACTTAAGATGCAATCAGGATGTCCAGCAGAGCACAATCCCTGGCATATTCCACCAAAATGAAAAGGAAGGAGCATGGAAAACTGGGTGGGTTTGAAGACTGTTATCAGACAGCCAGTCTAGCTAGATTTGGAGAGGCTCATCACCAGGATGGCCACAGAGATATTATATTTTTGGCCACTTCAATTCTTGAAGATCAAATACCAAGTCATAATGGAGTTTCAGTCTGTATTGGTAGAGAACACACCTATAATGATCAAATTGGGTACCATTAGAGCATTAAAGTAATGAGATATATGAACCCAGACATAATTTTCTCCAATGAGACCCTGATTATTAGTGTCAAATCAGGTTTAAAATAGAAGCAAGCTCTCATTGCTATAAGAATACAAACAGTAAAGAAAAGTAAAGAAAGATGATATCCCCATGAATTAGGATTTCTTTACCAGGATTCCATGAACTTAGATTTTTTTTTGATAATTGCATTTTAATATGATTAGTTTCTTTAAAAAAAACTTTGTATTTTATCTTGTGTATTCAAAAACTTATTCTTAGAAGGGGTCTATAAGGCTTCACCAGATGACCTAAGAAAGATATAACATCAAAAACATTAAGAACCCCTGCCAAAGATGGTGATGCCTTCCAAATACTCTTGTTGCATATTACTGATTGTCTCAAAGCCAGAGCACCACAGGGCTTCCTCTATTGGATTTATGGCTACCAAAGAAGTTTGTCTTAGACTTTGTTCAATAAGCATTTATTATGTACTATGTCCTAGGCATTGTACTGAGTGCTGGGGATACAAAGAAATGTAAAAGATAGTCCCTGCTTCCAAAAGGCTATATGTGAGATCATTCTCACAATTTAATGAGGGAGGAAACATGCAAATAAATATGTACAAACAAGCTATATACAGGATAAATGGGAAATAATCGAGAGAGAAGGCAACAGAATTATGAAGGAGAAGGAAAGACTTCTTACAGATGTTGAGATTTTAGCTAGGACTTGAAGGAAGCCAGGGGAGTCTAGAGGTGGGGATGAGGAAGCACAGCACTCCAGGCATAAGGGACAGGCAGTGAAAATCCTGAATTGGGAGATGAAGTATCTAACGCAAGGAAAAAGCAAAGAGAATTATGTCACTGAATCAAGGAGTACTTGGGAGCAGTCACGTAAAATGTAAGAAAATTGGAAAGGTAGGGGGAGGCAAGTTATGAATGGTTTTAAATTAAAGTCATCCTGAAAACAAGTAAGAAGATGAAGAATGTACATTGCTTAAATTAGGGCAAATTGATTAGATTGTGGCATATTGTATGAGATGCTCATTTGAGTTATTCCATGGCAAGATTATATATATATATATATATATATATGTATATATGTATATATATACAAGTATACTACTTGTGAAGGCATTAGTAAACAGAGTGAGCTGAGCGCATACTTAAGTAGGATGATGGATTTGTTTACATTTGGGATATTTCACAGCTTTTTCAAAAATATAATCTGTACTTAGTATACAAAAATATTTTAAACATATTTAGTTTTTAAGTATTTCCCAGATACATACAAATTTTTTAACATTTCTTTTTGAAAATTTTGTGTTTCAAATTTTCTCCCTCTCTCTTATACCTTCTAGTGGCATTGATGGGTCAAAGGGTATGCAGTTCTTTTTAGCACTTTGGACATAGTTCAAAATTGTTCACCAGAATGGTTGGATTAGTTCATAATGCCACCAAAAGTACATTAGTGTTCCAATTTTTTCCACATCTCCTCCACCATTTAGCATTTTCCTTTTCTCTCATGTTATCCAATTTCATAGATATGAGGTAGTATCTGTCAATTGTTTTAATTTGTATTTTTCTAATCAATGCTGCTTTAGAGTAAATTTTTCATATCATTGCTGATAACTTTGATTTCTTCTGAAAACTACCTGTTCATATTCTTTGACCATTTATCGATTGTGGAATGACCTATTTTTTTTTCCTAAATTTGTCTCAGTTTCCTATATATTTGAGAAATGAAGCACTTATCAGAGAAATTTGTGGTAAATTTTTTTCTAGTTGCTTGTTTTCTTTTTAATTTTGGTTGTATTGGTTTTGTTCCTAAAACTTTTTAAATTTCATCTTATCAAAATTATCCTTTTTACTTCCTATGATCCTCTCTGTCTCTTGTTTGGTTGTAAACTCTTCCCTTATCTATAGATCTAACATGTAAGTTTTCCCATACTCCCCCAATTTACTTATGCTATAACCGTTTATGTCTAAATCATTTATTCATTTTGATTTTATCTTGGTATAAGATGTAAGATGTTGGTCTATACTTAGTTTTTGCCAAACTGTTTTTCAGTTTTCCCACCAATTTTTGTCCATTCGTGGGTTCTTACCCCACAAGCCTGGATCTTTGGGTTTATCAAACTCTAGGTTATTATGGTAATTTACTACTGTGTACTATATAGCTAATCTATTCCACTGATCCAGCACTCTGTTTCTTGACCAGTTTGATATTGTTTCGAAGATTATTACCTCTTTGTAATACACATTGAAATTGAGGACTGCTAGGCCACCTTCCTTCATGGTTTTTTTTTTTCATTGATTCCCTTGATATTCCTGACATTTTGTTCTTCCGGATGAATTTTGTTATTATTATTTTCTTTATCTATAAAATGATGCTTTTAGTAGTTTGAATATGGTACTGAATAAACAAATTAACTTAGATACAATTATCATTTTTATTATATTGACAGTCTACCCATGAGCAATAAATATTAATCAAATTGTTTATATCTGTGTTTATTTGTATGAAGAATGTTTTGTAACTCTGTTTATTAAAAAAAATTGTCTTGGAGGGTAGATTCCTAAGTATTTTATATTGTCTGCAGTGTTTTCAAATGAATTTTTTTTTTCTTTTTTAAAACTCTCTTCCTGGGTGTTGTTGGTTGTATATAGAAATGGTGATGATTAATGTGGATATATTTTATGTCATAACTTTTCAAAAGCTGTTAATTGTTTCAACAAGTTTTTTAGTTGATTCTCTAGGGTTCTCTAAATGTACCATTATATCACAATTTCTTCTTATTGCTATAGCTAGCATTTCTAGTACAATTGAATAATTGTGGTGACAATGGACAGCTTTGCTTCACCCCTGATCTTATTGGGAAGGCTTCAGATAATGATTACTGATCCCAATACTGATAATACTTGTTCTTGGTTTTATCATTTTAAGAAGGGTTCCATTGATTCCTGTACTTTCTAGCATCTTTAATAAGAAAGGTTGTTGTATTTTGTCAAAAAAGGTTTTTTTTTCTAATCTACTGATATAATCAAATGATTTTTGTTGTTTTTTTGTTATTGACCTGGTCAATTATGCTGATAGTTTTCCCAATATTGAAACAGCCTTGCATTCCTGGTATGAATCTCACCTAGTCATACAGTATGGAAGGAAGAAAGACTGGCAAGGAGGGAGGTTGGGAGGGAGGGAGAGAGAGACATAGGGAGAAAAGGAAGGAGGAATTGCTTACTACTGTGCTAAGATCTTTGTGAATTTGATATAACCCTGTGAATTAGGTGCTATTATTATCCCCATTTTACAGTTGAGGAGAATGAGGCAGATGGAAGTTAAATGACTTGCCCAGGGCCACACAGCTAGCAAACATGTAAGGCCAATTTAAATGCAAATCTTCCAGACTCCAGGCCTAGCACTTTATATACTACACCACCTCATTTCTCTGCTGGAGGGAAATTTGGCAGAAAAAGAAACATACTCCTTATAAGTGAGTTTTCAAGTCCAGGTTATGGGTGGTAGAATTCAGGAATCTTGAATCCTTTTCTGATAATATGATTATCATTTCAAAGGCTCCAAACATGGAGGAAAAAATAATTTTCATCAGTTTGTTGTAGTGAAAAGTATACTAAAACTAGAGTCAGAAAACCCTGGTTTGAATATTACTTCTGCTACTTACTAGTAATGCCTCCTTGGGGAAGTATCAAGGTATCGCTTTCATAATATGCAAAATGAGAAAATTTACCTAGATGTTACTGAAATTTTATCCAAATCTTATATAATTTGATACTTCTTTCTGTGACAGACTTAACAAACTAGTTTGTTGGTCAATCAATAAGCATCCATTTATCAAGCACCTACTATGTGCCAGACATTGAAGTTATAAAAAAACAAACAGAAAAAAAACAACTGCTGTCCTCAAGGAACTTACAGTCAATCAGAAGAGACAGCATGTACACATATATAACAGGGCTTTGCAACATGCTTAAACTATCTACAATGGATACTCCTGTGTGGGAGATTCCAAAGACATGCTTCTGGGAGAAGGCATATTGCATGGACCTACCATGTGGATGATAGAAACATTTCCATTGGCTGCATAGGTCAAAGAAGGCTGCATTTTTACAACTACCAAGCTGATGGAACCTGATTCCCTAAGCCCACTGTCACTGGAGAAGATACTAAAAAAATGATGCATCTATTCTTGCCTCCCAGCAAGCCACTATATTTTACTGGTGCATACTTGCTCTCTTTCTGGTTGTGTCCCGAGTCAAAAGTCTTATTCACTCATAGCATGAGCTCCAGAGCTAAGCTGGATAGGGAAAAGCCACCATTTCCTCCCTTTAGACCCTGAAGCCCTGAGAAACAAGCTTAGAGTTTTAATATTATTTTGTTCTTTTTAATTCTGGACATGGGACCTTAAGCCAAAATGATTTTGAAGCTCAGGATTACAGGACAAATGTTGTAACCAACCCAGCAGGAAATCCCTGAGAAGCCAATTTCCCAGGATATAAGCCCAGGGTAGGACTTTGGACTTGGAATTTAGTAAGCCTAACACAAAATATAGGAACTGAGCTAATCTGTGAACCTAATTCCCCTCCTCAGAGACCAAGGGAGAAACTGTATATATTTGTTTTTATTATACCTTTAAAATAAATATCCGTTCATAAAAGTTATACTCACTGTTAAATAATTAAATGGAATAGGAGTGATTGGACCCCTCAAATTGCTGAAACACAGTCAGTAGGGGGATGAGCCAATGGCAGAGATAAGACCCTCTAACTTTTATAAGATTGTTAGAGAACCCAGGAAGATGGATTAAATATAGCACACCTGGCCCTAATCACTATTGCATATATAAATACATACAGAATAAATAGAAAATAAATAAATACATACAGAATAAATAGAAAATAAATATAACCCCTAGATGTTGGGGGCAGGAGTGACAGGGAATAGGGATCAAGAAAAATTTCATTTAACCAAATTAAAACCAGGCCAAGGAATCTAGGTCTTCTCGATTTTAGCAATAATTAGTAATTTCAATATGGGTTTCAAAGCCATAGGTCAGTTGCAGTCAGAATCCTGAGGAGCTTTCTTTAGCCCTCATGCATATACCAATGTAGCACACAGGCTATTTCATCATTTAGCCCTTCTCTAACTATGTGACTGGATCACTTGTTTTTACTAATAATATATTTATCTGATGGTACCCTTGCCACAGTTTCTCCAAATTAACCTTTATATAACCCTTTTACCTTTATCGCATAAAGAATTTCATTTTTTCTTTCTAAGAAATCTTGTAAGATAGCATAAATACCATTGTCTTCTCACCTCTATTTTACTGACAAAACTAAGACTCAGATTAAGCCCAAGATCACACAGATAGTGTGTGTAGTATCTAGAACTGAATCTAGAATTTCTAATTCCAAGTACAAGCCTCCTTCCTTCCACCATAACATGCTGCCTTCCTTGTTCAAACACATTTCATGTCTAAGAAGAGAAACAAGAGCATCTTACTCTAAACTTCTAGCCTGGGAAAATGGCCCTTTAAATCATGCAGTCCTACTTACAGCACATACCAACCAACATTCTGGTAAATTCACAAATTTAAAATGGTTCCTTTGCTATATTTTGACTTTTAGAGGCCACTAGGTTGGATCATGTTGCTAACCTACCAACTGCAAAAACAGCCCATTATTATTTCATGTGGTGCATTGTCTGAATTTATGAGTTTGACTTGTCCAAAAAGAAAGTGCTAAAACAAAGCAAATTTAGTTTTGACTGATTCTGAAATATGTTGGACTGCTTAAAGAGAAGACAGTGAAAGCCATCTGATGTTTTTTAAAGTCCTCATTAATTCAAAGAGCACATTACATGCCAGTCATAATAGATTTTTAAAAAGCCAAATGTTGGATGAGTTTCTTGTTCCATACTGGAAATTCACTCTATAGAGGAATTGCAAAATTAGAGCTATGGGAGTAGAGATATACTTGCCCATTGGGAGCAAGATTTCAAATTCTTCAAGTTTCTGTCATTCTATCCCTGTTGACTGCCGTATATTCTCTTTATTTGGATATCAATTGGAGTTACATCCCAGCATTTGGACTTACTGTGGTTATGAAATTGAAGCCATCTTAACAAGGCAAATTCAACATGCAAAATGGCTGCTTTCTTAACATTAACATATATACTTCAATGTTCAAAAGAGCCTTAATTTCATTACTGTAGGTTCTTCCTACATTAACACAGATTGCAACCCATATTTGCCTTAGCTCAGTAGATAGTTTCATAAGTTGCTGTTGTCAAAGATTGTCATTACCTGGTCACTGCTTCAAGCAAACAGCTGCTCTCAACACATCTAAGCTAGTTTACAGATTTACACTGGAAACAAAATTGTTTAACAAAACTGAGATACAAAAGAGAACAAAATTGAATAATGCGGAGTTGAGAAAGGTAAGGAAAAATGCAGTAAGAGGATCTTGTTTCCCTTACTGAATTCAGATTATCTGGACCAGATGATGAAAGAATTGAAAGATGTATTTGAAAAGCCTCTGTTATTAAGGTTTGAGGAAACATAGAAAATGGGAAAGCTATCACTGATTTAGAGAAGGATGTACCCATTTTCAAAAGAAGGAAAAGAATAGTCAATAGATTATAAGCTGGTGAGCTTGATTTTCATTCTTTTGAAAATTCTAGAAAATAGTATCAAAGAAATGGTTAGTGAATATCTAGAAAGGGAAGTAAGGAACTAGAATGGCTTCACCAAGAACAAGGAAGTCATGGCAGTCTAACCTCATTTCTTTTTATTTTTTTAAACAGGATTACTAAACTAGTAGATGAAGGAGAATGTTGCAGAAATAATTCACCTCAATTGTAGCAAGGCTTCTGGTAAGGTATCTCATAGCGTTCTTGTGGAAAAGACTGAAAGATATACTTTGGATAGTAATGCAATTAGATAGATTCAGATCTAGATCTTATGGAATAACCAGTTTACAAAGAGGAGTTGTTAATGGGTTAGTGTCAAAGTGGCAGGAGATCTCCAATATTCCTGGGACCTATCCTTAGCCCTATCCTATTTTACATTTTTATCAATATCTTGAATAAAGGCATAAGTGGTAAGCTCATTAAATTTAAGATGATGCAAAACTGAAAGAGATAGTTCACTGAATGAAAGTTTCAGGAACCAAAAGGATCTTGACAGGCCAGATAATTGGTCTACATCTAATAAGATGAGATCAGCACCCAAAAGACCACCCTTAGTACCCAAGATCAACTTCAGAAATATAAGATGAGATAACCATGGATATATAGCAGGAGTTCTGAAAGAGATATGTAATTTTTGGAAGACTACAATCTCAGTATGAGTCAGCAGCATGATGGCAGCCATGACAACCAAAAAAAAAAATACCATCTTGGATTGCATTAAGAGCAGCATGGCTACAAAGTGTAGGGTGGTGATAGCATCTTTACTCTCTGCCCTAGTCAAATTTCATCTGAAGTTTGTATTCAGTTCTGTACACCACATTTAAGAAGGGCATTGATAAGCTAGAAAGTGTCTCTTGGAGGGCTATAAGGATTGATGCACGGCCTTCAGTTCATGATTTATAAGAATCGTTTATGGAAAATGGATATGTTTAGCCTGAAAAAAAAAAGACTTAGGGGGAACTTGTTATCTATTTTCAAGATGTGAAGGCCTATCATGTGGATAGGGTGGGGAGGGGAGGTTAGATTTTTTTTTCTATTTTGTTCCTGAGGGAAGAACCAGGAACAATGGGTAGCAGTTGCAAAGAGCCAAATACAGGCTTGATATAATAAAAAAAAAATCTAACAATTAGAGTCATTGGGAATAAAAGAAGAATTGTTTGCTTTGAGAGGTAATGTTTCCTCTCCCTGGAGGTCTTCAAGCGTTAGTTGGACAACTACTTATTGGTTATGTTATAATGGGGATCCATTTGTGCAAAGATTATACTTACAAGCCACTGAATTCCCTTCCTACTCTCAAATTATCTGATTCTGTGAGATATCTTTCCAGCTTTCTAGAACCTTCTAGACCTCGACCTCTACCAACATATCCCATGAAAAGCTAGTATCACTTCTGTACCATGATATGCCCATGAATTTGACTCCTTTTGAGGAATGTGAAGAGCTGATTGATAAATTTTCCTCTTGGTGGCCTCACAGTCTAGATATAAGGACACATAGTCACTCATCAGAAAGCTCAGATTCAGTATTATCACTGTATAACTGGGTGACACTGTGGTCTCTTCTGTAAGACCATTCCAATTCAATGAAAATAAAATCATTAGAGTACAGGAAAATAGAAGGTTATTTTTAAAATGTTGACAAAAATGAAAAAAAAAGATCTGGAGCATTTTCTGTTATTTACATAAAAAGTGGTGGTCCCATTATTAGATAGTGGTGGTACTATCTTCCCATGGTTATAATTCATATTCCATTAGTCTTCAGGGAGTCCCTAGTCTGGGGCTGTTATTTCAGTATTCACACAAATGTGTAAAGCACTACTGGAGAATTCAGGCAGTAGACGAGAGATGGCCTACCTTCTAAGTGTAGGCAAATGGGAAAGGATTCATCATCCTCCTTTCTCTTCCCTGATTCTCTCTGCAATTCTTTCTCCTGAGAAGTTCAAGAGGAGAAACAATTAGCAAGATTTATTCATTTTAATTTTAATTTAATTTAATTTAATTTTTAATTTAATTAATTAATTATTTTATTTTACATTTGTATAATTTTATATTTATATTTATTTATATTTTTATATATTTATGTATATTTATATATTATATTTATTCAATTAATTTAATTTAATTAATTAAATTTAATTTAATAAAATTATTAATTTTACCAACATGAAACCTTTGCAGAAGGTAGGGAAGCATAGCATAATTCTCTCAACACTGTTCTCATGAGATCTTAAGTGTCTTCACAAGTAAATTAAAGGGCATATGGTTCTTTGTAACTTTTTGCTTTAATGACCAATAGGAGTAGCTTGTAGATATTCCATCGATAGTTACTGATACTCCGAAGTAGTAAAGGCTTTTTTTCCCCCATCTCTTTGCAGGGTGGTAAGTAGACTGTGTGAGGTGTTTAAAATTGTGATTTCACTGGTCTGGAGAGCTTTCAGTGAGGAAATACAAAGCAGATTGGCAACAGTTCTGCAATTTATAGTCTTAGAGACTTGTCTGGGGTGCTGATAGGTTACATGAATTGTCCAAGGAACCTGGTTAGCATGCATCAAAGGATGTATTTAAACCTAGGCTTTTCTGATTTTTAGAGCATCTTTCTAGCTACTACAACATGCTACCTAAATGGTTGAAGAAATAGGGCATCCCGGTGGGGTAAAACATTGCCCTGACCCTAACATGTAAGCTCTTCCCTAAGTTTATATCTATATACATAACATTTTGACCTAACATATCGTAGAATCTGAAGCAAAAGTATTTTATTAGATTTTTTAAAGCTGCAATTATCTATCAAATTGCTTTACTATTCCATGACACTGCATGTTGATACAATGTAAAAGAGAGAGGGAAAAGATTTATGACACCACCTACTCCCTTCTTTGCTAGCTATAGAATAATACCTTAGCATATATGCTCCAGTATAGTTTTAAATATCTCATTCAACATAAAATACTATATAAATCATCCTTCTAGAATCACTCAAGTTTTCCCTTTGACAGCTTTTGACAGGGATAACTTTTTTTTTTATAGCTGTGATCCACATCATAGTGCAAAGAAAAACAGGCTATTCTTTGCCTCCTGAGTCAGCCACAGGACATTGTTTCTTGAACCAAGTACAGTATGCTGTGTGAAGGGAATTATTACTAATTGATGCATATTATTGGTTAATACATGAAATCCCCCATGGAACTGAAAACGCATTTGTGAAACATAAAAGTTCTGACCATGACAATGAAAACAAACAGTTACTACTTAGATTTTTTTTTTCTTCTTTCTGGGACCAGTTAGTGCTGTTGTTTGTGTTGAACATAGTATTTATGTCTGCATGTTAATACTGACAAGAATCCCTATTTACCCTTTTGACATCAAGCATAATCCTGCCATTCAGATGTTGAGACTTTTATGAATAACCATTCCTGCTCCTTTAACTGCATGTAATTTGGCAGTCCTCATTCCCATAAATGCCACGGCCATGTTTTATGGGATTTTAAAAAGGTATAGAGAAAGTATTTTGGATGGAAGTCAGCCTACTGTATGAAAGTTGGACGGGAACCTAAGCTAAGCAGCTGATGCCAAGAGAAAATCAAGAAATGATTCATGGTGTGTTTACACCATGCAGGGGTTGGCAAACTGTGGGAGACAGCCTTCTGCCAGCAGACTGGAACTAAATTCTTAGACATCACCATGTTGCCAAAAAATTTCATCATGGGGTTTCCTAAAGAAACCTTGAATTGGATTCTAGTGTCTTACATCTGAAAGACTAGTTTGTGTCAGGCCCCATGGGGTCTCCTTAGATACCTTTTTCTAATTGAGGCAGCATTTTTTTCCCTTGCTGACAAGGGGTAACATTGACTCATGGGTGTCATAAGTGACTGAAAGATTTAAGGCAAGGCAAAAGTACCTGTTAATATCTTCTGAATATGAATGTATTCTTTCTGTCTGTCTGCTATCTCCATTCTTTCTAAAACAGGCTTCTCTCTGCAACTTCTTGCCTTTTTACCCTTCCACCCCCATTCTATGGTACAGGGGAGTCAGAGAACTTGGGTTCATATCTTTCCTCTGACGTTTACTACCTGTGTGACCTTGGGAATGTCCCTTAACCTACCAAGGCCTCAGTCTTTTCATCTGCGCAATGACAGGGTTTATCTAGATGGCCTCTGAGGTCCCTTTCATCTCTACATCTATGATACAATTGAGTTATTTCTCCTTCTCCTATGACTTTATGGAAACTTAAGTTGAAGCCTAACTACTATGTTACATGACTTTAGGCAGATCATAGCTCCAACAGTGGTTTTAAATAAACTGGAACTTGACTATATTACTTGTTACACTGTGCCTGTGCCATAAATTGAATGCCAAGTTGGTGAACTGGAAAGAGTAATGTGTTTGACTTCAGAAGACGAGGGTTAAATTATATCTCTACCACATACTACTTATAACCTTTCGAGTAAGTCATTTCACATCAGTGGGATTCAGTTTCATCATCTGGAAAATGAAACAGTTACCCTGGAGAATATCTAAAATCCCTTCAAGCTCTGAACTTCATGATTTTATGATCCATACAAAGGTGAGGCCAAAAGCCCCCAAAGACAGCATTTCTACACTTTTCGACAATGAAATTCAAGAGAAAAGAAATTCCTACCAATTTCATTTCCATGATTCCAATTTTGCCTCCTTCCTACAATCCTTTATGAAGGTGCTGACATCTACTTCCCCATGTTGGTGCAAAGATAAAATGAGATAGTTGTAAAGTACTTTGCAAATCCTAAAGTGTTACATAAATGCTAGTTATTGTTATAATTGATGTTATTATTATAAAAGAATAGATAAATGATATATTTGCAAGTGAGGCTCATATTAAAATTTGTGCATTCTCCCTCAGCACAAATCAAACTGAGAAGAATGCTAGCCAGGCTGAACATGTACTAGCTATCAGTGGAAGGTCATTAGAGTCCCAACATTTGTTGTAGATTAGCTACACATGTATAATTGAGTTGGCTATAACCATGACTTTTGTTTATGGGATTCTTTATCTGTTTCAGTTTAGCTTATGAGGAGAGACAGATTCACAATCAACAAATATTTATTAGACAAACGAGCTATTTACTGTCCTGAATATACAATGTTTCATCTCCTTATTTTGTGCCTTTGTGCAGGCTCTCCTCCATTCCTTCATCTCTGCCTTTTATAATCCCTAATTCCTTTTGGACCCAAGTGTAAATTCAAGTGTTTGACCTTCCTTTCCTTCTACAGCTTCTAATGCTCCTCCACAAAAATTATTTCACAAAAAAAAATTATTTCAGTTTGCACATATTATATTTTTATTATGTGGGCAGGCTGTTTCCCCTGATAGAATGAAGCTTCTTTGAGAATAGCAACTGGTTCATTTCTGTCTTTCAGTCCTCACGGCCTAGTGCAGTGCCTAGTATGGAATAAACACTTAATAAATGCTTGTTGCACGGCTGACTGTCACTATGACCAAGATACTGCTCCTTCCTCAAATATTCCTAAAGTGCTTTGTCTGGATCTTTCCTCTGCCCAGATTCAGTTTTACCTTGCATGATAGCACTTCCTCTGGCCTACCTTCTCAGTTCAGTGCCCAGAGGTTTTCAAGCTGTATTTCCAGGAGGGAGTCTGTTCTCACAAGTGCTAGGATACTCTGTGTGTCCCCACTCCTAAAACTATGCCCAAGTGGTGAGTTTCCCTTTAGTGACCAATAGCCTGAATTAGTTCAAAGAAAAGACATTGATTAAGATTACATAGCTACAAAACACTCCCCCCATAAATGTGGGACCTATTATCCTACTGTAACTCAGGAGCTCCTCAGCTCCCTCCAGGTTCACTGAATCCAGGCAGACTTAAAGGACAGTGGAGCCCCAGATTGGGGTTAAAATTACTTTATTATCCTTCTCGAAGTGGCCAATGAGACAAGGGGAAAAGGGGAGGGAGCATTCACCTTACACTATCAGCCCCTGGAACATCCGCCTGATTACTCTTCTTGCAGGAACCAGCAAGAATAGGAGCATCTTCCTAAATCTCAATGGTGGGAGGTTGAGATAAGTACAGCTTTCCACTTTCACGTTCCACAAATCCTCATTCACTGACCAGTGCTCATTTGATTTATAGAAAAAAAGACAAAGAAGGCAACATGCCCACAATGAGCTCTTGGTGCAAGCCTGGAGGTGGGGGGTGGGGGGTATTTATTAGCTAAACTCAAATGTTTACATTAACTTGGTTATAGAATGATGTGTCAGCATAGAACAGGTGTGGTGAGATTGTTTATGGCCATGGATCCTGGGTACTTATATCAAATTAGACCCATGCCACCTTGTATATACCTACAAATATAAACAGTGTCCATGGGAAGAATTTGGACAACTTGGTATACACCTGTAATGAGGTACAAACATAGGGAGCACATGTGACACAGGCAACTCATAGCCCAGTACTGCAGGGCCTTAATGTTCCTAGTCTGCTCTTGATATCCTCATGCTGTTGCCCTCTTGGTTCACTTCTTGTGTTGGACAAGTTGCTCAGATAGGCTCTTGGGCTATTCTTTTCAACAGCTAAGCTCACAACTTCCAAAAGCAATTCCCATTTGAATTGGTGGTTGGATCTTTTTTTCTTCTGAGAGGGATCCCGCTCCTTGAAACTGCTTCCTGCTTTAAACCACAACTTAGAGTTTCAATGTCTCTTGGGAGAGTATGTGTCTCTGATTCCTGCTGGATGCAATGTCTCCTAATGGGCAAATAGTACTGCTACAAAACTCCCTGACAATGGGGAAGCAAACCAGGAAAAGAAGAGAAAACTCCTGTCTTTCACCAACCACCCTGCCCCAGCTGTGGTAAAGGGATTAAACCCCACAAAACCGTTCCCTGCCTTGAATGATCAAGTTCTTTAAACTCCTTAACTGTTCAGGAGTCTTCAGACTTTGGCCATCTTAGCTTTTGAAGGGTCTCAAGGGATGTGGGGTATCTCTAAATATGCAATGCCAAGCTTCCCTTCCAATTCGATCAGAAAATTTCACACTGTGTAAAGGGATGATAGGGCTTAGACTCTTCCTTGTATTTGACTAACCTTTCAATGCCTCATTACCTCTATCATCTGCCCCTTTATTTTTTATGATTATATCAACTGAGCTGGGGTGGGGATGGGGGAATCAGATCCTTCCCATTATGTATTTATATGATTATATTTAATATTCCCCCAGTAAACTGTAACTTCCTTGAGGAAAGGATCATTTTCCTCTTTGTAGCCTCAATGCTTATCAAAACACATAACACTTAATAAATGTTTGTTGAATTTAACTCTTCCCTCTCTCTCATCTTTCATATCTAATCAGTTGCCAAATACCATCAATCTTGCCTCTGAATTGAAAAAGCAGGTTCTTCTCCTTTATATTCCCATTAGGATCACCCTAATATAATCCTCATTACAGCCCTCTTAAGAATATACTTAAAGATTGAGGACAGTTATCTTTACCTCTGCTGTACCTCCCATCTCCATGCTAATTTGTTCTTTAACTGCTGACTGACCAATAATAATGGTGTTTCTGTAGTCCTTTCAAGTTTATAAAGTTCTTTGAAAACACATCTGATTTTCAAAACAGCCATAAGAAGTAGTTCTTTCGGTTATTTCCTAGCCTCTGTCTCTAACCTCTTTTTTACAGGTGAAAAACTGTTTCACAAAAGTGAAGTTACTCACCCATGGTCACATATATTGTAATCGTCAGAGATGGGACCTGAACCTCAATCTCCCCTATCTGCAGATACAATGCTCACTTACTCCACAGATCTATAGCTCTGGTCACATAACTTTTCTGCTCAAAAATCTTCAGTAACTGATTTCACACTGAACAAAACTCAAATTCCATTGCCTAGCATTCAAATCCTCTACATAGTGCCTGGCACATAGTAGGTGCTTAATGTTTATTGAATTGAATTGGTACCATTTTGGCTTTCAAGACATCTCCTGCTGCTTCCTGTTATGTATTCTATGCTCCAGGAAAAGCTGTAGCTTGTTCTCTATCCCTCAACTACTTATGTACCTAGCCATCTCCATTTATTTGTTCAAACTGTTCCTTACACCCAGAATATTTTTCCTCTCCCTCTATTCTTGAGTCATATCCATCCTTGAAGACCAAGTGATGTGCTACTTCTTCCTTGAATCTTTGTCTGATCCTTATATCCAGTGGGGACCTTTTCTCACTCAGTCTTCACAGACTGTTGTGTTTACACCTCATTTATAATATATAAAGGGAAGGTCTGCACAAGAGTCATGCATGATGGGCAGTCATGGAAAGGTTGTAACCTGCAGCATTGGTTGAGGAAATATCCACATTGATGAAAACACAGATCCATCTGAGCTGAGTAATTAAGTTGTCTGTGTATGTCTAGTCCTCCTAGTATACTGCAATCTCCCTGAGGATAGGGGCTCTGACTAAACTTTGTCTTCCATATAGCACTTTTACACAGACATCTTCACACAGTATGCATTTAGTAAATGTTTGATTAATTGGAAATTAACTAATTTCCTAATTAATAAATTAATTAGGAAATCACAAGAAGAAAAGTTCATTGTAGGCTATAGAGTCAATATGGATAAGCAAAGGGAGAATGGACAGGAATTCTAAGGGAGAAAGGAAGATGGGAGGTAGGAATGTGTGCCTCATGGTTTAGGGGATAAATAGTAAGAAGACCATTATATTTATGTAAGGAAGTAATGGGATATAATCATAACCCTTGTGACAGAAATGGCACTGAGGAATCAATCAATTAATTAATTAACCAGTCAACAAATATTTATTAATTATTTACTATGTGCTGAGTACTGTACTAAGTTCTGGGGACACAGAGGAAAAGCAAAAATAGTCCCTGCCTTCAGAGAGCTTATTCTAACCAGTAAAAACCACCTGTAAATTAGAACATATAAGATAAACACAGAGTAGACATAAGTCAACCTTAGAAAGGATGGCACTAGCAGCCAGGGGGACCAGAAAAGTCCTCTTGGAGTAAGTGGTACTTACTAGCTCAGCTCAGTAGTGGACTTGAAGTCAGGAAGACCTGAGTTAAAATTCTGCTTCAGACATTGTGTAGCTGTATGACTCTTGGCACATGTCTTAACCTCTCAGCCTCAGTTTTCTCATCAGTAAAATAGGAATAATAAGAGCAACTACCTCACAGTGTTGTGAGGATGAAATTAGATATACAGATGTATATGTATATGTGTATGTATACATATATGCATATGTATATGTGTGTATACATATATATTATTTTGCAAACCTTAAAGTGCTATAAAATCCTGAGTTATTATTATTCAAGGAGATTACATTCTAGCAGGAACAACACACACACATATATGTAAATACAAAATATATAAAAATTAAATATATAATTTGGGTAAATAAAATGCATAAATAATGGATAATAAAATATAAAAAATGAAAATAAATAAGTAATAAAAGGTAAATATGAGGTAGCGAGGGATGTCTTGGGGAGAAGGGGGAGAAAAGCTCCTGGACAAATCAGAAGCAGCCTCATGTATGAGGTATCACTTGAGCTTGCCTCTGAAGAAGGCTAGAGACCAAAGGAAGGGATAGCCTTTATAAAGGCATACATACAGAGATAGAATTCCGTATATGTGAAATATAAAGTAGAACAGTTTCCTGGATTGTGAAGTGCATGAAAGAAAGTAACATGTAACAAGTCTGAAAAGGCAGGCTGTAACCAAACTGCAAAGGGCTTTGAATGCCAACAGAGTTCATATTTGATCCTAGAAGCAATAGGGAGCCACTGTAGCTTGTGAACAGGGGATTAACATGATCAGACCAGTTCTAATATCACTTTGACATCTATATGAAGTATAGATTGGAGAAAGAATAGACAGGAGACAGGAATCAAATTTATATTGACTCAACCCCTTCCTCTCCCCACTCCTGTTATTAAAAACTGATTAAAATATCTCCCCTAGAGAAACCAGTATGCCTGCTGGTACCAAGTTGCAAATCTGAAAATATACTGTTCATAGGGCATCAGATGGGAATTTTATTAAAAGAAAAAATCAGTAAATATTTATCCTATGAAAGACAAATTACAATAAATAAATTGTTCCATGATTCTCAAATATCCCACAGCAATTCAGTTTCTAAATTATAAAATTCATACTTAGATCTTCCAGGCTAGTCCCACAAAATCTCCTAAACTGTTTTATCACTAAGCTCAACTGGCATAACACTCTATTGCCCTGGTCTGCTTTCTTTCCTCTATGGATATAGTTAGGAACTCTGTGCCTTGATGTTGGGATTTCCTATCTCCTGATCTAGCATTGTTTCTAGCTGCTATCTTTGCTAAACTACAAAGATGCCTACACTTTCCTTACATAATCTAGAGCTTAGTAAGAGAAACCATGGGATCATCTTTTCATCTTGTCATCGATCATAGAATCAGAAATTTAAAGGTAGAACAACTCCAGAGATCATCCAATTAAATTCCTCTAAGACAAACTTCAAGTCCTTTAACTTATTCAAAATTATCTACTATCTGGAGGCAACCTATTTTTCACATAAATATGAAACAATTTTCATACAAATATGATTGGGCATGAAGTTTATATTCACAATTTTAAACAGGGAATTTGCTGTCACACAAAAAAAAAGTTGGTGGGGGATGATGTTTTAAGGTCAGATTGCTGGGGGTAGGGAAGGATCTTCTGGCACAGGAGAAAAGATTATGACAGCCGAGATGAGGGCATGGCTACAGAGTCCAGATTATAGATAAGTAACTTAATTGTATACTCCTTTCCTCAAAACAACCCTGTGAGGTTATCAGTACAAGTATTATTATTATCATCATCAGCCTTATTTTATGGATAAAGAAAGTGAGACTCATAGAGGTTAATTGGATTGTTCTTGGTTACACAGCAAATAAGAATCTTAGGCAGGATTTAAAGTGAGATCCACGTCTCCTTTCAAAATAGCATATTGTCTCTCAAGGCCAGAGCAATCTCAAATGTCTCCAAGATTGATCAAACCCCAGAGTAGAACATTATAGGATCATGAATTTAGATATAGAAGGGAATCTAGTGGTTATCTAGTCCAACTCTCTCATTTTACAAAGGAAGAAACTGAGGCCTAGAGAGATTCACTGGCTTGCCTAACACAGGTAGTAAAGTGTCAAGCCTAGGCGCAAATAGACTCAAAATCTATTGTTCATTCCACTGTACCCATTGCCTCTCAAGATGGGTAGCAGAAAAAAAAAACAATCATTTTATGCATTCAGAATGGCATCACTGTTAGGTAGAGTATTTGCTCATACAATTACATTCTATTATTGTTGTTGTAAGCTAAAAGGAATAGCAGAGGAGAAAAAATAACATTTTGAATATGCAGCTGCCTTACAAAATGAGAGAAGCCTCTCATCACCACTGACAACAGGGATTTTTTTTTCCTCTAGAAACAGGCCATACATATATTAGCAGTCACAAAGTCTAAATCTTCCACATGCTTTTGGACTTTCAAACTATTGTGCTTGGGAGCAGGAGGTGCATTCAACTATTTGAAGGATACTTTATCCTTTCAATATGCTTCTGAGCTTGGAAGGAGTTTTATTTGAATTAGCTCTTTCAAAGTACACCCTCGAGGGCAGATGTCATAACGTGAATGCTAGGTTTTATTGACTATTCTGATTGTCAACTTGTCTGAACTATACTTCCATGCAAGCAAAAACCTAAATTTAGCAACATTAGCTCTTCAGTGAGTAATACATTTGCCAGTACTGGCTCATCCCTGTCCTTCATAGAAAATATCTATGCATGAGTCAAAAATATTGGGAGTTTTAAAGCACCCCCTGGCCAAAGTGGTCTTACCTCTGGATTTTTTCATCCCAATACATTTAACTATAACATCAATGAAAGTCATTTACCCAGCATGCTGTAGGATATCTAGCACAAAGAAGCTGGAAAATATCAAGCACAAAATAAACTGATCCTATTACAATATCCAAAAGTTTTCCTAAATCACCTGGGAGGAAGAGCATGGTTAGTTCGACAGATACTGACATAGCTTTCCCTTCTTGTATTACTTATTTCTTAAGTCAGAGACTTTTATTAGTGTACATCTCATTCTAAAATGGGAATCTCAAGTTATAGGATCGACGACCTAAAGCTTTATGGCACCTCAGAGGTCATCTCATCCAGCTCCCTCTTCTTATAAATGAGGAAGCAGAATCTCAGAGAGATGAAGTGACCTTTCCAGTTTCACACGTCATAAGTTATAGAATCAGGATTACAGTTCAGGTCCTGAAACTGACCTAACTTTATGGCAGTTGGAATTGTTATCTTTGCTATGTAAGACCAGAAGCAAAAAACGAACTAAAATTGTGAAGGGGAACAATTCTGTCAAATGTAACAAAAACTTACTTAAATCACCCCCCACTACCACCTCCATTTAACTCCAACAGCTCATATTGGAAAACCACTGTGACTTTAACTGATTTGAATTTATGGAGAAGTCTCTGAAAGTATGATTGAAATCTGGTATGCAACAAGACCACATAAATACCCCAATACTGATCCCAAGAATCCTCCATAGAGCAGCTGACTGATAATCTGGCGACATTTTAATACTTCAAGGGACCATAGATATGACTTTATAGAGTCATTTATTATTCCTCTATCTGGCCAGCCTCTTACAGCCATGTACACATTCGCAATGCTCTTTACTCTACTCCTCACATTCAAAACAGTTGCCACTGCTTATATAGCTGCAATTTCTTTATAGATTTTTATTGACTTGTAAAGAGTGGATGGTGACTAATAGTTTGCTGTGGCTCCTAAGTCTATCATGATAACTCTTATCATTTCTGGAATTAATGACTCAATGTCCCATGCCTGCATGAAGGCTATAGTTAGGGGAAACTTGTGAGAAGATGGTCTTCTGTATTCCACATTCAAGAGAGAAGATATGTGGTTCCACATTCTTTTTAAGAAAGATCCTTCAAGGGAGAGAAAGATTCTGAGAACATGTGGGATTTGAGCAGTTTATTATAGTTGATTTCTGGACAGAGATCACCAACAGATGAATTAATGTTGGTCAGTAGTATAAAAACTTAACATTCCACTCCCTCACCATTTTTTGACCATTTTGTTATTTTCACTATGGCAATAAAAGGAAGTTGCACAGAATTGAGGATTTTTTTTGGGGGGGGTCTAATCACTTTAACTTGATTAAAAAATATTTGTTAATTATCTAATATGTGCAGGGCACATAGAGGATCCAGTCATAGGGGATACAAACACCAGAACAGAAGTCTCTTTCCCCTGAAAGACTTATTTTGTAATGGGTGAGATGCCCTATACACAGATAATCAAATACAAGGTAATTTCAGGCAGCTAGGTGGTGCACTGGATACAGCAGTGATCCTTGAGTCTGAAAGATCTGATTTCAAATCCATTCTCAGACAACTACTAGCTGTATGACTATGAGCTTTACCTCTGTCTCAGCTTCCCCAACTACAAAATAACGATAAAATACTGCCTACTTCACAGGGTTGTTGTGAGGATCACATGAGGTAATGTTTGTAAAGCACTTAGCACAATGTCTAACACATAGTAGGCACTATATAAATGCTTATTCCCTCCCCTCCTTTCCTCAAAGAAGACCAAAAATAAGCTGACACACTGAAAGGTAGAGTACCACAAATAGTAGTAGCACTAAAGCCAATTGTGGAGAGAGTATCCCAGAGAAGCATCAAGCAAAATAGGACTGGAGGGAAAAAAAACAAAAACAAAAACAAAACAAAACAAAACACAAAACAAAACAAAACAGCAACAACAAACAACCGAGAGGAACAAGCAGTTAAGAGGTTAGTGATAACCTTTTGGTGATTGGTGGATGGGGATGAGGAGGGAGGTCAGAAGCCATATTGTAAGATGTTGAGAAATAAAAAGGAGGTGAAGAAGTAGAAGCAATGAGTGACCACTTTTAGAAGTTGAGCAGTGAAAAGAAGAGATGTGGGACACTAATAGTTTGAGGGTATGTAGCCAAAATAATTGAACACTTCATGACCAGCCTTTTGATAAGTATTTAACTAGATTGGCTTTCTTTCTTTTTCTTTCTTTTTTTTTGTTGTTTTGATTTGTTTTTTAGGCAATTGAGGTTAAGTGACTTGCCCAGGGTCACACAGATAGTGAGTGTGAAGTGTTTGGTCTGAGGCCAGATTTGAACTCAGGTCCTCCTGACTTCAGGGCTGGTGCTCTATCCACTGTGCCACCTAGCTGCCCCTACATTGGTTTTTGAAATAAAATTACAAAACTATAGAATCTCAAATTTTGGCAGGACTTCAGAAACAATCTAGTCTAATGTTCATTTGTACCGCATTTTCTTTACAATATCTCCAAAAAGTACTCAGTCAGCTTTACTATTTCCTATGGAAGCTCATTACATTTTTGGTGAATTCTTTGAAACTGTAGGGAAATTTTTGTTGTTGTTATCATCATCATTGTAGTTATATCCCCATTTCAACATCTACTCATTGGTCTGCTTTCTGGTGCCAAGTGGAACAAAACTAATTCTTCTTCCATTTGACACTTTCAAATGTTTCAAAATAGATATAAAGTCTCTATCATCAAATGAGTTTCTCTTTATCAGGCTAAACATAGCTAATCCCTTCAATTAACCCCTTTATGGCATGCTATCTAATCACCTCACCATTTTTATTGCCCTCTCAAACACTCCAGTTCATTAATATCTTTCCTAAAATGTCCTATTGAGAACTTAATAAAATAAATCTGTTATAATCAGAGTAGGGTACAATGAGGTTTTCACCTTGATAATCATGAACATTGCTTCTCTTAGTGCATCTGAGTCTCATTAATATTTTTGGACTACACTATAGAACTATTGACTCTGGTTTGCTTTCCCTTTAAATCCTGAGATAGTTTTTATAAAAACTGTTATCTACCTAAGCCTCTCCTCTTATAACCATGTGAAATTGAACTTTGAAACCACATTTAGGACTTTTTAGTTGTAGCTATTAAATTTCCTCATATTAGATAGATCTAACAGCATGATAGGCTATAAAAAACTTTCCATATTCTGACCCTCTCATTCAATAGGCTGAAGGCATACATATCAAGATTCAATGTAGGAAAGTTTCTGAAAATATATAATGCCTTTCAAATCATGTCTGTGTGTTTTTGGTTTCACTGTATTACTATATTACTATATAACTATAAAAAAGTATTATGTTTTTCTCAAGATAAAGGTCTCAGTTAAATTCTTTATCACTATTATTATTATGAATAACAATAGAATCTGGCAAATTATCTGTGATCAGTAATTCTCTTTTACTCCAAACTGAGGTTGACATTAGCTTTTTCTAGCTCAGAAGTATTCTCCCCAAGAATGACTGACATAAATTTTTCTTAACTTAGCCATCTTAAAAAAATGGTCTGTTTCAATTAATTCTTTCTTAGCTCACATCAATATTTGTCATTTTAGGCCATTAAAAAGGCTACTTTGGCTGAACTGGTCAAAATATGCTCTTTCTGACTAAAATTAATCAAATGAGCTATTCTTCCATCACGGAAATGGCAAATGCTTTTTTCCTCAATCCTCTCAGCCTACTATATTTCAAACATCTGAAAATGGCCTTAAAATTCTAATGAGTTGTGATTTGTGATATTA
Source organism: Vombatus ursinus (assembly GCF_900497805.2). Classification (NCBI taxonomy): domain Eukaryota; kingdom Metazoa; phylum Chordata; class Mammalia; order Diprotodontia; family Vombatidae; genus Vombatus; species Vombatus ursinus. The sequence goes on along the minus strand of NW_020954569.1, from coordinate 39,830,808 downwards.
AAGGGAATAACCACATGAACAAGATTGCCCATCCACTGAAAAGTTAAAGAAGTATGGCAGTATTCTGAATAGTCAGAATTCATACAGGGCTATGCTTCACCTTTTATGGCAGTAACACATTTTCCACAAAAATCACTTATAATTTGAAACACACTTTAACAAAATCTGAATTTTCTGACAGGTCTTCTCTGTTTGTTTCTCTAAAGTTCACAAAAGTTCTAATATATCTAAGTGACTAAAACTCTTATGCTGGCCAGACATGTTGTCCTCAGCATCATAACAATAGGGTTATAGCTAACTCCTTACACATAAATTGGTTTAAAAAAATCCCATAGAATATAATAGAATAGGAAAATGCTGAAAGAGATGGGGCAGAATGGGATCATAGATAAAGCACTAGAATTTGTCCAGAGGCTTGGGTTTAAATGCCAGTTTACCAGCCATGGGATCATAAGCAAATCCCTTAACCTTTCAGAGATTCAGTTTCCTCATCTATAAAATGGATAAAATAGCTATACTACCTACTTCACATTGTTGTAATGAGGAAATTTGTTCTTGAATCTTAAATTTCTATACAACTGCGAGCTACTATATTTATCATAGTGTTCTCTCGCCTTCTATTATAATAGGAGAATATGAGTGGCTTTCCTTGATTAATGTGTTACTGTTACAGTCAGCTTCTTCATGCATCAAACATGTTTGCCCAAAGTTGTCTGGTATGTTTGCTCATTCTCAATTATTGCTAAGATGGTCAAGCAACATTTGGTGGCACTCTTAAATACTGGAGTTGACCAAACAGAAAATGTCATAGCTAATGAAATTAGCCAGTTAGTTTCTAGGTAGTTTCTTAGTGATATTGACTTTGTTGGTATGCTAAAATTGGAGGAAAATATGAAGGAGATAATATACAAAACAAATCTCTAAAGGGAACATAGCAGAAAGGCACTTTAGAGATCATATGGTGACTTTAAAACAAACATATAAAGGCATAAAGGGCTGGGGTGGGGGTGGAGAGACAAGATTTCCTTTTGAACCTAAGCACTGCCTTAATTATGGAAAGATAGTGACCTGATCTATGATAGATTTTGCATAACGACTAACACATTAGCTGCACATGTCACTATGCCATGAGCATCCAAACAAAACTGCCTACTTGAAGAAAATACTTACCTCATGAATTTTTGATGTGGGACACAAATAAATGAAGATGAAACACTGAAATAGTGTGGGCTCACTGCCTGATTTTTATTAAGTTTACCCTAATTTCTTTTCAGTTAAGGGAATATGAGTTATGGCTTAGTTTTAGGGCTGCCTTTAATCTTTAATCTAATTAGTGCTGTGTGAACTTTGCAAACTACCCTTGATAAGCTGATTTAATTAAAAGAGTTGAAGGCCTTCATTGTTAAAGGCAAATCTAGATTCAGCTTCTATGGGGGTCTACAGCCTAAGTTTGTGATTTCCTTCTGTCCCCTTCCAGCTGTTTCTCTCAAAATGCACAGTTTCTCTGGCTGCTATGCATAAAAGAAACTCTGGTTTGAGAACCAGTAAGCTAAAATGTGGATTTCTTTCCCCCCCACATTTAATAGTATTTTTCAATCACATGTAAAGATAGTTTTCAACATTCACTTTTATAAGATTTTGAGTTCTAAATTTTTCTCCCATCCTCTCTCCCCACACTTGTCCCCAAGAGAGCAAGCAATCTGACATGTTATACATGTACAATCATATTGATCATACTTTCACATTAGTCATATTGTGAAAAAAGAATCAGAACAAAAAGGAAAAACCATGAGAAAAAAACAAACAGAAAAACAAAAACAAAGGCAAAAATAGTATGCTTCGATCTACATTCAGACTCCATATTTCTTTCTCTTGATGTGGATGGCATTTTCCATCATGAGTCTTTTGGAATTGTCTCGGATCTTTGAATTGCAGAGAAGAGCTAAGTCATTACACAATGCTACTGTTAGTGTGTATAACGTTCTCCTGGTTCTGCTCACTTCACTCAGCAGTATTTCCAGGAAAACCTGGAGTTCTATGTGTTGAAACAAACACTAAAAAGCAGTAAAATAGCAAAGGTAGAATGGGAAAGTAAAGTTCACCATCTCAGATTGTAGTGTTTAAATGAGATCTTAAAAATTCAAACTATGTATCTTAATGTTTTTTGTATCTAGTTTCTAGATGCAATGCAAATATGTGAAAGTAATTCAAACGATACAAACTTTTATTAAGCAGCTACACTTTACCTCAGTCCTTAACTTTTTTTTTTTTTTTTGCAGAGCCCTTGTGCATTTGGGTGAAACTTACAATACTCTCAGAATACTGTTTTAAAATGCATAAAATAAAAACATAGGGTTACAAAGGAAATCAATTATATTGAAATACAGTTATCAAATAAAAAAAAAACCACTTAATAGAACTCAAGAACCCCTGAATGTGTCAAGCTGGTGCTTAAACTAGACATTAGAGATACAATGATAAAAATAAAACATGCCCAGGCTCCCAAGTTAATGCTACTAGGTAATTGAAAGTCTCCATCCTAGCCACCAGCAACATGGATGCCTCAGAGAAAACTGGAAAGAAATAAAAAGGCTGCTTAGCCATCAACAAGGTGATGACTAGGGAATATACCACCAACCTTCCCATGAAGATCTCTGGTGTGGGCTTTAAAAAGTATGTTCCTCACTCTCAGAAGGAAATCTATAAATTTGCCATGAAACAGATGGAAACTCCAGATGTACACATTGACACCAGACTTAACAAAGCTGTCTAGACCAAAAGAGTAAGGAATGCCTCATCTCTTAATCAGGTATGTTTGTCTAAAATGCTGGTAGGATGAAGATTCACTAAGTGAGCTGTACTTGTTGGGCACCTTTATACATTTTAACACTTTCAAAAGCTTACAGACACTGAGGTTGAAAATTAATTGCACTTGATTATTGTAATAAAATTATACAGTAGCTAAAAGCCTGTTTTGACAATGTTTACAAGAGGAGATTTTTTTGGGTCTTCCAGTCTATGAGGTGAAGCTATGAAGTTAAAATAGGTGCTTCAGGGGAAAATCCCATTGTACTCTAAGGTGAACTAATTTTAAATAGCAAATATATATATATATATATATATAGTTATTTTTTCCCAATTAAGAAAAGTCATATTCCTCTAGGCTAAGTGTTATCTGATCTTATAGAAGGAATATACAATAGGGCATGTAGTTTGGAGAAGTCTGGTTAGAGGTAAAAGGGTAATGAATTAGTTAGTCTAGGTTAAATCATTTTAGCTCACTTACTAGAAATATATATTTCCTTGGAATTTTAGAAGGTTAGAGTAATATAGGACCCCAGAAACCACCTGGGCAAAAATAAGGGAGCTGAGGCAAAAAGTGAAATGATTTACTCAAGTTAACTAAATAGGTGATGGCCAACCCAGAACGATAACCCTTGATTGAGACCCATAGTGGCATAGTCTCACAGACCCTTTCAATGAGAAAAATTAAGAAAACCTGACTACCTCCATGAACATTTCCCAGCAAAGTTGCCTTACAAGCTTATGTGTCTAGTCTTGACTATGTTCCAAGAAAGGGAAAATATGAAGACAATGAAAAATTCAAATGGTAATGGATGTCAGGTGTGGGGGCAGGGAGCAAGGGAGTGGGGTGGCAGCAGTAATATCAGACAACTAGACTTAAACTGGACTTCGAGGGAGGAATTTATCCACAAAATACTCAAGTAGGGTCCCAGAAACTCTAACAATGTTAGAAAGGAAAAAAATGATGGGGGATGCAGAGAGGCAGCTAAGGGGAGAATGATGGTTGACTGGCCTGGCATCCTCCCCACAATGGAGGCCCTAGGAGGAACTCACCAAAGGGATAAGGAGGAAAGTTTGGGAAAGGAAAGTTCCAGGTTGAGAAGGCCTTAGGGAAAGATGGTTATTTCAGGGTGAGAAGGCCCCAGGTGCTGAGGGAACTTCCAAGGTAAGACTGCAGCTGAGACATAGTATTGGATTTCAGAAAGTCAAAAGCACAGCCAGGAGGCCCCAGGAGGAAGTATTAGAACACTCATCCTCATTTCAAGCTGAAACCTGCCTCTTGGCAGCTCCTACCAATTGCTTCTAATTCTAGAGCCAGGCAGAATAAGTCCAATCCCTCTTCTGAACTACAATATTTGTAAAATTTTAAAAGAGCTATCAAAATCCCCCTGAAGTGTCCCTTCTTCAGGTCATACTTCATCCAGTACTCATAGAGCAGGGTCTCCAGTCTTTCATCATCCTTGTCACCTTCCCTTGACATTATCCAACTTGTCATTATCTGTACCAAAATGTGGCACCCGTAATTGAATAAAAGTCTATGAATGTGGAATGACTCTAGCACAGAGTACCATGCAATGATTTTAAATTTAAATTTGCATTAAACTATAAATTTGCATTAATTGTTTTGGGCTGTCCCATTGCAAAACTGGCCTATATTTAGCTTGTATGTCAATAAAATTCTGGTCTTTTCAGCCAGTGTGGTCTATCCATGTACTGCCCCACCTTTGCAATATTATATTCTTCTTTCTTTGCTTATTCAAATATAAGCATTGGATATGTTATCAACATTATTATTGATAAGTTTAGGCTATTTGCTTCTAAGAACTATTATTTCAAACTAAGATTTTGCTGCAGGTTGCTGTTAGTTACCTAGAAAGTTATTGCAAAATATTTTTAATTATTCAAATTTTAATTCCGTTTCATTTATAAACACATTTCACAGTACTCTTGGTTGTAGAAGAAGGGGGAGGGAGATCAATAGGCACTTTTTTAGTCACTTCTGAATATGTGCCATGATACTGTGATTTTATATCTACCTTTCTGTCAAACCAATTCAAATTGGAGGCAGAGTCAATTTTCCATCTTGCCATTAAGATGGTGTGGTTTGGAAAAGCACCTTTTTTTTCAAATGGCTTGATTTCTTTCCAACTAAAATAATTGTTGAGCACCCCTATAATGGATGTGATTTCTGTGACTCTGGGAATGTTGGCCTAAAGTCTCCAAATTGTATTCACTTCCCTTGACTGAGTGTTGTAGCCTCAGGGCGCTTACTCAGAGAGGCTGTTGTTCTACATTAAGTTTGACAATTGAATTCAGGCAAATTAAATAGGAAACAAAAACATTATGATGGCTTTCTCATAGGAAAATTCCAGATGAATTGTATATAATGGACAATTATATGCCATTTAAACATAGTACTTAACTCTTTTCTTCCAAATATAGGGCCAGGCTGTAACATAAGTCATTGCTACATGCATTAATACTGCCATGCTTTCCTCTTTATCCTGAGAAATTGCTCACTTTTCCTCGTTCCTAACTTAGTGCTCTTCAGTTAACCCCATCATAGAATATACAAGAAAGCCCTTTCAGTTTTGTTCATGTGCTTAACAAATGTTCTTTGTGACAGCTCTGTTTAGGGTAGCCTAATAAAGTTTGCCACTCAGTTTAAACAATAAGTAAAAGGCTCTGGTGTAAAAGCAGGGTAATAATGCCATAAAATTTCTCTTTTGATGACTAGATAGTCATTGTCTCACATCTTTAGAAGTTATTGTCTCCAAATCTTCATCTCTACCATAAGTAAAGGAAAAATATGTAGGGTCTAGTTGGTTGTGCTCTAAAGTACTGTTATGACCCCATTTGGGGGTTTTCTTCAAAAAGACCCTGGAGTGATTTGCCATTTCCTTCTCCAGCTCATTTTACAGATGAGGAAACAGAGGCACATAGCTAGTAAATAACTGAGGCAAGATTTGAACTGAGGAAGAGAAATCTTCCTGACTCCAGGGTACTCTAGTCACTGTGCCACCTAGCTGGGCTAATGGCTTAAAGTAAACACAAATAGTAAGAAACAGGATTCAGAAAAGAGAAGCACAGGTGTGGGAATTGTAGCAAGCAATTATCATTTTATAGCAACCATCACCATTAGCATTTATTTAGTGTTTACTTGTATAACCAGGACATTCAGATCTGCCAGTCTCCTGAACCAAAGTATTTTGCACAATATTAAATGCTCTAAGGAGTGTTTTCATAATAGAAACAAAGATCCAGTAAGTCCACTGAAAGGGAAAGTTGCATCCAAACAAAAGTCTTAGAACTATTCCTTTATGCTATACTTTTTTAAAAGAAGTAGCCAAGCAATTAGGAGTTTTAAAACAGGTATATAGGGATGTATCCTCTGAGAGCCATCCTATCTCTGACTTCCCCTTAGTTCTTGGTCACCCAGCTTACCTTCTGGTTTCCTGAATCCTACTGAAAGCACTCTCTCACTCTAAGAGTCAAGTTGAAGGTAAGTTCCTTGAAGACAGGGACTGGTGTTTTATTTTGTTTTGTATCCTTAATGTTTTCCACATTAATAAATGTTCAGTAATAAATGTTCATTGAATTGGATTGCAGGGAAAAACACACTAATAAAGAAATAGGTTTCTTAAACTTAGAGCCACTCTTATTTTGTCCCAATGACAAACCAATGAACAGAATGGAGTCTGTCACAAATTTCCCCCCTACATTCCTGGTTCTCTGTCATAATTTGCTAAACAATCAAGTCACCAATGCTTGAAATACTAGCAGTATTCCTAAACTAATGAAAGAGGAGAAAACAATTGGGACAAATCAACAAAAACAGTATTCATGTCACATGGGATAACATATGAAACATATTACATATTTATCAGTATAATGATTCTAAGAAGTTTTATTAACAGGGGCCTATTAACTAGAAAGATCCATTGAGCATGTGTATAGATACACACAGAAAGACATTGCTAGACAAATATGTAAATGTTCATTTAATCCAACAAACTTTTTTTTTAAAGCATTTACTATATATAAGGCACTGGGCCTAGTTGCTGGAAGTGCAAAGGCAATAATGAAACAATTTCTATGCTTAAGGAGCTTACTTGGGGTGGGGGAGCTGTACAGCAGATCAAGTAATTTGAAGAAGGAGAGATCATTTTAAAAATTGAAGGGTTAAGTGATGATTTCACAAAGGAATTGACAGTTGAGCTGAGCCTTACAAGACAGTAAATATTATGAAAGGTAAAAATGAGTAGGGGAACATTCCAGGTGTGGAACAAAGCAGGTGCGAATGCAAATGTAGGAGGTCAAATACTGAACACAGAAAATAGCAGGTAGTTCAGTTTGACAGGAATGTGGAATACATGGAGGGGAATAATATGACCTAAGACTGAAAAAGGAGATTGGAATCAGATTGTGGAAGGTCTTAAATGCCAAGCTGAGAAGTTTCTATTTTACGTGTTTTATACAACAGGACTAAAGAATATGGAGCCAGGGAATGATATGGAAGATAATTTTGGCAGTTATATGGAGTATGAATCGGCATGGTAAGACTAGTTAGAGGTTTTTACAGTAGTTCATTTGACAAGTGATGAAGACTTGAATTACAGTGATAGCTTCACTGAAAAATCTAAATGTCATCCATCAAAAACTCCCACTTATCTCCAATTCCAAATTTTAAATGACCTCAGCATCATTCTCCATTCTCCCCTTTGTTCCAGTCTCAGGAGATATGGTAGTCCTTCTTCTTCCCGATGTCATTCCCTCTATATGTGCCCCTGATCCCTCTCTCTGATGTTTGCTCAAGGGGCTTGTCCCCTCAATCATCCCCTCTTCTTGATTTTAAACATCCTGTTTATCACAGTTGATTAGTGAGACTGGGCCTGTAAATGACTGCTAAACTTCGAGCCTGGGTGAGATAGGAAAACAAAGGCTTTTAAAAAATGAGATTATTCTGGATAGCCTCATTAACAATTGGGCAAAGGGACCATATGAAGGAATACATTTAGAATGCTAAAACCTATTTTTAATTCCAATATATTTCTGGTTCAGCCTTACTTGCCCTAAAACTAACAGTTGAAATCATGCTGACCAGATCCAATATTTGTATGGTTCATGTCTCCATACCCTACCCTTCATGGAGGAAAGCTGGCAACTGAGTTTTTTTTTTTTTTTGAAAGAAGACATCAATTTTTTTTTCTGAACTCTGTTCTTTCAAAGCTTTTCATGAACATGATCAAGAAAAGATTCCTCTCATTTATCCAAAATTGCCCATGACTCTTAATAGTCCAATCTAGAAGTCTGTTGTCTATCTGTATCCTTTTTACCTCTCCAATGTTGGTCACTACTCCATTCTTTCATGCTCTTTTCTTTAGGCTTTCATGACACTGTTCTTTCTGGTTCCCCTACTACCTGATGACTCCTTAGTCTCCTTTGCTGAATCAACCTCCAGATCTAGCACACTTATGAGTGTCCGCCAAGGCTGTGCTCTGGGCCTTCTTTCCCATTCCTTCTAAGTCATCTTACTTGGTGATCTCATCAGCTCCTATGGGTTTAATTATCATTTCTGTACAGATGATTGCCAGATGTGCTTATCCAGTCCTAATCACTTTCTTCATCTGGTCTCATATCACCAACTATTTCTAGAACAATTCAAACTAGATATTTGGTAGAAATCTCAATTGCAACATTTTGAACAATATAGAACTCATTACTTTTCCCTACAATTTCTGTGCCCTACCCTAACATCTGAATTTCCCTATTACTAGTATGAGAACCACCATCTACTCTGTTGCCCAGGCATAGAAACTCGTTGTCAACTTTGACTTATCATTCACACCATACAGAATATGATACCAAAATTAGTCATTTCTAGCTTCACAAGATCTCTTACTATATTCCTTCCTCTCTATTTCCACATCTACCACACTAGCTCAGTCCTCATCATCTCATTCTTGCACAACTACAATAACTTTTTTTTTATCTCCTTGTCTCTTCTTTTTTTTGTTTTGTTTTGATTTGTTTTGTTTTTGGCTAGGCAATAGGGTTAAGTGACTTGCCCAAGGTCACACAGCTAGTAAGTGTCAAGTGTCTGAGGCTGGATTTGAATTCAGTTCCTCCTGACTCCAAGGCCAGAGCTCTATCCACTGCACCACCTAGCTGCCCACACTTGCCTCAAGTCTTTCCCAACTCTAGTCTATCCTTCATTCAGCAGGATAGTTATCTAACCTAAAATAAATAAATAAATAAATAAAGGTCTGACTATGTCACATCCAATCCTCTATTTAATAGACTCCAGTAGCTCCATATTTCCTAAAGAATAAAATAGAAAATTTTGTGTTGGGCTTTAAAGCCCTTCCTAGCTTTCCAGTATAAGAAAATCTTATATTTTACACTCCTTTATGTTTCCTATAATTCATCAACACTGGCCTCCTTGTTATTCCTCTCACATACACTTTTACTTATTCTACAATATATGGACTCCCCCAAGGCCATGAAGAGGTAGGGGGGATTTGGGGTGCTCCTAGATGCACAGAGGCACCCCAAGATTGCAGGAGGTTTTGGGGTGCTGGAAAAGAAGCCCCAGATCGCGGCGTGGATCTGCCTGAAAGAATTCAACCCAGATCTTCCAGTCAGAGAAAAAGTTTATGAAAGATAAAGCATATAGGCCAGGTCATGCCTGTGAGGACCAGTGGGCATGAGGCAGTCTCAGCCTTTTGGGCGTGAGATGCTCAGGGTCTGAATGGGGGCTGCGGTGGATAGGCCATATGACGCTCCTGAGGACAAGCAGGCTTGGGAACAGCTCAGCCTCTAGGCATGAGAAATTCCCAGCCTCAGAATGGGGCAAAGATGAATCTTAAGTACAGAAAGATTGTGGGAGGGATCTAGGAGTGGCCAAGCAATTTGGAGTGAGGGGAAGCAGGCCTAGGGAGATCTGGATGGGAATGGCCAGCAAGCTGGGGTGAACAGAACTCCTGGGTCCTGGACCTCATGATGCCTAGCTAGGATTAAGGGTGGGATCTGGCCAGGAAGGAAAAACAATGGAAGGGAGATTGGATGTAGCCACAATGAGAGGCCAGTTAAAGGGGGAGGTGATAAAGAAAAGGGTCCAGGTGAGAAGTTCCATTTGGAATGTCTGAGAGATTTGAACAGACAATGAGAATAGATAATGAAGGGGGCTGGAAGGGGAAGTTTGGTTTCAAAGGTCTTTTAAAGGGAAATAAGGCAGTTTCTAAAACTTTAAGGTTTTGCTGGGACCCATGAAGCCAGCTTCTTTTAGGGGCCAGGAAGGAAAGTGCGTTTGAATAAAATTTCTAAGAGAGAATCTAAAAGTTTTAAGGTTTATCTGGGAATTGTAAACAAAGGAGCCAAATTCCTTTTGAAAAGGGGCAAAAGGGAAAAGGGGCAAAGGTAAACCTCTTCAGCCAGACTTTTCTTCCTCCTCACCTCTGCCTCTTGGCTTCTCTGGATTCCTTCAAGACTCAGTGTACATCCTATCTTCTACAAAAGGTCTTTTTGGGAAGTCAGATCCAGAACCTTTGTCATGAGTATGGTGGGGTGGTAAGGAAAAAGGGGGATGGTAAGGATTAAAGCATACATGTTAAGAAAAAAAAAACCTACTGGACATAATGTTAATTATAGATGTAGAGCTAAGAAGAAAAAAAATCTCTTGGTTTAGCTAATCTAAAATTAAGATTACATAACTGGAATAGTCTGCAAGAACTGCTTTCTATTTATGCTTTATTAACCTGAAGTCATTAAAGCTGATTCACAACAGTAAAAGTAAGTGTTGGATTAGCTCATATAAGTTTTTGATTGCAACATTAAACTAAGTTCATGAATGATCAGCCTCAATAGTTTATAGTTCATGCAACATGGTTATCTATTGGTTTCCTTACCTAAAGGGGAACCATGACTTTATTTGGACAGATGCTTTCTGTAGGTATACAGAGAGTAAATCCTCTGTGCCTCCTGAGCCTCTGAAATTCTTGCTCATATCTTTCTATAAAACTTTCACAGAGGACATATCCAATAAACTATATGTCTTTCTCACATTCTTTTTACATATCAACAGGCACCAATATAGTACTGAGGGTCTACATCTGTTCTCTTTCATTATATGACCATCTTAGCCCTTTTTTATTCATATTTGCCCTTGATAATACAATTCACATCACTTTTGTCACACAAATTATTGTTGTTGCAGCCTACTTATTCCCATCACAATTTTTTCCCAGTGTCCTTTGAGTTGCTGGGAATTTTGATTCTTTTGTTATGATGTTACATGACTCATAGCTATATAACATCACAAGAAGGGTATTGGTATTAAAGAAATATGTTTTTAAAGCAACAAATAGTTTAGGACCTGAAAAAAATTCCTAAATTTCCCAAATGTGAACTAAATTAATATCCTACTATTTAACAATGGACATAACTCTATGTCTATCTGTAGAACCTGTCTAAGGTCTCTCTCTGTCTCTCTGTCTCTATCTCTCTGTCTCTGTTTCTCTCTGTGTGTATGTCTTTCCTCTTTCTCTTATTTAAGCCAGACTTATGATTTTATTGGCATAGGGAATTTCTGGTCACCTCTCTACAAATACAGATAGCACCATTACTGCAGTATGTAGCTATTGAGAGTTGTTTCAGGCACCGGGAGGTTAAATGAGTTGTGGGTCACACAGTCTGTATGTGGCAGAGGCAAGACTTGAACTAAGAGATAGATGGAAGGAAGGGCAATAAAGGAAGGAAGGAAGTGAGAAAGACTAGTGCTAGTTTTTTAGTAAAAGCTGTTTTATTCTCTTTGTTTTTTGAATGTGGGTAACTTAACTGTTTCCCAAGCTTCACTTTCATTATTTATAAAATAGGAGCAATAATAACCATAGTATCAAACCTCTCATGAGATTTGTTGTGATATTCAAGTAAGAAAATAATAACAAGTGGAATTTATATAGTATTTTAATGTTTGCAAAGAGTCTTATATAGGCTTTCTCATTTAATCCTCACAAACATGCACTTTACTAGCCAGTGTATTTAAAATATTATTAAACTATAAAATACTATACAAATTCCAGCAATTATTTAAAGTAAATTGTATTTGTATCTTTTGTCTTACAATGCTTGAACTCCTCATAGTATTCCTTTTCCTGACACCTCCAAAAGAGGAAGGGGGAGGAAGAACGAGAGGAAAAAATCTGCAAAACAGATCAATACATAAAACCGCCTGATAATATATGTAATGTTCCATACCCATGGACCTCCAACCTCTGCAAAAGAAGATATTGGTTGTCTTCTGATTGCTTTTTCTCTGGAGCCATGCATATTCAATGTAATTCTGAAACAGGGCACCCTTAGTCCAGGGTAAACCAGACACCTCCCTTTACCACTCTTAGCCTTGCCCACATCTCAGGGGATCCAGTATTTTCTGGAGGACTCTGCACATTATGGGGAAAAACAATTGTGAGATAAGCCATCACAGCTGGGTGGCACAGTGGATACAGCACCAGGCCAGGAGTCAGGAAGTTCAAATCTGCCCTCGGACACTTACCAACTGTGTGACCCTGGGCAAGTCACTTAACCCTGTTTGCCTCAGTTCCGTCATCTGTAAATTTAGCTGGAAAAGGACATGGCAACCTAGTCCAGTATGTTCACCAAGAAAACCCCAAATGGGGTCACGAAGAATAGGACATAATTGAAATGACCGAACAGCAACAAACCCTCACAGTATAAACCATCTTTCTGGACTATATGACAAATATTGTTGCCAATAGCCAGAAAACAAGATTTAATTTTAATGGTCAGTGGTAGGGTACACCACACAGAAATGTAACGAGTGGTCAGTATTATTTTAGTCTGTACCATCCATAATTTTGCTAAACAGTTTTCCCTATCTTTCATTCTTTCATTATAATTTTTATAAGGAATGGAAGATTGTGGAAGAGGGTGAGGGAAGGTGTTTGTGTGTATAGCTATATGCATGTGTATATATACACACATATGTAAATATATATGTATTCATATATAGTATGTATACATATATGTATATACGGAGGTAATGGAAAACAAAAATATTAGTATAATAAAAAGAAATAATATGACACAGTGGATAGAGGTCTAGACCTAGATTTAGGAAGATCTAAATTCAAATCCATACTCAGACAGTTACTTGCCCTGTAAGCAAGGAACTATCTGCCTCAGTTTCTTTTAACCTATAAAATGGGCATAATAATAGAACCTATTTCCCACGGTTGTCATGAGGATAAAATGATATAATATTTATAAAGTGTTTTGTAAAACTTAAAACATGATATGAATGCTATTATTATAAATTTCAACCTTCTAACATATTCCAGAGCTTCAGCTATGCTAGTATAGTTTCTAAGTACCCAGATGGTACAGTAACAATGAGACATCATAACAGGACCACTGTTAGTAGTGGTGATATGAACAAAGTTTTAAATTAATATTTTGTCTTTCTTTTTTAATTTAGCCCCACATTTCTTTATTCATTTGTTCAACAATTATTTATTGAATGTCTCCTATTTTACATAGTTACTGTGTAGAATACAAAGAACTATAAGATACAGTCCCTGATCTCAAGGAATTTACAGGCTTACTGGAGCAGTAGGACATGCACAGGTGACTTGTGGCTGATAATAGGCTTACTGAATAGCTGTTCATAAATAATTACAGAGATGTAAACCAGTAAGTTTCAACGTAAATGCTCTTCAACAAAAGTTCTCCTCTTACCTAGAATTTATTCAAATATCATGTACCTAAACACCAAATGTAGGAGGATTTATAATACATTTCATTTCTGGGGCAACTAAGGTGTTGTTAACACTAATACAAGGACACATTATTCCATGGGACACCAAATGTTAGACCATTGAGCATGAGTGCAAGAAAAGAATAAAGTGATGTGAAAGAATTGGGGCAATCTTGCATTAAAACAAAAGATTTGCCTTTTCACACTTGGCAGTTCATGAATTTTCCACTAAGTAGGGACTTTTGGTTTCCCATTCCATGATTCAATGCTACCAGTAGAGTAAGTGACCATTACCAAATTCTGCATTCACTACTGATTGCTTGCTATTGCTATGTATTGTGATTTTAATCTAGGTCGAATGCAGAAATGTAACAGAAGCTAGAGAGATACGGTGACCAAAGCAGAGATTCTGGAAAGATATTGGTCAAAGACACTGACAATGTGAGATGGATGAGTGAAGAGAGGAAAAGATGGAGTAAGTCAAACTTAATGGGCAGCTTGTGAAAATATCAGTGGGGATGGAAGAGCCAAGATGACAGAGTAAGGCAGGAACTCATATGATCTCTCCCCAATTCACCTCCAAATAACTATAAAATAACAACTCAAAATGAATTCTGGAGTGGCCGAAACAACAAAAGATAGTAGCAAACAATTTTCCAGCCTAAGATAATTTAGAGGGTTGAGAAGAAAAGTCTGTCTCAATGAGGTAAAAGGGGAGAATAGTTCAGTGCAGGGGGTGTCTGGGCAAGCCAGCAGCAGGCCACGCCTCAGCAAGACTGCAGCAAGGCCTGAGCCCTGGGAAAGGACAGCAGCAAGGTCCTTTGGCCCCAGCATAGGCCAGCAGCAAGGCTCTGAGCTTACAGCACAAGAAACTTGGGATACTGCCCCCTTCACTCTAGAAGCAAAGCCCAACTTTATCATAAAGTTAAACATCAAGAAATAGATTGGAAAATAAGCAATAAAATAAAATTAAAAAGGGTCTGCCATAAACAGTAATTATGATGACAGGAAAGATCAAACCTCAAACTCAGAAGAAGACAATACTGTCAAATGGCTACATGCAAAGCCACAAAGAAAATAATTGAATTGATGTCAGCCCCAAAAAGAACTAAAAAGAATTTCCCTAAAATGAAATTGGGAAAAGAAATGAGAGTGATACAAGAGAACCATGAATAAAGAATGAACAGCTTGATAAAGGAAACAGGAAAAATTGTTGTAGAAAAGTTCAATGAGGAAAACAATCCTTAAAAAGTACAATTGGCCAAATGGAAAAGGAGCTACAAAAACTCATTGAAAGAAATAAGTCCTTAAAGAATAGAATTGTGCAAGTGGAAACTTGTGACTTTATGAAACAATAAGAAACAACTAAACAAAATCAAAAGAATGAAAAAAATATAAGAAAATGTGAAATATCTCATTGGAAAAACAACTAACCTGGAAAATAGATCTAGGAGATATCATTTAAGAATTATTGGACTTCCTAAAAGCCATGATCAAAAAAGAATCTGAACATTATATTTAAAAAAAATATCAACAAAAACTGCCCTCATATCCTAGAACTATAGGGTAAAATAGATGTTGAAAGAATCTACTGTTCACCTGCTGAAAGAGATCACAAAATGAAAACTGTCAGGAATATTACACCCACATTTTAAAGCTCTCAGGTCAAGAAGAAATACTGCAAGCACTCAGAAAGAAACAATTAAATTATTGTGGAGTCATAGTCAGTGTTACACAAGATTTAGCAGCTTCTACTTTAAAAGATCACAGGGCTTGGAATATATTCCAGAAATCAGAGGATCTAGGATTATAACCAAAAATCACCTACTCAGTGAAATTGACCATGATCCTTCAGGGGAAAATGTATATTCAATGTGATAGAGGATTTTCAAGTGCTCCTGATGAAAAGACCATAGCTGAACAGAAAATTAGATTTCAAATAAAGATTCAAGAGAACCATAAGGTAAACAGGTTAAAAAAAAACATAAGGAATATAATAAGATTAAACTGTTTACATACCTATATAGGAAGATGACAGTTTCAAATCTTCAGAATTTTATTAGTATTGGGGCAGTTAGAAGTGTACATAGACAGATGGCATGGGATGTGATGGGATGGCAAAAAAAATTAAGGAGTGAGAAAGAGGGATGCAGTGGGAGAAGAGGGATAGGAGATGTAGAATGGGATAAGCTATCTTATATGAAGAGGAACAAAAGACCTATTACAGTGGAAGGGAAAATTGGGTGGGGGGTGATGGGCAACACTTGAACCTTACTTTCATCTGAATTGACTCAAAGAGGAAATAACATACAGTTAAATATAGAAATCTATATTGCCCTAAAAGGACATAGAAGGGGAGAAGAATAGGAGAAGGGTGGCAGGGTGTGCTGGCTGATAGAAAGGAAAGTAAGTTGGGGGAGGCTGTGGTCAGAAGTAAAACAAAAAAAAAACAAAAAACAAAAAAAACTGGTGAGGAGCAAAAGGGCGAAAGAAAAGAAAGAAGGATAAATGATGAAAATAGTATGGAAGGAAATACACAGTTCATAATCATAACTGTGAATGGGATGAACTCACACATAAAGCATAAGCAGATATTAGAGGGTATTAAAATCTAGAATCTTATAATTGTTCTTACAAGAAACAAATCTGAAGCAAAGAAATACCGAGTAAAAAGGGGTTGGAGCAGAATCTATTATGCCATAGCTAAAGTAAAAAAAAAAAGAAAAGAAAAGAAAAAACAACAAACAAACCAGCAAAAACAAACAAACAAAAAACCCAACAGGGATAGCAATAATATTCTCAGCCAAAGCAAGAGCAAAAATAGATCTAATTAAGAGAGATAAGGAAATAAATTACATCTTCCTAAAAGGTACCATAGACCATGAAGTAACATCAATACTAAACATCTATGCACCAAATGGTATAACATCCAATTTTTTAAAAGAAGTTAAATGAGTTACAAGAGAAAATAGACAGTAAAACTATACTAGTGGGGAACCTCAACTTTCCCTTCTCAGAAATAAATAAGTCTAACCAAAAAACAAACAAGAAAGAAGTGAAGGAGGTGAATAGAATTTTAGAAAATTTAGATATGATAGTCCCATGGAGAAAACTGAATGGGACAGAAAGGAATACATTTTTTTTCTCATTGGTACATGGCAACTACAAAAAAATCACTATGTATTAGATCATAAATCCTCATAATCAAATGCAGGAAAGCAGAAATATTAAATGATCAAAAAATAAATCAGAGAAATAACAAATGATTTCATTAAAGAGAATGACAACAATGAGACAACAAACCAAAACTTATGAGATGCAGCCAAAGCAGTCTGTAGGAGAAATTTTATACCTTTAAATGTTTAAATCAACAAAACAGAGAAAGAGTAGATCAATTTATTGGGCACACAACTATAAAAACTAGAAAAAGAACAAATTAAAAATCCCAAATTAGAAATGCTGGAAATCAAAGGACAGATTGATAAAATTAAAAGTAGGAAAACCCTTGAACTAATAAATAAAACTAGGAGCTGGCTTTATGAAAAAAAAATAATAAAAGAGATAAATCACTTGTTAATTTGATTTTTTAAAAAAACAACAAATTACCAATATCAAAAACGAAAAGGGTGAATCTACCACCAATGAAGAGAAAATTAAAGCAATTATTAGGAGCTATTTTGCCTAATTATGTGTCAATAAATCTGACAACCTAAGCATGAATATAAATGAATATTTACAAAAATACAAATTGCTCAGATTAACAGAATAGGAAATAAAATACTTAAATAACCCCATTTTAGAAAAAGAAATTGAACAAGCCATCAATGTACTCCCAAGAAAAAAATCCCCAAGGCCAGTTGGATTCACTAGCAAATTCTACTAAACACTTAAAAAACAATTAATTCCGATACTACACAAACTATTTGGGAAAATAGGCAAAGAAAGAGTCCTAACAAATTCCTTTAAGACACAAGTATGATGCTGATACCTAAACCAGGAAGAGCAAAAAATGGAGGGGGGGGAAACCTATAGACCAATTTCCTTAATGAATGTTGATGCAAAAAGTTTAAATTAAACATTAGCAAGGAGATTATAACAATATACCAGAAGGATCATAGACTATGATAAGATGAAATTTATACCAGAAACATAGAACTGGTTCAAAATTAGGAAAACTATTAGTGTGATTGACCATATTAATAACAAAACAAACAAAAACACATGATTATCTCATTAGATGCAGAAAAAGATTTTGACAAAATACAGTACCCATTCCTATTAAAAAAGAAAAAAACAACAACAATACTAGAGAGCATAGGAATAAATAGAGCTTTCCTTCAAACAATAAGTACAATCTAAAACCAATAACAAGCATTATCTGTAATGGGGGTAAGCTAGAAGCTTTTCAGTACAATCAGCAGTGAAGCAAGAATGGTCATTATCACCACAAATATTCAATATTGTACTAGAAATGCTAGCTATAACAGTAAGAGAAGGAAAAAGAAATTGAAGAAATTAGAAAAGGCGATGAGGAAACAAAACTATTACTCTTTTCAGATAATATGATAGCATACTAGAAAATCCTAGAGAATCAACTGGAAAACTAATTAATAATTAATAACTTTAACAAATATGCAGGATATAAAATAACTCCCACACAAATCACTGTCATTTTTATGTATTACCAACAAAGTTCAGCAGCAAGAGATAGAAAGAGAAATTTCATTGAAATTAACTGTAGAGAATATGAAATACTTGGGAATCTACCTGCCAAGACAAACCCAGGAACTATATGAAGAAAAATACAAAACAATTTTCAAACCAAAAAAAGTAAGATATGACAACTGGAAAAATATTAAATTGCTCAAAGGTAGGCCGAGCCAATACAATAAAAATGACAATTCTACCTGTTATTTTACTTATTCAGTGCTATACCAAGCTAGCAAAAATTATTTTGTAGAACTAGAAAAAATAATAACAAAATTTATTTTGAAGAAGGAAAGGTAAAGAATATAAAGGGAATTAATGAAAAAAATCGAAAGAAGGTTGCCTTGTCATACGAGATCTCAAAACTATATTTTAAAGTGCTAATCATCAAAACGATCTGATACTGGCTAAGAAACAGAGTGGTAGATCAGTAAAACAGATCAGGTACACAGTACATGGTAGTAAATGACCATAGTAATCGAGTGTTTGATAAATCCAAGCTTTTGATTTTTGGTGTTTTGTTTTGTTTTGTTTTGTTTTGTTTTGTTTTGTTTACACATTAGCAGTGCTTTGTTTTTTCAATTACATGTAAAGATAGTTTTCAACATTCATTTTTATAAAATTTTGAGTTCCAAAATTTTCTCCCTCCTTCCTGCCCTTCCCTCCTCCCTAACACAGCAAACATTCTGATACAGATTATACATGTACAATCATGTTAAGCATATTTCCACGTTAGTTATGTTGTGAAAGAAGGGGAAAACTATGAGGGAAAAAAAAGTGAAAATAGAGTGCTACAATCTACATTCAGACTCCATAGTTCTTTCTCTGGGTGTGGATAGCATTTTCTATCATAAGCCTTTTGGAATTGTCTTGGATCATTGTATTGCTGAGAAGAGCTGTCATTCATAGTTGATCTTTGCACAATGTTGCTGTTACTGTGCCTACTGTGTTCTCCTGGTTCTGCTCACTTCACTCAGCATCAGTTCATGTAAGTCTTTCCAGGTTTTTCTGAAATACTAAAACTTAAATACGTAATGAAAGAAAAAGAAACAAATTTAAATAAAATGTAAATATAAAATAAGAAAAAAATGTCATGTGCATAGCAGAATGTAAGAGAAGATTCAAAATACATAGCACAGCAATAAATTTCCATTTCAAGAAAACCTACATGTAAAGTACTACAAGTTGTGTGGAGAGCTGTCTATCTTTGCCATGCTCCCTTGTAGATTTTATTTTGTTCTCTGCTGTGCACTTTTTACTTTGTTTCTTTCCCCCCTTCTTCCTTCCCCCCAGGCTATAATTAAGTGCAGAGATGTGTGTGTGTGTGTGTATATATGTGTGTATGTGTGTATGTATATATATGTGTATATGTGTATATGTATATATAGGTGTGTGTATGTATATATAATGTGTGTACATATATACATGTGTGTATCTGTGCATGTGTATATGTATATATAGTGTGTGTATACATGTGTGTGTATGTGTATATATACGTATGTATGTATATATACGTGTGTGTGTACATATATACATATATAAACATATAAAAGAAGCTAAAAGAATAAGATAAAGGAAAATAATTTGTAAAAAATATTTTAATTTTATGTGTTGATGGTAGAGAGAGACCTATAGCTGCCTGGATCAAGACCTGGCCTGGAATCCTGGAAAGTCTGAGTTTGAGTCCCATTTCTGACACACACTAGCTCTATGATCCTATACAGGTCACTTAAACTTTCAGTGCTTTAGGTTCTAAAAACCCTCCCTCCTTTTAAATTTCTCTATTACAACTGAGGGCACCACAATTCTCCCATTCACCCAGTCTTACCGTGCTGGTGTCATCTTCAATGCCTTACTCCCATTCACCTCACTATTATTTCACCTTCAGCAACATCTCCTTCACTTCACTTACACAGATTCTACAGTTCATGCCCTTACAGATTCTACTCATAATCTTTGTTTTTATACTTGTGCATATCTTATTTCCTATCCCTCCTGACTCCTCTAGTTTACTTCTATTCACTACCTTGCCCTCCTATTACTTAACCTACCCCTGTCCAATGATCCCTTCCTTATCTTCCCACTCTTATAAATCTAAACACCCTTTTATATACCCTTTGACCTATTCCCATACCCTCCCCTCTAAAGATCCCTCCCTTATCCTCTCCCCCTCCCTATTCCCTTAGTATTTTATTTCTTTCTAAATTTAGAAGACTTTTATAGTCTTCTAGATGTATATGTATTTTTCTCTCTTGAACCCACTATTGAAAGTAGGCTTCCAGAACTAACAGCTCTCCTCCTCCATTTAATTCATTTCTACTGGTTCTTCCTCTTGCACCTCATTTGTATAAGATAATTACTCTTTTTAGCTGTTCCTGAACAGTTTTACTTTTTGAAGTCATATCATGCACAGGTCTACCCCAATGTTATGAACTACCCAATTACTAATATCAATCTTAGACATATGTTTTACATTTTACATACATAAAAGGTAAATAGTCTGTCCTTATTTAGTCCCTCATAATTGGTTTTTGGTATGTACCTTATGTTTCTCTTGGCTCTTGTATGTCAAATCTTCTATTAAGTTCAGGTTTATTTTTTTTTAAACAAAGTCCTGAAAGTTTGACAATTCATTAAATAGCCCCCTTTTTTTTTTGATTCACCTTTGCTGGGTATGATATTTTCAGCCAGTTCATTTGCTCTTCAATATATAATGTTCCAAGACCTGCGGTCTTTTAGTGTCACCACTGCTAGGTCTTGTGTGATTCCAAGTGGCACTGCCATATGTAAATTGCTTTTTCTTGTTGATCATAATATTTTATCCTTGAACTGGGGGTTTCAGAATTTGACTATAATATTCCTGTTGGTTTTCCTCATAGGATCTCTTTCAGGTGGTGATTGGTAATTTCTTTTTTCTATTTCTCCTTTCCTTTCTTGTTCTAATGCTTCAGGACAATTTTCTTTAATTATTTCTTGTATTATTGTATTAAGATTCTTTTATCATAGTTTTGATCATAGCTTTCAGGTAGTCTGATTATTCTTATGTTTTCTCTTCTTGATCTGTTCTCCAGATCAGTTGTTTTTCTTATGAGATGTTTCACATTCTCTTCTCTTTTTTCATTCTTTATATTTTGTTTTATTATTTCTTTATCTTTTATAACTTCTCTGGCTTCCCCTCGCCTGATTCTAATTTTCAAGGAGTCATTTTCTTCCTTAAGATTTTGGATCTCCTTTTCTAATTGGTTGGCTTTCTTTTCATAATTTTGTTTTTCTTGGATTGTTCTTTTTCTTTTTTTTCCCCTTAATCTCTCTCATTTGATTTTTAAAGTCTTTTTTAAATTCTACGAATTATTTTGGGCAGGTAACCATTTGACATTACTCTTTGGGGTAGAAGAGGGTTTATTTATTTCAATATCCTCCTCTGAAGAGAAACTCTGATCTATTCTATTCCCATAGTAACTCTCTATGGTTGGATTCTTTCTCCTTTGCCTTTCCTTTTTTTTTTTTTTTTTTTGGTAATAGCTTAATTTTTGTAATCACCTGTAGTCCTGGAACATGGGGGATGGTGCCTCTGGCCTCCTCCACAAAAGAGATAAAACAGCACCTCAGGGCAAACTTAGAGAAGTAAACATAAAAGTAGGGGTAGAACAGGAGTCCCCTTGGGACAATTTGAGAAGATCTGAAAAAAATCCCAAGAAGAAGTTTGTTCCCTGTGAAGAGTAAACATCCTCCTTCAGTTCTCCCCTTTGACCTTGAACCCAAACAAAGACCTCCAGCCTCCTGTAAGTGCCCACAGCCATTGCAGTCCCTGACCCACTGCTGCTGCAGGTACTCCTGGGCCATTTGCTGGTTCCTTCTCTTCCTTCCTCCCCTGCTATGTCTCAGCAGCACAACTGACACTACCTTGTCAGCAGAGGTTCCCTTATCTTCCCTGTCTCAGACACCCAACTGCCCTCATTGTCTGAGGGTAAAAGTTGCTGTGGCTGGAGTGGAGGCAGCCTCCCAACCCAGCTAACCTCAGGGCTTGTCACTTGTTGGTTAAGTGGTCCCTAGCCTGGAGGTATTTACTCTTCACTGGGAACAAACTTCTTCCTGAGATTTTTTTTTCCATATCTTCTCAAATTGTCCCAAGGGGAACTCTGTTCTACCCCTACTTTTATTTATTTTTACTTCTCTAAGTTTGCCCAGAGGTGCCATTTTATCTCTTTTGTGGAGGAAAATTTTGAGAGCTTGGAAATTTCTGACCTACTCTGCCATCTTTCCAGATTCCTCTCCCTCCAAACTTTCTCAATCAAGCACCCTTATAAAAAGAACAAAAACAAAAACAAAAAAGACAAAAATGAGCATGGACCTCCAAAGTATATAGATTTATCTAAGTATTTAAAATTATATATTACTGTATTAATATTTGCATATGATATAAACATCACAAAATAGAAGTTAAAAGTATAAGATAAAGGAAAATAATTTGTAAAAAATATTTTAATTTTATGTGTTGATGGTAGAGAGAGACCCATAGCTGCCTGGATCAAGACCTGGCCTGGAATCCTGGAAAGTCTGAGTTTGAGTCCCATTTCTGACACACACTAGCTCTATGATCCTATACAGGTCACTTAAACTTTCAGTGCTTTAGGTTCTAAAAACCCTCCCTCCTTTTAAATTTCTCTATTACAACTGAGGGCACCACAATTCTCCCATTCACCCAGTCTTACCATGCTGGTGTCATCCTCAATGCCTTACTCCCATTCACCTCACTATTATTTCACCTTCAGCAACATCTCCTTCACTTCACTTACACAGATTCTACAGTTCATGCCCTTATTGTTCCTCATCTGGACTATTGCAATAGTCTTCTAATTGGTCTCCCTGCCTTAAGTCTATCCCTGCTCCAGTCCTTCCTCCACTAGGATGCCAAAGTAATTGTCCCCAAGGCATAGGTCTGACTATGTCTCCTTCCCATTCCATCAACTCCAGTGTCTCCTTATTATCTCCAGAATCAAATATAAAGGTCTTTATAATTTAAAGCTCTTCACAAAATGATGCCTTGCCTACCTTTCTTAGTCTTCTCACACTTTATTCTTCTCCACAAATTCTTTGATTCAGCCACACTGCCTTGCTTGCTGTTCAGCCCTCAAAGTGATCTATCCACCGACAGAGACTGTCATTGTGTCTATTAGCTTTGTCTGGCATGCTGTCCCTCCTGACCTTTACCTAAGGATTTCCTTGTCCTCAAGCCTCAGATCAAATCTCACTTTCTTCATGAGATCTTTCCCTGTCCCCTTACTACAATTGCCTTCTCTCTGATATTACCTTCCATCCATTCTGCATATATATATATATATATATATAATGTACCTAGCTATGTATCTGTCTCCATTATTATGTGATTCCCTTAAGGTCAAGGGCAGTGATTCTGCCTTTCTCTATATTGCCAGAGCTCATCACAGTCTAGAAACTGAGTAAACACAATGAATGCTTTCTGACTGACTGAACTACCAAATTCAAAAGCTTGTCATCATTTATAACCACCCTTGATCTTTCTACATTTTTTTTCACATTTGAATCCTTTATATTCTCTTCCTTTCTTGGCTTCCATCACACTTATCTCCTGGTTCTCTTATCTGATCACACCTCAAGTCTTATTTTCTGGTTACTCTTCCTCATTCTTCTCCTTTCCTCTTCCTACGTGTTTTCAAACACCTTTAGATCTCTTACTGATTGCAGTCTCCCTTGGCAATTTCATCCATTCTTGTGGCTTCAATTATCATCTCTTTGAAGATGGCTCCATATTTTCCATATTTCTAATTCCTAATGGATATTTACACCTGGCTGTTAAAACTTAATAATCATTATAACTCACATTTAAATGGGACATTAAGTGTTTTTCTCAAGTGCTTTCCTTATAATAAACATGTAAGTTAGGTAGAACAAGCATAATCTTCATTTTACAAATCTGGAAACTAGTCAGTGTATGCAAAAAAAAACAAACAAACAAACCTTCATCATCTTTGCCCAAACCTGTCTCTCCTCCCAGCTTACTATTTATGTCAAAACCATTTTCCTTCATTCAGACCCATAGCCTTAGAGTCATCTTTGCCTCTTTTCTCTCTTTCATCTCTGCCATCTAATCAGTTGTCAAATCCCATTAGTTTTCACTCCACAACACACTTCATCTATTCACTCCTATTTACTCACACAGCCACCATCTTAATTTAGGTCCTAAGTTCCTCCCACCTGAACTTATATAATATTTTTTTCTGATTAGTTCCTCTTCCTCAAATTTCTCCCCTCTCCAATGCATCCTTCACATTTCTTCCTGAAAAACCTTCCTAAGGCACAGGTTTTTACTACCCCTACTCACAAATCTTTAGTAGCTCTTCACTGAGCATGGGGCAAAATACAAATTCTTATGAGTTGGGTTCCATTGAGTTTCTTGTTTTTCACCTTCAGGAACTCTGCATCATGCTGCCTTCCCTGACACAGTACCCCTCTGTCTCAGGTTACCAATAAATTTTGATTCAATGCAAAGTAGACAGATGAAGGCTTTGTTGGTACCAGAAGTACCCAAAGTACCCATTTATTATACTATGTAAGGAAGAAGATTTGACAAGGAATCTAGGGCTCTCCATTTTAGTCCCTTTACTTTCCTGTGTCCATGAACATAATGTTTTGTTTTATTTTGTTTTCTTTTCCTCAGCTGGAACCTAGGGGAGAGAGATTGCTGTGGAGCTTAGAGGATTTTCCTTTTGGCTGATTGCCTTTTTCTTTATACCAGGAAGAATACATCTCAGTTTGGGAGCAATATAAGACTAATTATTTCATATGAAGACACAATATGCTCTGCTTTTTAATGTAAAAAAAGTACCTGGGATTTTTTTTGTCTAGTGTACTTTGAAATGATTTTGATAATTGCACAAGACACCTTTCATTGAGAAAATATGGGTTTAGGATTAAGCCTGTATCTTCATTGATCTGTACTGGAGAAATAAACCACATAATATGCATATGGAGTAGACATGGGTATTTGTTGTTGTTTTATTTTTTTCTTTAATGTATTAGCATACCAAGCTTACTTTTACTGCTGCAAGAGTAGTCTGCCTCAGAGCTAGGGAGAGTGAAACCAATTCCAAATACCCAACATTCAAAGCAAAAATAATTCTTGTTTTCTTTTGGGGTTAGGGCTATGTTTACTTTTTTAAGATGGCTATAAGATGTTGTGAATGGTGTATGAATCTCACAACTCATCACAGACATTCCACTCCTATCTACCATCCACAGACACTCTCAAAATGAAGTCAAAACCAAAGAGAGACCACAGGAACCTGGTAGGCACAGGGTTCTTTTCTGTGCTCAGGACCACCAACAGGACACTTGACAAAGAGTCAATACATGAGAAGGGATGTTTTGTTAAGGGCATTAATACTGGAGTGACAGCATAGCAAAACAGTCTGTCTTAATAAGTAAAACAGGGCAGAGAGGTTGAGGCTAGTGATAGGCAATAGTCATCATTTCTGATCCTGAGAATTTTGAGACTTTTTGTTGCTCAAGTCTACATTGTTTTGTGGTTTTATTTTCTTTAATTTTGTATCAGTAAAAACTGGTTAACTTTATGGTTAAAGACATTTCTGTTAAACATGTTTGTTTTTCTGAATGCTTTGAAATTAAACCTCGAATTGTACATTAAAAAAAAAGTACCCATAATAGTTTTTTGTTTTTCCTGGTCCACAGTATAAGGACATGTTTTAAGAAATGCAAGGGAAAATGGTATGCATTTTCTGGCCATTTATAAGATGAACTGCAAGAATGATTCTTTACAGCATATAACATTGTATTAGATGCAATGGAATTCAATTGGAAACCATGGTCATACACTATTTTATTTGTTCATTCACTGAGAACTACAATGTGCAATGACCTGGGAATACAAAAATGAAAATGAAACCACCTCCTTGAAACATTTTAGCCTTCTGTTTCATTTTTGCCCTGCAGAGAAGAAAGGATTCTACTTCTCAATATTTTGTGATTTAAAATGTAGAAATATGCATTCAGATAGATTATATGCAGAACATTGAACAATTGAGGTTGATAGGGGAGTATGCAGAACAGAGTAAACATCTGTGAATTTAGATTTTGACTTTACATGTCTAGACTACTGACTACATCTACATGAATCTTATATGAGAATTATAACAAAAATTATTTTAATTGTATTGATACAGTTTAAGATAGTATTCCTCAATGCACTACAGTCTATATTATAATTCCTGCCTTATATTATAATTCTGTGACCTTGCACTGTTGTTGCTTATGCCTAGAATTCTCTCCTGCTAAAATTTTTCTTCTTAGAATAACCAGTTTCTTTTGAAGCTCAGCTAAGTTGTTGTTATATCTTATACAAGGCTTTTCCTGATTCGCCTAGTTGTTATTGATCACCTAGAGTTAATATCTATCTACCTATCTATCATCTATCCATCCAGTCATCTATCTATCTATCTATCTATCTATCTATCTATCTATCTATCTATCTATCTATCTATCTATCTATCTATCTTTCTATCTGTCTGTCTACCTATCCATCTATCAATCTATGCCTACTTATCATTAATCTACAATTTATATATATTATATAAATACATTTGATTAACTTATCTGAGTTCATTTTTGAAGGTAGAAAGGAAGGTAACAATGGGAAGGGAGACAATGAATACTTTAGATAAAGAAGTGGTAGCTATCTGGAATAAGTTCTTTCAGAAATCTAGATAAACCACAGTCTGGGTCAAGGCAGAGAAAAACTAAACAAATTTGAGAGCAATTGTTCTCTCTCTCTCTCTGTGTCTTTCTCTCTCTCTCTCTCTCTCTCTCTCTCTCTTCACACACACACATGGATATTAAAGAGATTTATTTGCCCTATTTAAGGATTCTCAGGACTTTGTTCCCAGTAAACTCGTCATCTTATTGCAATTGTCCTCATGAGTTCATCATTCAAAGTTTGGTTTATCTTATAAGACTACAAACAGAATCCTGGGAAGCAAATTTCTACAGTGATATTTTAAATTTTTCATTTGTGAATGGAAAATAGCATTGCTCATGGCTCTGGTTTGGAACTTCATACACTCTTGAGAGAAGTGACAAGTCTGAAAAAAATTAATTAAGTATTCCCATGTTTCCAATGGGAATGTTTCTATGAGGGAAGCATAACAAGGATGTCTATTTTCTGCAATGAACTTTAGTTCAAGAAGGCATTCTAAATTGGTCGATCACTCTGGGATTCATACAATCCAAACCCAAAGCAGCAGGATGAGTCAAGTTCCTGTTCTATACCATAGATGATGTCTATAGTAGTAAAAGTTACTCTAGGGTAAGAGCATCCTCCTCTTACCCTTCTTCTGGATCTCTGCCAGAGATGGTCTCAGGAGTTTTATGTCTACTAAAGAAAATGACTTTGGATACATTTGCCAAATTTGAGTTTTTATTCTCATCTATCTACTTTAGCAACATAATGACCACAGAGCACTTAATACTGTCTAAAATTATTTGATTATTTAAAGGTCTTTTAAAATTATGCTTAAAATAGTTACTTAAATTAGATATAAATGTCAAACATGGATTGCCATCTATTTTAGGCTAAAAGAAAATTATTTTAATTATACAAATATAAATAACGTTTTAAAAACAATTATTTACAGCTATCAACTAATTGTGACTTTTGGAGGGAATATATGGATTTCTATTTTCCATCAATCATTTCCAGATAGCCATGTGTCGCTATTTTCTTGCTGCTTTCTTATGGGATTTTTGTATTGTGTATATATTTATTTTGTTAAGTATTTCATAATTATATTTTAATTTGGTTCAGGCCTCATTCAGCGTTTTGCTGGCCTCCTGTGGACTGTAGGTGGTGAGTTTGACACTTCTGGTCTACATTATGTAAAATATATTTCCATAGGGTAAAACTCCCCCTCTTCCAAATAGAATCATAGATGTAGAACTATGTAGAACCTTATAAAACACTGAATTAAATCCCATCATTTTACATGTGAAGAAACTGAAGCTAAAAGAAATTAAGTGACTTGCTGAAGACTATAAAGCTAGCAACTACCTGGGCAGGATATGAATTCAAGTCTTACCAACTCCAAGTCTAGAACTCTACCCACTGAGCAACCTGCAGAGAACTATTTAATATTGTTCAGAATTATTAGGGCCATTAGTTCCAAACTCTTTGGCAACAAAAGTAAGACCCTTCCCAAGTGGAAAGTAGTTTATCCGGTTTTTAAAATAAATTTCCCAAAGCTAAAATGTCCCTTATATACCTTTTAATAGATTTGCTGGTTTGATTATTTTGTTTAGATTCTATTCAGCAATATCTTGACAATTTTATTTCTAGGATCTTTCAGAACACATTGATTTTTTTTTTTTAAATCCTGAATGGCCCTAAACGTAGACTGATGTTCTCTGGCTTCACCTTGAAATTTTTGTGCAACTTTCGGCTATAAATCTCAACTCTTCAATTTCAGCATAAAATCAGAGGATTCTTCAAAGTGGCTGGGAAAGTATCTAAAGACATTCCTTAACAACTACACCTCCACACATATGGAGGCCACTATCTCACCTAGAGATCACTGATTACCCTTAAATTCTGACCTTGTTCATAATGTGAAGAAGTGATTGGATAATTATCTATGGTCAAAATAAAGTCAGTCTAGATAATTCAAACCACAGAATGAACTATTCCTCCAAGTTATATGTTTGGGCTATTGGCACAACTTCAATTAACTGGAGAATTGACGATTATACCCTTTAGTTTTGCTCTGAGACCCAACCTGTTTCTAGAGACTTTGATAAACAAATGTTCACATCCACGTAAGTCACTGAGTTCAGGTTCAGCACTGGGTGGTGCCCAGATGGCAGATTTTAGGTGAAGATGATGAACTAGCACTATGGTAGGAGTTGAAACAATTCTTTTAGCATTGCACTTTCTGAAAATATGGTGTGTATTTTTTAAGTCATGTTTATGTTGCTCAAGCAATGAATTAATTTTCTCAGAAACAGTTACTAGTGGACTCTGAAAGTCACTTTAGACCAATGGAAATCAGGCATTCTCAATTCTGAGCCTAGACTGGAAGGGAAATCTCTGAGGTCTCCTTTGAAGCAGGGCCAGGTGTGAGGCCCTGGCAGCTGTATGAAAACCACAGCTTTGCCCTCCTGATACTTGGGCATTTGGGCTACTTACTTTCACTTTTGTTTGAAAAGGCAAGAAAAATGAAAAGCAAATGCCCACCTGTTGGCAAAGCAGTTTATGTCTCTGTCAAATAAGGGGGAGCCTTTTATTTTACCACAAAGACTTCCCAAGAAAAAGTAGATTTTACTTTTTTTTTTATTCCAGCATTCCAAGAAATCTTAGAATTATAACTGTTGAGCTGGGAAGGAACTTAGAGGCCATCTATTCCAACCCTCTCAGTTTGGAGATGAGGAAAATGAGGCAGAGAGAGGTTAAATAATTTGCCCAGTGTCACACAGTTAATAAAGATTCTGGGACAGCACTTAAATGGAGATCCAGCAATCTAACTTCTCCCCAGGGTCAGTTTTTATGTTCACCAAAGATTTCAGTGATTTATCTTACAGGATTGGTGATGAGTTATGCAAAGCTTCTCTTTAAAAGTCATTTAGTTTTCCATTTGGATGGGTAAAAGGAACCAAGGGACAGGTGGGATCACTCAGTAGCCTCCATTAATAAGTATGCTACTAACAATCACTGCAGAGCCTGGGTATATGTCCACAATTTGGTAACCTGGACTATTTTTTTTTGTGAGGGCGATTGGGGTTAAGTGACTTGCCTAGGGTCCCACAGATAGTGAATATTGTATGTTTGAGGTCAGATTTGAATTCAGGTCCTCCTGACTTCAGGGCCAGTGCTCTATCCCTGCACCACCTAGCTGCCCCAGTCTGAAGTATTTTTTAAAATAGTCTTTAGGTTGCTTTTTTTCCCCAGTGGTTATGTTATGGGGGTTTAAGTTTTGTTTTTGGTCTGGAAAACTTGTCCTTTCAGAAGGCTCTTAGTTGAGCTTCCTTGAAAGTCTCAGTGGCCTGAAGTATTCACAGGCTTTGGAAAACTTTGTGAAGAGGCTATAAATCAGGCTGAATACCTTTTGTCATGGAACTAAATCTCATCTGTTGATGTAAGAGGAATATCAAGTGTGCTCCAAATGTAATTGGCTCAGTGCTTTTATTGCTACACCTTGATGTGGGCTATCTGCCAGGGCAACAGATTCTTTAGAGAACAATCTCTATAACATTCACATCACTAATTGTTCAGGCGACTGTTATTTCTTTCTTAAGTCAGCCTCTTCTAAGTCCTTTGTAGGTGAAACCTTCCATGCAAGCCAAGGATTTGTCCAATTTCCATGAAGTTAAATGTTTTTCCCCAGATGATTAAATCTTAATCCAATTATAAAGCCATCTTGCTCTACTGAATTCATTAGAGAAATGTTTACCAGCAGGAGTGCTTTCTGCCAGGGGTAGCAATAGCTTCCTTAATGGTGTGTGTCTATAAATGGAATAATTTAAATGTATCAAGTTGAGAAGAAACACTATTAATTTAAATACAATTTTTAGAGTGTAACCCTAATGCCAAGATTGAATGGGCAAAGTTAGACGTACTTTTCTTGATTTCCAGAAAAAATTGAACTTCAAAACAAAGCCATGCAAACTGAATTTAACAGGACTCTTAACATTTCTCAAATAATATATAGTAAAACTTCTAGAGGGATAGACCATAAAACCTCCTGCAATGTATTGTGGAACTCCTAGTAAAAATAAAATTTATAAAAACTGACAATTCAGTCCCATTTTATTAGCTTGTCAAGTAATTGAGGGTTTGAGAGCTTATGAAATATAAGAGATTTTCCTGTAAGGTCCTAGAGGATATTATAGTGTTTTAAAAGAATATAGCTTAGTTCCCCAGACTGCTGTGGAAGTACACTGTAGGCATTTGTGCAGCAATCCAAGAGAGCTTTTCTGAACTGATGGTGGTTAATAATTTGTTGGCTATTAATGGAGATTGGTGAATAACCCCACCTCTTTCTTGGCCCCTTTAACTCATATAAATGGAAAAAAAATGACTCTTAAAGAGTAACTTGGCATAGCACATCACCCATCTTGTAAGGTAAATCACAGAAGTCCATGGTGAACATCAAACTTTGGCTTTGGGTTGGCACAGACCCAGTAGAGAGACAGATAGTAAGGAGAAGGGAAAGAACTTTCCACAGTGGGTGTTAATAGGTGGTTGTTTGGTTTGGAAGTAGCCAATTTTACAGTGGAGTAGGAATTTCTTGGCCTTCTGTAGGTGAACACTGAATATGCTTGTTGTCATGTCCATATGCTATATTGACAAGTCAATACAACTAAAACCTATCAGTAAGATATAAAAATATCTTCTAATAATTTACCTATTTTCTGTTTTGTGCCCTATTATCACCTCCAATTTGGTTATCCTCAAAACTGAATATTTGAAAAACTTATTTTCAATAAATATGTTCTCCCTTTCCAACTTTCAAGTCTCTATATATGGCACTAATCTTTTTTTTTTATTCATTCACTCTCAAAATGATGTCATTTTGATTTATGCCTTTTTATCATCCTTGGCTAGTTGGTTG
Source organism: Vombatus ursinus (assembly GCF_900497805.2). Lineage (NCBI taxonomy): Eukaryota > Metazoa > Chordata > Mammalia > Diprotodontia > Vombatidae > Vombatus > Vombatus ursinus. Next base: position 39,798,870 of record NW_020954569.1, on the reverse strand, counting down.
CCAAGAACTTTTACTTCTTCCTTTACAATATTCCTTTTCTCCTCTTCATTACCAGTGTTGCAACCTTAGTTTAGACTGTCATTACCTGATTTCTAGATTACTACAGCAATCTAGCTGGTTTTCCAGACTCTAGGATCTTCTTTATTTAATGTGTCTTATATATTACCACCAAAATAATCTTTCTAAAATGCTGCTTTCATGTCAGCAGCCTTCTGAAGAATTTACAAAGGCTTTCTTTTTCTTACTGAATCATCTCTACACTTCTGTCTATCTTTCAGAACCCTAAATAACCTGATTGTACTCTGTCTACATACAAATATGTTAGCATTCATGTGGTACTTTATGGCTTACAAAGTACCTTGCATATATTCTCTCAATTGATCAACATAACAACTCTTTGAGGTAAATGCCATTATTGTAGCATTAAAAAAAAAAAAAAGAACTGAGGCTTAGAGAGGTTAAGTGATTTGTCCAGAGTTACACAGCTACTAAGTATCTGGGATGGATTTTATTTCAGTTCTTCTTTAAGCCTAGCTCTCAACCTACTATGCCACCCAGCAACCTTTTAAATCTTACTTCTCTCCTAATAGAAAACTTTCCATATTGTAAGAAAAAGAGAAAAACAAGAAGCATGGCATCCTTGAGAGTTTATAGGATTTATAGTCAGAGAAAACCTGAATTCAAATCTCATGTTATATACTTAAAAGTATGTGTCCTTGGACAAATTACTTAACTTCTTCTGTGCCCTAATTTCCTCATCAATAAAATGAGTGGGTTGGATTTGATGGCCCTGAAGGCCCCTTATAACATTTAATCTGTGATTGAATGATTCATTTAGATAGAATTTTATCTAGGAATTTTTGAAACTTTAACAACAAATGGCAAGGCACTTTCATGCAGGCATTATAGAGTAGTGAACCTGTAAGATAACACTTTGAGAAGGAAGGAGTGGAGCTCATCACTGCAGATCATCCGGTAGCTTTTAATTCAATGTAAGACAACAAAACTGAACTCCAAAGATTTGGAAGTCCCTGTGCTAAGGAATGGGAATAAAAAGGGAAAAATAGTCCCTGACCTCAGAGACTGACATTCTAGTGAGCTTACTTAATGCAGAAACAAATAAGTATAAGCATTTTCACATGAGGAAAGAAAGGGCATTAAGAGCTAGGGATCAGAAAAGCTTCTTATAAGAGACAGATGAGCTTATACTTCAAAGAATCTAGGGATTCTGAGACACAGAGATGAGAATCAAGAACATTCCAGGTATAGCAAATAGCCAATATGAAGACATAGAGAGAGGATATGGAATTAGATGTGATAGACTTTTGGCAATTTATGAATGGAAATAGAAGGGAGTATATATATTGTTCAGGTGTATAACGGCATATTTACAAAATTCACTACATATTAGAGTATAAAAGCCATACACAAAAATTCAGAAATAAGCGTTAATTTTTTACTTATTAAAATGCAACAAAAATATGTTAAAAATGAGCTCTTAAAGAAAAATTAAAAATTAAAGACCAAATGATTTAATACTAAAAAACAGGCAAGTCAAAGAACAAATCACAAAAACAGTTTATGTTTTCATTAAAAAATGACAATGAAAATTATTTAAAAACTATTGCACCAAATTATATGCCAATAATACTGACAACCTCAATCAAATGAAGGAATATTTACAAAAGATATAAAATGCATACCTTAACATAACAAGGTTTATATAACCCTATTTCAGGAAAAAAAAAAAACCTGAACACTAATAAAATCCCAGTAGGACAAAAAGGATCATAAGGATTTATAAGTTAATTTTATCAAACATCTAAAGAAAAATTAATTCCATTATTACATAGACTGTTTGAAGAAATAGGAAAAGACAGGGGATCCTACCAAATTCATTCTTCTGTATTGCAGATATCATTTTGATGCTTAAATTCAGGAGAATAAAAACATAGCATAAATATTGTAGATCAATATCCGTGTTGTATATGGATGCAAAAATTGTAAATAAAATATTATCAAGGAGTTAACATACCAACATATTACAAAGATTATGCTTTAGATCTAGTTTGGATTTACACCAGAAAAGTAGGCTGACTTAATATTAGTAAAAATATTAAAATAATTGACCATTTTCATAACCAAAATAATAAAATTTATGTATGTATCAATATATGCAGAAAAAAGATTTTGATAAGATAAAAATATATTTTTGTCTTAAGAAAAAACATTAGAAAGCTTAGGAATAAACTAATTTCTTATTATGATAACTAATATCTACCTAAAACTAGAATCAGTATTATCTGATAGTCTCCTAGAGTGGGGTGAGAAGTGGGGATGGAGGTGATCTGAAAGTTGTCTTCAAGTTATTAAAGTCATTTAAAGAGGTATGAGATTTGTTCTGTTTGATCCCAGAGTACATACCTAGCAGTAATAGTTGTAATTCCCAAAGGGGCAAATATCAAGAAAAACACTCAAACGGTATTTAAAGCTTCAGAGCATGAATAGAATGGGCTATCTTTGGAGGCAATGAGTTCATTGAGGGTATTTAAGCAGATTCTGAACTAGCACTTATCAGGTGTGCTATAGTGGGACTTCTGGCCATTGAGATGTCACCGTGTGATTCTCTGTCTGCCTCATTACCCAAGAAAATTTGGAGAAAAATGGGCAATTTAATCAATACCTTTAATTTGATTGTTTGTTTTTTCCTTTACTCTAAAATTACCTACCAACTTTAACAGAGGTTAGGAATTTATGTTTTAGAAGCAATGGATTTCATTTTTGCCTTTCAGAATAATTAAAAAAAATACTAGGTAGCAAGCTTCTAGGGAGTTAAGGTATCTTAGCAACCTTTTCAGCACAAGGTAACATGAAAGCACCTCTTTATCTGCCTGTCTCTTTGGCCTATTAAATACCTTGGCTGGTGTACTTCTCCAGGGAGTTGCAGTGTTTGTGGACCATTGCCTTGGGCTGATTGTAGTCATTTAAATACAGGGGCTGCTTTCACCAGTCTGGTTCTCCTGACTGCTTCTTTAGTCTGTTGTGGATCCTTGAGACAGATTGCCATAGTAATTCCTAACCTGACTTTATAGTGACCCCTTTCCTGCCTTCTCAGTACCAGTGTTTATCTTCTACTTTCCCTAATGACATGGATCAGTGGCAGTAATTAAGGGATGAACCTTTCTTCTTGCTAATCCTTTATTAACTTCATTGTAAATAGATAAATGCTTCACCCTGCACAGATGACTGCGTTCCCTCTTTCTCTGAAACAACAAATGCTGTTTTGTTTCTTAATGCTGCTGCCACTGAGACTACCTTTAAAGTCCTCTCATCTGATTCAAGCCTAAGCATAGGGGAAGAGGCATGCTGGCATAGGTATTCTCTATGGTTCCTGTCAAATCTGGTTATGCAAAGGATCTTCAATATAAAAAGGAAATAAGGCATTTAGATTATTTTCTATAATAAGCAGCATGAAATAGAAGAAAGTGCTGGATTTAGTCATAAGACTTGGGTTTAAATTCTGGAGCTATTACCCTACTACCTAGCCATGTTGCCTCTGGGACTCAGGTTCTTCATCTCTAAAATGGGCAAGTTAGGCTAGATTATCTCTAAGGTCTCTACCAACTTTAATTTCTTATGACTGAATGAGAGGTATAGGGAGCGAATGTCTTATGTTTATTGTGAATGGATTTCAGAAAAGTATTTGCAAATAAAAGCCAAGAAAGAAGACAATACTAAAAATCATAGTCTTAAGTGTCTATACACAAAAGTACAGCATTTTTAACAACAAAAAAGAGAAATTTGAGGTCCCACCACAAGGAATTAATCTTATAAGTATCACAGATAGGAAGAACAATATATGGTCCTAGGTGGGTATACCTTATTCAAAAGAAAAAGGATAGGCAAAATTGAGTGGTGTGGTAGCATGTTAATAAGGTGTACTAATATTGTGACATCTATGAATCACATGGGAGAAGCACAGCACAGAATATTTAGTAGAGATCACTAGAGGGATAGGGCAATTTACATGTTAAGTACACTACAAAACTACCTGAGAAAGAGAAAATAAGTGAGTTTAGGAAACAGATTATGAACCTGACATAGAAGTGTGGAAAGGTAGTGATAGGGAACTTCAACTATCCAGACTTCTCTGGACCTCTCTATCAAAAACAAAGCCATTAATAACTTCTTGGTTTGTTTTTATGGCAGTTCCATCCTTGGAAAGATAGAGAAAGAAACAAAGAAAATTTTATACTGGACCTGAGTCTCATTAACAGAGAAGGAATTCGTGGCCAGGGTAGAAACAATCTCTCCTAAAGTTTGTGATAAAACAGAAAAAGAAAGTAACCATCTGTCGTGCACCCAAGATTTTGTGAAAGCAAAGGTTGAGGGAAAGGATTATCATGGTACCATGGTCTAAAATTCTGTAAGGGAAGTTAACCCCAAAGAGATGAGAAACTCTTAATATTGAAATTTGAAGGCACAAAGGGAAACAATTCTAATGAGGAGAGAAAAATAAACCAGGCACTGTCTGAAGAAACTGTGTGGCTGCACAGGTAACTCAATAACCTTAAAACTTTAAAGATAAGTGCAGAGCAAGAAGCAATGGGTACATGCAAAATTATGTCACAGTCCTTTAAAAATAGTTTCAAGAATGTTGAAGCTCAGAACAAGTTAAGACTGACTGGTAAGGGAAGATAAGGACAACAAAATTATTTTGTTTTTAAGCTATGTTAGAGAAAAGAGAAAGATTAAAGATTGAATAGGATTGCCATTTTGGGTGAATGGGACAATGAGACAATTGTAAGTGAGGTACTGAGAAGGAACATAAGTTTTCAAAGGATCATAAGTCAGCTAGTTTATTACTCACAGGTATGCAAGCAAGCAGATCTCTATCCCTGTAGTCCCACGGATGCACAAATAAATGATGGTGCGGGATGTGTATTTTAATCAAAAGCCTAGATGTCTGGGTCTCTGCCTGTACATCTAATGATTGTTGCTAGACAGATTCTCAGAGATATAATGGGAAGAGGACCATAGGGGAATATTTAATCAGCAGGTAATCTAGACTGTGTCTCCTCCCTTACTGAGCACAAAGGCACTGTAATTAACAAAGTCTGATAACCTCATATACCTGGATTAGGTGAATTTTATTAAGATGATGAGAATTAGGAGAACTTTGCATTCCCTTCTTAATTGAAGTTAACTAAACCAATATTGAGTACATAGGAACTTCCTGATACACAGGATGACTAAGCAGAGGTCAAACAAACATAGAGTCACTTCTGTCTGATAGGGCCTATCAAGAGGCCAACCTCACAGTAACTGACAACAGAGAAGAAGCAGAGCTGCTTGATTCTAGACTTCTGTTTTCTCTACCAGGAAGAATGACCTTTGCACAGAAAATGAAAGAACAAAAGAAGTAAACAGGGAGTTGATAACCAAGATAAGTAAGGATAGAGAGAGAAAAAAAAGTTAGTCGCCCTTGATGAATCCAAGTTACTTTGTCTCGATCAACTTCACGATGGTGGATGTGATTGCTGAGCCATCCAGTGATATTTGAAAGATCATAGAAAACAAAAAGGGAGAGATGGTACCACACGGCTAACGAAAGGGATATATGCTAATTTTAAGGAGGGGAGGAATAAAAGAACAAAATCTGTAAATTATAGGCCATTGAGCTTGCCTTCAACAGATGGAAAATTCTCAAATGGATCATCAATTAAGTGAACATCTAGAAAAGGAACAAGTGGTTGCAAAGAGGCAGAATAGCTTCATCAAGAAAAGTTTATGTCAGGCAAACTTTACTTTCTGTCTGCCTTTATTTTCAATAGCATTAACTGAACTAATAGATTGGGGGATGCTTATATGTAATTTAAATAGAATTTAATAAAATATTTGCTATACCATTACCATGGAGAAGATGTGAGGTATGCACTAGATGATAATACAGTTAAATGGATTCAGAGGTAGATAAATAATGGAAATCAAAGGGTGGATGTCAATTATTAATTGTCTGATTGGCAGGAGCTCTGCTGTGAAGTATCCCAGGCATCCAAGCATTACTGTGTTATTTAACATTTTTATCAATAGATTTGTTAAGTCATAGATAAAAAGTTCATTAAATTTGCTGATGAGAAAAGCTGGGATAGCTAGCTAGCACAGTAAGGATGGATAACACCAGATAACTAGAGGGATTTAAAATATTTTGATATTCATGAGCATTGGAAGAAATCTACTCAGATGGAATTTAATGAAATGATTGATTACAAAAGCATTTATTAAGCACTTTCTATGTGCAAAGCACTGCTCTTAGAACTGGGGATACAAATGAAAAGTCAAGACAGCCCCTGCTCTCAAAGAAATTATACTCCATTTCAGGGAGGCAACATATATAGGAGGTTTCAGTTACAGAGTAGATGACAAGTGTAGTGACAGAGTAGAGGTTAAAGCCTGATGATTCTTCATCTTTCTTGTATTAAGAATTATATTTAATGATTAGCTGTTCATCCAGGAGATATGAATATGGCTGTATGCAAAGGGGAAAAAGAGGGTTAAGGAGCACAGCCTACTGTTGCAGATAAGGAAGTAAGAAGTAAGCAATAGGATTGGAGTGGAGAAGGGACTCCAGCTCCTCACAAAGGGAAGGAATTAGGGGGAGGTGTAATTATTAACCAACCAGGAAGAGGAAAGAGGAAAGGAGTACTGTCCAGAAAATTGTAAGGGAGAGGGATCCTTCTCATAGTGCCTGCTCATACTGAACCCACACAATACAACCTAGGCCCTGGAGAGGTGGGTTGGAGATGGGGAAAAGATGGTCCACATACATGATTCCTACTTGACTTGAAGGCTGGGATCTGGGCCCTGTGCATAGGCAGCCTAGAGCAGGAGAAAATTCAAAAGGAACAAATTAGAAAATTTTTCAGTTGGGTCCAAAAATTTAATTTCACAATTAGAATGATAGGTATGGTTAGACAGCATTTTTTTTCTGGGGGAAAAAAGACTTAAGGTATTTGTATACTATAAAATCAACACAATGAAATGATAGCTCCACTGTATTCTGGCCTGGTCAGATCACATTAGTTGTATTGTCTTCAGTTTGAGGCATCACAATTTAAGAAAGGCATTGAAAAGTAAAGAGCATCAAGCAGAGGGCAACCAGATATACAGTAAGGGTAAATTGGTTATAGCATATTGCCAGCAATGACTTTTTCAAGCAAGAAGTGATATAAAATACAACACCAATGATATGTATAACTAGAAAAGGATGTGAGGTAGTCATGCAATAAGAGTTAGCAATAAAACAGATGGAAATAAAACAGATGCAGCAACAGGCTCCATCAAATATTGAGGAAATAAACAAACAAACAAACAAAGGGAGGCTTGAAATGTATTCAGATGTATTCAATGTGTACTTTTTGGTAAATTTATAGAAAAAGATGGGCAAGAAAGATGATAAGAAGACCCAGAAGATCTCCATCAGTCCCAATGAACATGCCATCATAGGATATGATCTATAAACATTGGAAATAATTCTTAGCTAATGCTTAGTATGCACAGCATACTCAGGCACAAAAATATCAACTCTATTTGCCACTTCATTTAAAAAAATAAATACTTAGATCTAGACAAAAGACAGAATTATTATTATATTTATTTTTAATTGAATTTTTGTCCTAGAAATATTAGCATCATATTGATCCCCCTACTCTAGAGTTTCATAAATGCATGTGTGGGGAAAAAAGTCATGAAGATAGCCACATCCCAAGTCCAAACAAGTCCCTTAAGGCTCCAAGTAATAATTGTGCTTTCATTTAACCACAGATTCCTTGGAATTCTTAAACTAACCTCCTCTTACACTCCTCTCTGAGGGACCTCTACTCAAAATGAAGTGTGATGAGATATAACATGAATTCATGTGGCTGTTATGCCCTGAGTTCTAAACTAAGATTATGTTTTTTTCAATGACTTAGAAGTTGGAATTTATGAGATAATATATCTGCATCTAGTCCAATTCAATTTTATCCTATGCAAGTAATAGCTAAATCCCCACCTTCAGAGCTAAATCACCATCCCAACTTTTGAAAGGTAATTCCAAAGCAAATTTAGAATGCTATAGATTTTAATAGTGGACTGAGAGTATTTTTTCACAATAATGGGTGTAGGCTGCTCTAGCCACTTGAGTATATTGAATTGTAGAGACCACAGACACATGTTCTCAGTCTTCCTCAGAAACTGTCATTTGGGGTTTCTACACATTAAATTTTCTTCAAATTGCCTAATAATAGTAATATTGAACTAATTCAGTAATCACACATTAACTCCCCCCCATTCTTTTCTACCTGGGGAAAAGGAATAATGTTTTCTTCTGATCCCTAAAACTTTAGCTTCATGGTCTATCACCATAGGAATTAGTCCAGCTGAGTTTGTGACAGTACCTTGACTCTGGATAATGGCTTCATTCATTTAGTGAAACTCAACAGAGACAGAAGTGCTTTTCTAGAAGGTAATGATAGCCCTTCCACTGCTTCCATACAAATAGATCAATTGTCACTTTTATGTAGGAACTTTCCTGATACCTTCAGCATGTTTCAAGTTAGCCACTATAATGTCACTTATGTGGGTATATAGATGTTTGAGAATGAAAGTTCAGGCAAGCAGCTCAAAGCCCTTTTATTAAGTGCTTATGTACTAAGGGCTATGTTAAATGCTACAGATATAAAGAAAGGCAAGAAAAATAGACTCTGCCCTCAAGGATGATACATTCTAATGGCACAGAGGAACAGCTTCAAGTCATCTCTGTTTTGTAGGTCCAATTGTGTTCTCCTTAATTGTCAAACCACAAGTAGTCAGAGTGTGTTTGATAAATTCTAATGCAGGATTTAATCCATTTTGCATGAGGGTTAAAATGGAAGACAGATGTGATTCGATAGTCACATTACTGACATTTTATATGGATTTTTCCATTGTGTGAGGTGTTGAGGAAATTTTATTACACATTAAATAATATTATTGTGTGACCTATAGGAAGAAAATGTCACTGCCTCTTTGGAGAGAGTGGACAGAATAAGAAGGAGAGGAAAGAAGGCTTTCTCTTAAATGAATGGCCAAGTTTCCCTCCCAGGGAATTTGATGCAGAACCTTTGTGGGGTGACAGCCAAAGTCTTACATCATTAAGTTGCTCCAGATTGTTACAAAGGTGTTGTTTTACTAGTGCAATTGAGGCTTTCTACTGCTGTGTGCCCTAGTTTTATAAATAAATAGCATATTAGCTCTGTATTTCTTTTCTCTTTGGCAAGGTTCATTTGACATCTTTATTTGCTAGCCATTGTCACTGCAAGTCTCACTTAGTAAGCTGACTTTACAGCAGGTTCTGTCATGCTGGGTTTCTTAAACTATTTTTTGTTTGGTTGGGTTTTTGGTGGGTTTCTTTCTAATTTGTGCTGAATTTGATGACCACATTTTCCCATCCCTACTGGCCTTCACTCTTCCCAATGTAGCATATTCTGAAAACATAAATATTTCCCTTGTGGCCCACTTTTAGACTAATTAAGATATTGACTTATAATCTCCTTAACCACCCAAGTGGCCTAGACAACAGAAGGGAGAATTGGGGTGGTCTAGCTTGAAAGAATCCTACACAGTTGAGTTACTATGATTAGGCCAGATTTCCTCCACCCTTCCTCCTCCATTCTTCTATTCTCTTATATCCCCTTGCTCCATGAAATAACTCCATAGTGAAATTGTCACATGTTCCATATAAGTAGAGCTGCAAAAACTTAATTTCTCTTGCTTAAGTAAGTTTTAGGGCTATGTATTTTTCACTCACAAAATTCTACTTTTACAGTAACAGGGAAATGATTTCATCAAAAGAGTTAAAGGATCAGTGAACAGGGCAAAGATTGAGTGGTAACTTTTTTTTTCTATTTTTCTGCGAAGGCTAATATTCCCCATTTTTAAAGGGGAAATTGCAAAAAAAAGAGTATGTTTTCAAAATGTTATTAATTTAGCTTTATTATATACACAGCTGGACCATGTGCCTCCCACCTACACATAGGATTAGGGGAAAATGGTTTATACTTTTAAAGCCTGGAAAGTGAAATGACCCTTCACATGAACTACCACAATGGAGAGAAATCACTCTCTAGAGAAACAACCAGACATTGACTGAATTATTTATTTTATAGATTCAAGTAATTTACATATGTTAATTAAAATAAGATATATAAGATAAATTCCAATTTATCCAAAATGGCTAGGAAATAGCATGTTTTGATACTTTTATATTCTGGTTAGTTGAGAATTGTGCTAAATCAAACAAGTAGAATATAAGAAAATACAGTTAATGCAAACTATCCATGATATAATTTAATAGTATAATGTTAATGTACCACAGAGAAAAAAAAAACAGTACTGTTGAACTGATCCTTTGCTTCTATCTTCTCCATTTAAGAAAATCATCTTCTGACTGAGAAGGGTAGACTAAATGGATTTTATTGAGCCACCAAGTCAGGTTACACATGGCTCAGGGGGAATTAGAGTCAAAGTTTTATGAAGTGAGAGTTTAAAAAAAAAAACAATTTTTTTTTGGACTGACCCTGTGATGTCCTTAATCTAGGAAATTCCTGAAGAGAAGGATTCTCTCTCTACCTACATGGTTCAGTACCTGTTCTGCATTGTATTGGCTTAAAGTGTTACTTGGTTTCCACTGAGAAATTAAACTACTCATTCAGGGTCACATAACTAGTGCATCAGAAGCAGGAGGACTTGAATCCATTTGAGGCCAGCTCCCTATCCATTTCATTACACTATTACCTTGAGAGCAAAATATTATTTAACCACTCTAAATGAGTTCAAGTCTCCTAGTCCAGGGAAATAACATAAATGTGGCAAGAATTCAGAGAGAGCTGCAATCAGATATATTTATGTTGTAACCAAGAATAAAAGAGGTGTAAAAAGCCTGTAGATGGGCAAATGTCCTAACTTTCCAAAAGGACAAGAAGGGAGTTCTTACATCATTGACCAGCAAGTGTGATGTTTCCTCTACTCCCCTCTCATTTCCAAAACTATTATTAAACTGATGATTTGTGAGACTATAGAAAGAAGTGTAAAAATTACTAGAAGCCATTATAGGTTCACTAAAGGGGAAAAGTCATTTCATTTATGGAAGAGCATAGTTAATCTATATTTAATTTATAATAAGAAATTTGACAAAGCTTTTCATGGTGACCTTGTGGACAAAAGAGAAAAATATAGGCTAAATAATAGTACAGTTATGGTTGAATGGCCACAGCAGAATAACATTTATTAATGAATAAATGGAAACCTGAAGAGGAATGCACATAGTGGTATGATAAGAGAGTCCATCCTTATTCTCTTCTGCTCCCATTAAATATTTTTAGCAATGAACTTTGATGAAGATGTGCAATGTTTATAAAATTTAAAGATTATAGCTAAAATACTGGATGAGAGAATATTTCAAGATTTTAATGGATCCATGACAACAGAAATATGGGTCCTCCCTGAAATATGGCAAAAAACAAATTTATTCTAGAAAATCCTTGTCCATGTCTTCCCATAAATCTTCTATGTTTTTTATCCCTCGTTTTTAAAGAGGACTGATGATAACATGATGTTTGGGTAAAATAATGGGTGATGGATGACATCTTGACTTGCATATGAATCAGATTTAAGTGAGACAGAGCTGTACAAAGTCATCAACTTCAAACTCTTCCAGAGTCATCTAGGTCCAGTGGTAGGACAAAAGTCAAGATGATTCAGTGGATGACCTTGGCATCTTCGATGTCTGATCAAGTTCTAAGTGTTCAAGGATTTCTGAAGTGGCAATTTGCCAGGCACTGTGCTAGGCACAAGGTACAGAAAGAACATAGGCAACTAGTCCTTGTCCTGAAGAAGTTTATATTCTCTTAAGAGAAACAACTTATTGCATATATATGAATGTATGTACATATATGCATGTGTATGTGCACATATATGTATGCACACACTTGTACATTCATAAACAGAGTATAAAATGTGTAGAAGAGTAAAAATATATGATAATTGGGGCACTGGTAGCTAACATAATCAGAAAAGGCCATGTGGCATTTGAGCTCTATTTTGACAGTAACTAGGGATTTTAAGAGGTGATGATGAGACAGGAGTAATTCTAGTCATAGGTGAGGTCCTGTGCAAATGTATGAAGGTAGGAGATTGTCATGTGTTAAGAATAGCTTGCAAGATAGTCAGCCTTGACTGTAGTGTTGTGAAGGGGTATAACACACAATCAGACTGGAACTGTAGGTTTGAGTTGAGTATAAAGTGCTTTAAATGCCCCCTCTCAAAAAAAAAAGGAGTTTGTATTTACCAATCAGAAAAGTGACATGGTGAGTCTTATTTTTTATTATCCTTTTTAATAGTATTTTATTTTCCCCAATTACATATAAAGACAAATTTTAACATTCATTTTCAAAACATGTTGAGTTTTGAATTGTCTCCCTCCTTCCCTCCCTCCCTTCCCCATATCATTTATACTGAGAATTAGTAGCTATGTGGCAAATATCCACAGAATGGATTGGAAAGGCAAGGAGAATGATTAAGAAGTTATTTCAATATTTCAGGTGGTTGTAAGGGCTTGAACTACAGGGGTAGCCATGTGTGAGAAGAAAGTGGAAAGAAAAGATGTCATAGATGAAGAAATGACGTTAAGACAATTGATTAGGTAAGGTAGCAAGGTGGAAAGTGAAGAGTTGAAGGATGACCCTAAGGTTGTGAACCTCTAAGGGGAAGATAGTGGTACCCTTAGCAAAAATAGGGAAGAGGAATGGGTATTTGGGAAAATATAATAAGTTCTATTCTAAATGTGCTGAATTTCACAATCGCAAGGGGACTTTAAGCTAGACTACTTAAGGGTCAATTGAAAGAACTGGGTATATTTAGCCTAGAAAAAGAGATGATCAGGGGGCAGCTAGGTGGCACAGTGGATAGAGCACTGGCCCCAGATTCAGGAGGACCTGAGTTCAAATCTGGCCTCAGACACATAACTCTTAATAGCTGTGTGACCCTGGGCAAGTCACTTAATGACCCCATTGTCTAGCCAAAAAAAAAAAAAGAGATGGTTTAAGGTGACATAACAGGCTAGATGTCAGCCTATCTAGCTGAAGGACTGTCACATGTGTGATATGTACACACAAAGATATGTGTGTATTCAAGTATATATGTGAACATGTACACCTATCTTACATTCATATTCCACATAATCCTTCAAATACTTGAAGAGAGCTCTAGGGACAGAGGGACTATGACAGTGGAAAGAAATATTTCACACTGTCTTCTTTTTTTTTTCATTCTTTTGGTTTTGTTTTATAATTTCTTGATTTCTCAAAGAGTCATTAGCTTCTATTTACTCCATTCTAATTTTTAAGGAATTATTTTCTTCAGTGAGCTTTTGAACCTTTTCCATTTGGACAATTCTGATTTTTAAGCCATTCTTCTCCTCATTGGCTTTTTAGATCTCTTTTGCCATTTGGATTAGTCTATTTTTAAGGTGTTATTTTCTTCAGTATTTTTTGGGGGTCTCCTTTAGCAAGCTGTTGAGTCATTTTTCATAATTTTCTTGAATTACTCTCATTTCTCTTACCAAACCTTCCTCTACTTTACTCACTTGATTTTCAAAATCCTTTGTGAGTTCTTCCATGGCCTGAGACCAAATCATATTTTTCTTGGAGGCTTTGGATGCAGGAAGTTTGACTTCATTGTCTTCTTCTGAGTGTATGTTTTGATCTTCCTTGTTACCAAAGTAAGTTTCTACAGGCTGAGTTTTTTTCCAGCTGTTTTTTTCATTTTCTCAGCCAATTATTTGACTTTTTAACTCTTTGTTAAGGTAGGGCTCTGCTTCCAGTGTGGAGAATGTATTGTTCCAAGCTTCAGGGGTTTTGTGCTATTTTCAGAGCTATTTCTAGGGACCTGTAAGTTTTCAGTTCTTCCAAGGAGGTATTATCTAAGGAGAGGTGTTTACTCCTTTCCTGGCCTGTGCTCTGCTCTTTGAGTGACCACAAGCACTCCTTTCTGCCCTGGGACTGTGAGGAGAGTTCCATTTCCACTGCTGCTACAAGCTCTGCAATGCCAGTGCTCCTCCTCGTTATAGGACTGTGACCCAGATCCAGGCATGGGCAAAGCAACAGAATCCTGACTCAGGGCCAGCAAAGACACCCCTGTAATCTCCTTCTGATCAATTGTTAGATCCCCTTACAGTCTGTAGGCTGAAAACTCAGGAAGCAGTCAATGATACTGCTGCTGCTGCCACAGCTTTGGGGCTGGACTGGGGCTGTGCTGTGCTCCTCTCTCACTCAAGTCCAACAGAGCTTTCCTACTGACCTTCTAAGTTGTCTTTGGCATTTGTGGGTTGAAAAGTCTGGAAACCACCACAGCTGTCTGTGATTCAGTCTCCTGAGGCCTGCTCCAGGTTCACTGGGGCCCTGTCTGTGCTAGCATGGACTGCGCCTGGTGTAACAGACCTTTCCTGTTGATCTTCCAGGTTGTCTAGGGCTGGAAATTTGTTTCACTCTGTCTTTTTGTGGGTTCTGCTGCTCTAGAATTTGTTTAGAGTCATTTTTACAGGCATTTGGAGGGGTTTAGGGGAGAACTCAAGTGAGTCCCTGTCTTTACTGGTCATCTTGGCTCCGCCTCTAAGAATATAAATTGTTAATAATAATAATGAAAAATAGGAGTTGGAGAATTTCAGTTTATGTGTTATATGTCTGTTACATGAAAAATAAGAAGACAGAATATAAAGGAAAATATCCAAGTTTATTAGCTGTTTGGATTCCAGATAACTGTGAGGGTTTACTGTATCTTCTCTTCACATTATTTGAAAGCCAAATATAACCTTCCCAAATCTTTGCTTTATAAAACTGATAGGCAAGGCAGAGAGGAGGATAGATGTCAAATGTTTAATATATTAAGTATTAGGCTTTTGAATAATTGGTTAACCTAAGTTTTCCAGTGAGTCTTTCAATTTCACTACATAAGGAAAGAATGTCTTTTGAAAGTATTGGAGGTAGCCACCAAGTGAACATGTCTGGACAATTATGGGGAAAGCTGTCAGGTGGCACAGAAAGAAAGCTTTATAGCAGCATCTGAGCATTACTGTCAATAGCCATGCCAGAGCCAATGCAGGAAATCCATTCCTCAATCAAATGAAGTCATTGGCTTAGCATCTGAGAAAATAATGAATTATATTATATTTGGGTTATTTCAACGGTTGAAGCTTCCAACAGTTGTATTGACCCAGTTATTGATTTTCACTGATATTTGTGGGAAGCTTGGATTGGATCCTTCTTTAGATATTCAATTATACTTCTGATTTTCATTCATGACATTTTTTTTTCTTTTGACCTACATAAAACTTTTAAGTTTCTTCTTGCCACAAACATAGGCCAATTAAATCAAGTAACAACTACTGTGTCTGTTTCTTTTGAATGAGTTGGGATGAATTTCCTGAAATATTATTAATCTTGGACTAGCTTGCTAGGCCTTTGGTGCCAAAGTTTATTTATTTTTTAAGATGTCTGTGTAGTATTGATACTTTGTCTAAGTTGTGAGGATTTCTTAGGTCCTGTTTTGTTGTGATTTTACATGTTATCTATAATCTATATATAACAGGATTTCACAAAATTGGACTCCTCTAATTTGGAATTTGAAATCCTTTTAACAGGGAATAATGTAAAGTTTAAGAAAATTCTTTCTTCACAATGAAAATCATATTGATGTTATAAATAAGATGGCAAGGGACAAGGGGCCATTATTAACCTATTTATTAGACTTCTTAAAAATTCTTGTTTTTTAGAACTTTGGCATGATGTATGATCATTGAAAATGAGCCAAGTAATCCTTTGGAAGCTCTACTGGAGGGCAAATGGGATGGACATGGCATTATTGTTAGTTTTTACAGTATTTAGTTGAAATAAACTGAATTTATTTCTAAATAGTTTTATATTTGTCAACTGACTCACATCAGCTTTCCCTCTCATTAGTTTGATTTAGCATCAGAAATTTCTCTATGTATATGTACAGTGGCTTTCTAAAGAGGTGGAAAAGGGAGTGCGAATCCCAACAGAATCCTCGGACATTTTGAGGTTAAAAAGATCCTATTTAAATTTATGCTATACCAACAATTAAATTGCCATAAGGCTTGCTTCCCTCTGGGTAAAAAGAGCCCATGTTTTCTTTTAAATCCGACTCAAATCCCAGGTGGTTATTATTATTGTTATTGGTTGAGTAATGGGTAGTTTGTTGTTCTTTTGTTGTTACCATTTTTTTAAGATTAGTCTCTCTATCTTTCCCTGGTTAGAAGTTCAGGGGCCACTCATACCCTTGACCCCACCAACTACTGATCACTTCAGGAGCTTTGACCTGTTCCATTTCTAACCTCGATCAGTGCATCACTCTTCAGTCAAACTGGTAGATGCCCACTCCTAGAAGCTTACTGAATTGGTGCTAGATATAGTGTGGACACTTAGCCAATTATAGCTTAGAACTCCTAAACTCAAGTAATCCACTGTTTCCTCAGGAATTACAGGAGTGTGCTACCATACTTGGCAAAATGGCTTTTTTTGTGGTGAAAGTGTTTTATCATTTGCATGTTACATGAAGCAGTGGAATACAACTTCCTCAACTGTGCATAGGTTCTATTTTCAAAATACAAATAAACTCAAGTTCTCAAAAAGTATCTGAATGTGTTCTTCCCATTCACTATTTCAGAGGATTTCATGCTTTCATCCATGAGGACAGAGAAGGTAGACCTAGTAAAAATGAATCATCTGTTTGGAAATCTACCTGTTTCTCTCATATTCTCTATCACTTAACATCTAGTAAATTTTCACAGAACTGATCCACCTGTGAGCTCTTAGGTACTGATCTCTATGTATATAGTGATCTAGCAGGTCAGGGTGATACAAAGTGAATAACACATAATTAATGCCTTTAAGAAAAGTTAGGATAAGAAAAAATAAGTCATTGAAGTCAGGTGGATGGTACAACATGATACATATAAGGGAAACAGATTCTGGCATGAGTTCAATCACTGTGTGACCTTGAAAATGTAACATCATGTTTATGACTTAGTTTTGCCATTTAAGAAATAGTTGTTCAGTTGTTTCAGTCATGTACAACTCTTTGTGATCCCATTTCCTTCTCCAGCTGATTTTACAGATGAGAAAACTGAGGCAAACAGGGCTAAGTGATTTGCCCAGGATCACACAGCTAGTGAGTCTGAGGCCATATTTGAACCCAGAAAGATGAAGCTTCCTGACTCCAGACCCTGCACTCTATCCACCCAGCTGTCAATAATTGCTTCCTCCTTACTATATGTGTGTGTGTGTATGTGTATATATGTATGTGTATATATGTATGTATACACATACATACATAGTTGCATTGTATACATACATATATGCACATATGTATATATACACAGGTATACACATACACACTATATATGTATATAAATGCCTATATAATATGTATATATGTTTCATTCTTGCTAGTTTTATCCCCCAAGTGCCTAGCAGGGTTCCCAGAAAGGTATAGGCACTTAATAAATGCTTATTTACTGATTACCTAGGAGAAATCCTCATATATTTTATTTGTTGAATAGATAAAAATAATTTTCCGTCAAACTAAGAAGCTACCTCTGTTATCAGATCTGTTTTTGTCACCATAGTGCATTAATGGAGGTCTCTTAAGAACAGAGAACCTCTCTAGCAGAGAAACAGGGAAGCAATGTGGGTTTTAGCTTTCCTGGGCTGATTTCACTGGCACAGTGGCTCATGGGGCACAGGATCGTAAGGCAGCTGCTTCAAGTACGGAGCGGGAGAGGGTCAGTGCAGAAGGAAGAAGACAGCCACCTGGGATACATTAAGGCTGGCTTTGACTCTCTGTGAGGTAAGCCAGGGCAGGGAGCCTGAGAACAGAAGGCAGGGAATACCAGCGGAGGCACTTGGCCCAAAGAGAAGGCAAGACTCCAGGGAACTATAAGGCTCTAGGGAATGGAGGCCTTCGAATTTGACACTACATTTCTAGTTTGAACCCAGAGGAGAATGATTTATGTCCATGGCCTGGGAAGTATCCCACTAGATGATGCAATCTAATTAGAAAATGTGTACCTGAGGCCAGCTCTAGGGCAGATCTTTCACAAATGGCAACTGTAAGAACAACATAAACTCCCAGCCCTATCTAAGTAAGTAACCCAGGAGCTAATTAAAGGGGTCTTTCAATGTGTTGAGCCTAGAGGAACAACTAACATGTGGGGACAGTTCTGTTGGAGGTTTGCCCTATAGGAACAACATGCCTAGAAGATACTGAATCAGGAACTGGCAAGGTTTAATCCCATAGTAAGGTAAAGTGCAGGAGTTAGCCTCCTGCCCCCTTGGGGCAATACTGGCTAAGCTTCTATCCACAAACTACATGGAAGCCTTCTTCGTCAGTTTTGAGTATGGGGCTAGTGGTATCCCAGTGAACTGTTAAGCAAACAGGTAGTCAGAATCATTCTTTACCTTACCCAGGATAGCCTGGGCCAAGGGTGGGGAACCTGCAGCCTCAAGGCCACATGTGGCCTTGTAAGTCCTTGGGTGTGGCCTTTTGACTGAGTCCTAAGTTTTACAGAACAAATCTTTTTATAAAGGGGATTTGTTCTGTGAAATTTTGATTCAAAGGGCCTCATGAGGGCCTAGAGGACCACATGTGGCCTTGAGGCCACAGGTTCCCTACCCCTGCCCTCTTCTGAGACCTACATCACTAAAACACCCACAATTGCACAAAAGTAGAAGAGTATTACATAAAGTATACATCAGTAAGGAAATATTATCAAGATAAGGGAAACTGAAGATGCATTAACTCTGGTCATCCCGTCTCTTATTTGAACAGCTCACTGTGGGAGAACCTGTAACCTCCAAAGGCAGGGAGTCCACTGAATTTGGGATGGTTCTAATTGTTAGGAAGGTTCTGACATAATGTTTAAATTTGCCTCTTTGGATCTATTACCCATTCATTACTCCTGGTTCTTCCCTATGGGAAGAAATGAAGTAAATCCTTCTCCTACAATACAGTCTTTCAAAAATGCAAATTAAGAAGTATAAATTTCAAGTCACCGGAATCAGAATGAATTAAATTTCAGCATTCCTTGATTTCTGCTTCACCATGCTATCCTCCAAAATGTCACTTGGGCAGTTCTTCTTATTTGTAACCTCAATACGACTTAGAGATCCTAGGCTGGATGAGGATAGTCAGAAACTGGGATTGGCTTTTCTCTTGAGAAAATGTAGGAAATGGCCAGAAGCATAGCAGCACCTGGATAGTAAATTGGCCTGAGGGAGCCTAGCTCAGGAGCACAGGCACAGCACCAGAGGAATGAAATTCCATAAGTTATGGCTATCATGAGGCTCCTCAAATCATGAGGCCTGCAGTGAATACCCCAACTTACCTTTCAGAAATGAGAGCTGTTTTAGATTTACCTTCTAAGTGGAGAAAGATGAGAAAAAGTAAGAGTATAGTTTTAGTGTTTTTGGTCAGTTTACTAGAGAACTTTTTCCTTTCAGAGAGTTATTTTTGAATGGTAATCCTTGGTCAGCCTCTTGGGACTATAAGCAAATGGAAATCTTCCTAATATGCCCCCAAATGCCCATTTCTCTCCACCAATGATGAAATAGATTTTTCCTTTGCTAGCGTTTCAGAAGATTTTTTTTCCTATTTATCTATGTATGAGCTTTAAAGGATTTTTATTTTTTGTTTAGACATTTTAAAATTAGAACTGAGTGGAAACAAAATAATTTAGTTCCTTTTGGAAACAAAACATTTTTCACCTCATGAACTGAAACAAGTTATTTTTCCTTACCATTTCCTTACTTTCTTTTCTTCCCTTTTACTTTTAAAAAATAATCTTGGGGCTAAATTTTAGTCTGATTTTTTTTTTAATCTGAAGGAATTCTTTTTACCTTATAAAATATAGCACACATAGCTCTTAACTTGAGACCTTGCTCTTTTGATATTAATACCATTACATTATTTTAAAAATATAGAAATTACTATGCTATGTGCAGTAGGTGGCACAGTAGATAGAGTGCTGGGTCTGGAGTTAGGAAGACCATTGGTGAGTTCAAATCTGTGTCATCCTGGGCAAGTCACTTAACCCTGTTTACCATAATTTCTCATGTGTAAAATAAGCTAGAGAAGGAAATGGCAAACCACTCTAGTATCTTTGCCAAGAAAACCTCAGATGATGTCATTAAGAGTAAGATATGACTAAAATGACTGAACAACAACAACAAATGTTATACATATCAATACAGTGAAAACAGTGGACAGGAAGCCTGAGTTTCAATACTAGATGTGTTCAATACTAGCTATATGAACAAAAGTAAATGGACATTTAATATCTCTGGTACTCAGTTTCACTATCTGGTGATTGAATTATGATTAAAGATCCCTTCTAACTCTAAATCTTATGACCCTTATGAGCTGAGGTCTTGGGATCCTTTCATTTGCATCTAGAATCTTCTACATACCAGTTAAGTAGCACAATGAAGATACCATTGGAACAGGGATGAGTAAGTTGTTGTTCAGTCCATTAGATCATGTCCCACTCTAAATGACCCCATTAGAAGTTTTCTTGGCAAGGATATTGGAGTTTGCCATTTCCTTTTCCAACTCATTTTTCGGATGAGAAACTGAGGCAAGCAGGATTAAGTGACTTGCCCAGGGTCACACAGCTATTAAGTGTCTTAAATCTGTGCCATGAAGATGTGCCTTCCAGATTCCAAGTTCAGGGTTCTATCCATTGTGCCACCTAGCTGTCTCATGAGGAATTCTAAATTCAAATATCACCTCAGCTGTTATTAGCTCTGTGACTCTCTGCATTTCACCTCTTTCAGCCTCAGTTTCTGAACTTAGATCTTCCTCATGAAATAGATAGCATCTAATTCAGTCCTCCCATATTTGGTACCTGGCCCATTAAAATTACTACTTCATTGGTCTTCTACTTCTAGTCTCTTTCCTTTTCAATCCATTCTCCACACAGTTGCTGGAACAATCTTCCTAAGAAACAAATCTGACCATGTCATTCTGTTGCTCGGCACTGCCAGAATAAAATTTCAGTCTTGTCAGATCAGATTTAATCTGGTCCCACAAGTCGGCTCAAACTTTTCTTTCCAGCCTCATTCCAAAACAAAATGAAACAAAACATTGTCCTTCATACATTCTATATTCTAGGCCAGGGCTAGGAGAACCTGTGGCCTTGAGACCACATGTGGCCAAAGGGCTGCATTTGAGGACCTAGCATGCCACAAGTTCCCCACCCCTCTTCTAGGCAAATATCTGCTGGAGGTTTCTTGAGTACCTCTTACCTCCTTGCATTTACACAAGTTGCCTTCTAGGCCTGAATTGCATTTCTTCATTATGGCTACCTTCAAGTGTCTTTGTCTTCCTTCAATATTCAACTAGCCCATTATGTCTGTGAAGCCTGTGCAGATATCATTCTCCTCCAACTTTGTTAAAGTTCTCTTCCTCCTTAAATTAGCTTGTATTTCTGTTTAATAGTTTTCTATTAATTTTAACAGCTTCTTGACTCATTCTTCATAATCTATAGACTACAGTCACATCCATGATTTTACATTTATTTGAATGAATACAAAACTGGAAAAGTAGAGTAAGGTGCTGTAGTACTACATTCTTTCCCTTTCCACTAAGGGGCCCCCTCTCCACTCTGGACCCATGCATGAAGATAGTCTATCTGACCCCCTTAAAGAAGGATCAGACCCCTTTTCTCACCTTCTTTGGCTGATTACAGTTCTACCCAGACATCTTAAGGAAAAATAGTTATAATTTAGAATTAGCTCATATCTAGATACTCTCCATAATGGGGATTCAGTGAGCAATCAAATATGGGACAGCTACTTATTTCCTACACACAAAAGTACTTCTTAATTAAAAAGACTTTCACAATCATTTATTAATGAAGGTTTAAAACAAACAGCAACAATAACTATTGTTACATTATTCTGAAAGTTGGAGACTTGAAATAATCAAGGCATAAAGCATTTGGTGGAACTACCAAATGAGCATTTGTTTTTGTTGTTTTACCAAACAAATCCCTCCAGGTCTATGTTTTTGTTTTTTTGTTTGTTTGTTTGTTTCAATTGGGTTTAGTTTTTTGTTTTGTTTTATAATCCAAGCCAGGACTTGAGCTCTTCCTTATGTTAGTGGCATCCTCTCCAGTACAAAAACTTACTGTCACTTAGCTCTAGCAAAGAGATATAGTACCTCCAGGTGATCTATTGAACTCAAAAGACTGCTTCCAAAGCTGTGCACAGCAAATTCAGGAGTTTAATTTAGTCACCAGGAAAAGAAAGACAAAGCAGAAGAGGGACCTAGGCTCTAATACTGAGTCTCAGGTTGGCACAACCAGAACACATAGTCTGGCTTCTAGGTGTTCACTGCTGCCTTGTGCTCAAACATGCTCTATGGTTAGAGTAGAGGAGGAGTAGCCCCTTCTACCATCCCTCAGGAAAAAGCTCAATTGGTGCTGATATGATCTGTTATTGAAAAGAAAAGAGAAAGAACAAGCAAGGATGGATCATTCCCTAATAAAGATACCCTGAGTGAGGTGCTCTTTCTGGCCAGTGAGTGACCTATGAAGTCCTTTGATATTAAGCTGTTTCCCCAGAAGTCCATGGAGTATAATTGCGGATGTTCTGGTAAATGTTTAACAACTAACTCTCCAGAAATAAAAGAAATGTACACACAACATACTTTGAAGTTTATTCTGCATTATTAACATTTTCTCCATCAATTTCTTCCAGGGGTGGGGAACCTGTAGCCTCGAGGCCACATGTGGCCCTCTAGATCCTCATGTGCAGCCCTTTGACCAAATCCAAACTTCATAGAACAAATTCGTGAGGATCACAAATCAATAGAACAATAAATTGAATCCTAATTTGCAGCATTTGCCTGTTTCTAAGGTGTAAAAGCTCACGCTAAAAAATGTAGCAATCAGCTATTGCAAAGTAGCACAAGCTGGCTCCAGTACAGGAGCTGTAGGCGGGACCAGAATTCTCTTAGTTTAAGGTCAATGTTGGGATGAAATGAGGCACTTGTGAGTCACTGATCATTTAACAAAGGAAGAGGTTTACTTTGCCCACATACAGCAAACAAGGATATATGGCGACATTTAGTTTCTCTGGACACAGTCTCCTTTATTGCCATCTAGAAATGTATCTGGTCAGTCATCAGTATATTGTACAACTGGCATGGTCTCAGGCACTCACCAAGTCTGAGAAGCCCCAAGCCCAGGAAGCAATATCAGAGGAGCTGGGGGCCAATCAGGTTTCATGAGAGGAGAAAGCTTCATCAAGGAAACCTTTAGGCAAACTCAAGGAAGTTCTGTGGGGGCTGTGCATCAAGACAAAGCTGTATCAAGGTAAGGGGACCTGTATCAGGAAACTGCTATCTCACCACAACACACCTGAGTGTAATCCAGTCCAGCCCCAGATACATATCTTTCAGTTTCCATGCTGTATTCCCCAAGGAGAACATAATGTCTTTAAGCATGGGAACTGTATCATTTATGTTTTAATATACTGTGTCACTATATTGTTGATTGGGGGGAGGGGAGAATATTTGTTCTCTTGTTCTTGTTACATTGTTGAAATAGGTATGCTTTTGAAAAAACTAATTGTTGCAATTTGGTTAAATGGAACTGGAGTGCTAGTCACTAGAATCTAACTTTGGGAAGATCATATTGGAATGAGAGCTTGAGTTGATAGCATTAGAGACATACTTATGTTTCAGGGGTACCCCTAGAATCCTGAGGTAGGAGTATAGCCAGCTTCTCTTTATCAGAGAGTAAGGTCAGACTTTATTGTTGTCTAGTCATTTCAGTCATGTCTGACTCTTCAAGATCCCTTTTGGCATTTTCTTGGCAAAGGTACTGGAGTGATTTGCCATTTTACAGTTCATTTTACACATGAGAAACTGAGGCAAACAGGGTTAAGTGAGTTGTCCAGGGTCACCCAGCTAGTAAGTGTTTGAGTTCAGATTTGAACTCAGGAAGATCAGTCTTCCTGACTCCAGGCCAAGCACTCTATCCACTGTACCACCTAGCTGTCCTGAGGTCACTCCAATGATAAAAGTAACTTTGTTTCTTCCATTTAGGAAAAGTTTTTTTCAAATAACTTTTCTTTCTAGATTATTCATACTAGATATTAAGACTTTAAGACCAATTCTGCTTGTGTAGTTATCCTCATCCCCTCAACCTTTTCTAAATATTTCATCTCCATATACCCTTTCTATGCCAATCAATAAACAAATATTTCCTGAAGGCCTCCAAAGTGCATGGAACTGTGCTACTCTTAACCATTTCTTCCTATTGTATATTTTCTCACACCTTGGCTTCAGATCTATCCCTATTGCTTTTGCTCTCTCCTTCACTCTCATTTTCTTTCAAGCAGCTCAAGGTGGTAATTCCTCAATATTCTGTCCTTAGTCCTTTCCTCTTCTCCCTCTATACTTTTTCTTTGACAAACTCATTCATTACTATTACTTCAACTCCCACTTCTATGTAAACAACCTGTGAATATATGTCAATACTGATCTTCTTTGCTCCAGTCCCATTACCTCCATTTGCCTATGATTACTCCTCCTATTGGAAGTCCTACTGAATCCTCACATTCAGAATATCCAAAACTGTGTTATCTTTTCCCATTTCCTGCTCTTCCCTCCAAGTTCATTATCTCTTTCAGTGTTAACATCCTTCCCTTAGTCTTCCATGTTAAAACGATTATGTTATAAAAACTATTTCTTCTCCCTCACCTCTCATATCCAGTTAACCAGATTCTATTGATTTCATCTCTGCAATATTTCTCATATTCATCTCTCTCTTCCTATCTCCCCTTGAACACTGACCGTAACCATTCTCCTAAATTATTGTATTAGCCTCCTAACAGATCTTCATGCTTCCATTCTCTTCCCTCTTCAGTCCATAAATCATATCGTTAGTTTACCTTTATTTGTAAATCTAGTCATGACATTGTTCTTAAAAATCTTCAATAGTGATTTGAAAATAGTGGCTCCCTATCACCTATTAGTAGAGAGCAAACTCCTCTGGATGGCATTCGATGTTTTTCATAATCTAGCACTACCCTATCTTTCTAGCCTTAGTCACATGATTCCATTCATTAACCACGCTCTATGGACAAGGCATTCTTCCTGGCCCTCAGTATACACAAACACAAACTGTATAGTTCCCATCCTTAAGGACATTATATTCTCCCTGGGGGATACAACATGTAAACATGCATATGTATCTGGGGCTGAATTGGCTTACACTCAGGTGTGTTGTGGTAAGACAGCAGTTTCCTGGTGTAACTCCGTTTACCTTGATACAGCTATCTCTCCATACAAAAACCCCCAAAAGCTGCTTTGAGCTCCGTCTTCCCTAAAGGTTTCCTAGCTTCCTCCTCTCATAAAACCTGATTGCTCCCCTTGGGAGTGTAGGATAAGACTTAAGACAGTTTCTACGGAGCATTGTTCCCAACAACTTCACATCCAAATGGCGTCACTGCTGGATAGGTCCCTGCCACTGCTGGCAATGGATTGAGTCTCAAAGGCTATTTCTCACTTTTCTAGGCTTCGAGGTTGGACCACATGACTGAAAAATCATCATCGACTCAAATCTCAGGCCTTTCAAAGATCACAAGGGCTTAGTTATTTCTGATATCCTTTACTTAAAGTAAAAGGATAAATATCAAGACAAAGAACTGAGGCCTATGTTCACAGGCTGCATGTTGCCCTCTGCTGGGGTGGAACAAAAGCCTCTCCCTTCATAGCATTTTCTCTCTTCTCTTGCCAGAATGCTAACAAGCAAAAAGGGGACAAATTAGAGAGAAGGAATAGATTCTGGTTGACTAATGCCTTTAGAATTCACCCCAGTTCAAGCTATTCAGCCAGTCAAGGAGTAACGTCTTCACTACATGGTTAGTAGACCAGAACCATTTGCAGAATGACTACACATGCTCCAAAGTTGGCATGAAGATTACAAAAGCCCTCTTTCCCACTGAGGCTGCATATGGGCATCTTATAAAAACACAGAGAGAAAAGTTTGTTGACTAGTGCTTCAAGTATTCAAATTATACTACCTTACAGAATTATGTTAGAAGGGGGCAACTAGAGTCAGGTGACAATTCTTTGTGATAAATTAGTGTGACTTTGAAGGTGTAGTATTATTAAATAGTTTTCTTTGTGCTCCTGTATTTGTGTCTGTCACATTTTAGGAAGTACATGGACAAAGCAGAATGCATCAGAAGGAAGTCAACTGATAGGGATAGTGAAGAGACTAGAGAAATTGCCATACAAAGACACACTGAAAGACCTGGGGTAATTAGCCTTAAGAAGAAAAAGCTTGTTGAAGAAAACTTAGCTTTCTTCAAACACTTGAAGCGCTGCCATGTTAAAGAGGAATTGGGAATGCTTGTTTGGTCTCAGGAGACAAAATTAGAATCAGTGTTTATCCCAGCTTCAGAGCATTAGAGCTGAAAAGGAGCTTAGACAACAACCGGTCTAAACTTTTCAGGAATTTGTAGGAAGACAAATTTTAGCTCAATATGAGGGGAAAAAAAAGTTTGTTTGTTTGTTTGTTTGTTTGTTTTTTAAGATGAGAACTGTCCACGAGTGGAATGGATTGTCTGAACATGTCATAGGTTAGCCCTCTCTGGTGGTCTTCAAGCACAGGCAGAATGACCACTTGCCAGGGATTCTGCACAGGGGATACCTTTTCAGTGATGTGTTATACCAGATCACCCCTGAAATCTATTCCAACTTAGTGATTCTGTAATTGTGTTTAACCTGTACTCTGTGTACAGGTTTGTGTTTGTACATGTCCTTGAGGAAGACACTTATGCTACCATGTAAGCTGCCTGTAGTCTTGGGCATAGAGAGCACAGAAAGTTTGGATGACAATAGCTTTGTATCAGAAGGTCTGTTAGAGCTGCATCTTCGCAAATAATTTTTGAGTGGCCTGTGTTTGAGGTCACAGGATGCTGACATGATAGTTCTAATTAAGTAAGGGAACAGATTCACTAATATTGATATATTCTGTCAATCATAATTCATTAAAATTCAGGTTTACTGGACTCATCATGGATCAAAATCTCCAAATCTGGATTTAAAAAGCAAGTATTACTGCCCCAGTGGAATCCAGAAATGAACAGATGTTCTTAAAATCTACTTATATAATGCAAAATGGCCATTCTAATTTTGGGAAGAACATGAAGAAAAAGATAGTTCTAAAATGGAGGAAAAGCATAGCATAAGAGAAATGATATTTTGAAAAGAGATGGAATGGCAAAAACAAACAAACAAACAAACAAATCAGTATGATAAATATACTGAAAATCAGATCATCTGAAATCCCAGAAAGTCCTTACTTGTCACTTGAGGTATTTGCCAATGGATCATAAGGAAAATTCTCTCTTATCTGTTAGTTACCAAATTGTTATACATACTTTTGGAAGTCATTGTCCCTCCACCTTCATAGAGGTAGAGAAACACTTTTAATGATCTATAATAAGGACACATGCAATTACATTTGGCCAGTGGCCAAAAAGTATTTGTAAGTGGGATGTTTCCAGAATTCCATTTCCCATAGAATTCTTATGTCTAGTGCAAGGGGAGCTGCATACAGGCCTTCTTAAACTTTTTCCACTCAAGACCCCTTCCTTTAGGCAGCATTGATTGGCGTTGCATGGCCTGAGGGCATGCACAGCACAAAGCGTGCATGCTTTGTGTTCAGAACCAAGACTGCAGTGAAGTTGTGCAATGCAACATGGGCAAGCACTGCCAGAAATGTCTCGAATTCATCATGCATTTGATTTTTAATTAATTTTTGGTCATTGAATGTTCAGAAACCTTTTACTGTTGGCAATTTTTGTGACCCCAGAATTGAGACCCACAGTTTAAGAAGCACTGCCAGGTTAGAAGGTGTGGTCTCTGATTTGAGGTAAGAAGACTTCAGAGTCAGAGAAGGAAGAACCGCATAGAGGAGAGGCTCTAATGGCAGCATAAGCCTAGTCCAAAGCCCATTGGTATGGGACTTTCTCTTCATTGGTGGTGATAAATGTCCTATCCTGCAAGAGGAATAGGGCAGAGTTGGAAGAATGGAAAAACTCCAATCTTCCTCAAGTCTTCCTCAGGACTCTTTAAAATTTTAGTTAATTCAGGAATTTCTGGCTTCCAGCTTTGAGAGGGAAGATGGAAGAGGTCAAACCTACTTCAGGTTGCTGAAGAAAAAGACTCAGAGAAGACATGAGAGGAGCTGGATGTCTCCATCATGTCCCCATT
The DNA here is from genome assembly GCF_900497805.2 of Vombatus ursinus. Classification (NCBI taxonomy): domain Eukaryota; kingdom Metazoa; phylum Chordata; class Mammalia; order Diprotodontia; family Vombatidae; genus Vombatus; species Vombatus ursinus. The sequence continues at coordinate 39,770,484 of NW_020954569.1, read as the reverse complement.
GCTAGTATGCTACACTAGAAACTTCAAGGAATTTCCCCTTGGATGAGACCTAAAACATTCTCTTGGTTTAGCTGAGTAACCTCACTCCCATTGGGAGAATTTTGTCACTCTGTATTGTCTGGTATATATTCTCCTATGTATATTTTCTCTGATTTCTGCTACTGATTTGGATAAATGGTTTTTGTTTATTTATTTTATAATTATTGTGTTTTCATTATGGAACTTTGGTAGGAATGGAGTCAAGGCTCAGATATAAAGCTTGGAGACTTCCTTCCCTTTCTCCCCACAAATATCGAAATAACAATCAGAAGTTAGTTTGAGCCTGAAAATAATGTTTCCTAAACTAACAGCATTTAAGGGAGTAGACAAATATAATGCTAACACAGTAACCCCTCTCTCTAAGGAAAGCAAAGTGCCCTCCAGTCCCAACTTTCTGCTTCCCCTTCTCAAAAGAATTAAGGTCTCCTTTGGAGAAGGGAGTAGAGGAAAAGACGCTAGAGATGCCCCCTTCTGCCTCTCTTCAAGCTACTCTACACTCCCATGTCACATGTCGAGGACAGCCCTCCCAACACACGGGGTAGTGATTCAGCAGCATTCAGAACACCAATAGACCCAGCATGTTTCTGAGATTTCTCAGAAACAGTAGAGGAGACCCAGGCCAAAGAGTAAAGGAAGAACAACAGAATACTCTGAACACAGACTGAATCATTGCAGAATCAAAAATGTCTATCTTCAATCTAATCACAACAAAAACTTTGCATTCACTTCTCACACCAAAGTATGTTTCTTGGTGGAGATTGTTTTCTTTATTTTCCCCACTATTTATTCCAACAGAAGACTCAAATACCTAGGATGTGCATGGATAAATTTTTACTCCTTTCCTTACTGTTTTAAACCCAGTTAAAGGTTTGTTTTTTTTTTTTTTTTTTTTTTTAATGCACGTCCTTTTTCTGGTCCCCTAGATGCAACCTGAGCTTAGGTGACTTTAAAGATTTTCAGCTGAGCTGGGACAGGGGATCGAGCTAAATCAAGAACATTTATCATTATATACAATTCATATCTAAACATATAAATCCATAATTGAGTAGAATATATATCCCAAGACTATGAGAATGTATTCCATATTTAAAAATTCATACAGAATGAAAATTTACCTCATCCATCAATAACTCTGATTCTCACTCTGGGAGGAACTTATTTCTTAAACAAAAACTGCTAAATGCAGGTGAAAATAGAAAGTTAATCTTATTTCTTCTGATTTTGTCCTTGGTGGAGGCAAACAGTTACAATTTTGTTTATGAGAGTCTGCCCTATCTTTTAAGACCTCGGTTTGTTTGACTTTTAGCTCTTTTCTTCAAGTTGGAAAATTCCGGTTGCTTTAACTTTTACATTAAAAAGTCTTACTGTCCAACACTCAAGTCCCCTTTGAGGTTTTCCACTGAACATTTTTCAAATCCTTATTTTCTCCTTATAGAGATCAGAACTAAATACACAATCATGTCATTCCTACTTTCAATGAATCTATATTGAATTCTAACAGTAGTGAATAATTCTTGTTATTTAAATAACAGTGGCCCAGTTTTCTTTGGAATATCCATGGTATCCATGGAAACTTGTTACCCAACTCACTTTTTTTCTACTTTGTTCTTTCTTTTCATTTGTTATCCTCTATCTGTCCTATTGGACTTTAACATACTCAACCATAAAAGTCATGCTAGATTTAGAGGCTCTCTTACTACACCCTTTCTCAATAGGTATTTTATTTAATCATCTGTTAACTTAACAAGAATGCTCTCTATTTTGCCATGAAGGTCAATAGTAGATGTTATGAAAAGAGTTTTGTTTTTCTTTAACCACCCCAGTTTGACCCTCATGTATAGAATTAATCTAATGATTGGTGTCCCTTTGTCTTTTATAGGGCTATGTGCCAGGATGAGTCACAAGTTATTGATTTTATACATGTGTAGGGTTTGAATCTTTCTTCTTTTCCTTCAGAATTCTTATATTTCAAGGCTGTGACTGGGTGACTACAAAAATTTGTCAATTAATTCTCAGTTTATACAGATGACAATATATAAAAATGACATTGAAGTCAAAGAACAAAAGGAAACTTACACTTTCCACAGTTAATCCAAATCATTCCAAAGGACTATATTTTGGGAAAGTAGTTCAAATGCTGGTGATAGTCGTGAAATGATGTATTTTATTTGTTGTAAATTACAAGTTAAACAATTAAGCCATTTTACACTCTGACATGAACTTTTATGACACAGGAGAAGATTAATGGGTGATAGACCATACCAAAAGGAGACCTTGCTGCCTGAGTAAATATTACCTCAAGTTCACAAAATCACCAAACTACTTCTTCAGTTGCCCCCTTTCACTGAAAATGTATTTGTTTTCTTTTCTTTTTGAAGTTCCTTTTAAAAAAAAAACCTTAAAACCTAGTCATTTTATTCAGTATCCCTATAATTTTGGTTTATCTGATGTCTGCTTTATTACAAGGCATATTCTGCGTAAGCAAAAGCTTTAATATCTGAACACCCCAGCTAACCTAAACCCACTAAATCACTAGCACACTGCAAAATACATGCCACCATCACCCTTATGCAAGCACTCACAATACCACTAAACCATATTAAAAGCCCTAAAGAAATTAGACTGGAAAATCTTGATGAATGATATAAAGTAGGGATTCTAGAAAATATGGACCACAACACAGCAAAAATAGCAGTGGGCAGCTGCAACTCTGACGAGATGTACACAACCACATAGAATTAGATGTTGAGAGGCATCTTGGTGGAGGCAGCTTCTCTGTCAACCTAATTTGGGCTAATAAAAAAGTGAAAAAAAGAAGAGAAATTAAAAAACAGCTACTGGGTGTATAGCCCCAATGTATACTGTTAGCTATTCTGTGTGTGTGTGTGCATGTGTGTGTTTAATCATACAAAGAGACATGATTTGTATATCTAGAATGATCTTTATTTCAACCCTCTGTGTGTGATCTTCTGCTATGGCCTCCTATCTTTGAGCATCTTCAAAGGCAAGACTGAAGATTAGCTTTCAATTTATTGCCTATCAATAGGACACTCTCCATTTGTTTGTTTTCCTAAGAAGAGTCTGCTCTGTTTAAGACTATCAGTTGTGCAGTTGCAGTGGCTTTAAGTACACACGGGAACAAGTCCTATTATCTGTAGATCATTGGTATGTTAGATTACAGTGAATACAAGGGGCCATGATATTTTAGTCAGGTATGTACTTCACAGGAACCCACTGAACTTGAACCAACTCTAACTTAGTGCACTTGAACCATAACACTAAGGACTTTGGCCTAGAGACTTAAACAGAAAAGGAGGCTTAGCCAAGTTGAGAGAGAGGTATGGAAAGAAGTATAACTTAAGTAAGAGAAGGTGACATGAAACTGGCTCTTACTCTTTCATGGGTTACTCCTCTGCTCTTGGTCTCTCCCAAAGAGTTTTGTGGAGCCCTGGGGCTGTATTTCTCTATAGTGCCTCAACTATCTGTTATTACAGACATCAGACCAGAACGTGACAACATAGGGTGAAAGAAGAAGGTGAACTCTCAGAAATGGAAGTAAACAAGGCAGGGTGAAGGGTTGGAAGTCTGCCTGAAAAATCTTGTAAGGATGGGATGGAAAGGGCCAAGTTAAGGACAAAAGGGAGATATATAGGCCCCGAAAGTACTAAAGGGCAGCACAAAACAATTTGTTATTTTCAGAAAGTGAAGCGGAGAAAAAAAACTTGAAAGGATCTAAGGGTAAAGAAACTTGGGATGGGAGGGAGAGAAATAACAAGTGCCCCAGCCCTCTTCCCCCCTCATGCATTCCAACAGCAGAAACTTTGCCTGGTATTATGACTATTTTTTGTTTCATGCTGACTGTTCTTGGCACTGCCTTGTGCATCCAAAGATATGTTGCCTGCCCTAAGGGCTCGTAGTGTAAGTTACACAGACAATGAGCTAGGGAAAAAAAAATTGTCCTTGAGAGGAATGGCATCTAGAGAGGGGGAGGAATTCCACCAGAGGCAAGGAAATCCCCACCAATTCTAAGACTAGAGCTAAATATCTCTCGTGTCTATCTATTAAGGCAGTCATGGTCGCAAACACTTTAGCTGAGACTGCACAATGGTTTTCATTATAATCTCCTATTTTCAGACACATTCTCTGAAAAAATAAACCTTACTGGCTGGGATTGTTTAAGCCCAAAAGGTTTTTTTTTCTTGGAAGGCATTTTTTTCCCCTGTATCACAAAACTCAATAGTCTGTTTTTCTTACAACATTTTGGTATTCTCTTCAATTATCTTAATTCTATGTGTGTCTTCATATAAAAATTATCTTTGTTTTTTTTTTTACATTTTCCTTTCTTCTTTTATTGTAAACCTAAAAATGTCATTTTTTGGCTCTTCTTTCTCATTTTCTCTTCCATACTTTCCCCAATTCAATTGTACTTATTAAGACTCCCAGTTTCTCTGATTTCTAAAATATTGTCACTTCCATCATACTGGATCAATTACATTAATGGGAAACATTAATTAAATAATCAAATTAAACATTCTATTTATGGTTTTGTTCTCCTTTGGGTTTTTCTATAAAGCACTGATACCCTAAGGTACAAAAATACAAGAATTATATAGTAGGATAAATGAACCAAGCTACTTCTGTAATTAATGAGGGGAAATGAAATGGTAAATAATGTTTCCTATCATGGAGGAATAATGCCCCAAATTTAAATGTTTAACCAGAGAAATATACAAACTCAATCTGTTATAATCTTTAGTCCATAAAGGTCTCCCATAGAGAGTACCATAAAAAAGGGTATTCATCATTTAAATAATAATTTTATATTGAGGCCAACATTTCTCATATTCCTTGAACTTTTCTACATACTTTCTAAGTTACACTAGACAATTCACTTAACCTCTGTGAGTCTTAATTTCCTCATTTGGAAAATGAGAGAGTTAGACCTGATCTCTCAGATACCTATTAGCTCTAAATCAAGAACCCCATGAAATAGTGCCTTACTACAGTTTTTGTCATGATCATTAGAAAGATGAACAGATTATTTCTTTTTCATCCTATGATCCATTATTCAAGTTGTTTTTTTTTTCATTTCAAGTATTGATGCAATTCTCCCCTACCCTATTACACACTAATCATTTTGCAAATTTCCTCTTTGTTTTTCTTGTATCCCTCTAAGAATCCAAAATAAATTCTCCATGACAGAGCTTCCCTAAGCACCACAAATCCTAGATGTTTGCAGGAAGAAGTATTATGGCTATTTGAATATTCTAGTAATATTCTAGTTAACATGTCATTTACAAATTACTTTAAAAATCATTAGAATACATGAATACACATAATCTATCTTCCTTTGACTTCAAAAAATTAGAAGGCACACTGAGATTTTACAGTGTCTCAGGGTGATCATTATGAACTTTAATTATAAGTCTAGCTAATTCTACCACCTCTTCTATGAAGCCTTTCCTGATCTCACCCAAAAGAACTCTCTCCTTTCCTTAGATTCCCCTTTGTAACAGTTCAATGCACTCATACTTTTCTGATTTGTATTATCCTTTATTCATCTCTTCTCTCTTTGAATGCTGCAACTTTGTCTTTTTCATTTGAAGATCCCTTGCAACACTTGACTCATAGCCCTATACATTTAATCAATATATATATTTAATTGACTTGTTGAATTCCTGGCATGGTAGAAGAAGTTATCACTTAAACTTCATCATTGCTTGGGTATAAACATGTGACTAAAGTAGTGGGTTGTGGGCAGAACAAAGAGGAAAGGTATATGCAGCTGTGTTCTAGTAAATGTTTAACAACTGGCTTGCTGAAAAGAAAAACATACACTAGACACACTTTTAAGTTTAATCTGCATTATTTTTTTCACCATCACTTTCTTAGGTCTTGACAATCAACAAAACGATAAATCAGGCCCTAATTCATAGCAATTGCAGATTTGTCAGACAGACCAAGCTGGCTCCAGCAGACTTCTTTTATGTATGAGTCAGAGAGCCCTTCAGGAACTACATTTTCTGGGAGGAAGAAGAGAGATATTAGTGATTAAGAAAACAAATGAATTTTGACCTTGTTTCTACTTTTAGCACTTGGGAAATTATAGTATTATACCAACCTGAGTATAGCTGACAGGAATCACTGGAATAAGCAAGCTCCTAATCATTGCTGAGTTGAAGAACTAAAATGACTGACTTTAAATATTAATCTTCATTTCTGCTTCTTCTCATCTCCTCAGACTCCTTTCCACAGGGCTCTGGCCAGGCAGTCCCACAAAGGAAGATGATACTATATGTTACATTCATTGTCAGGAGCAAAACCTGAATATTGTTAAGGGAATTATAACTATGGCCATAAAGGCAGGTTTTGTGTAGAATAAATATACCCCAAGTTCAGTCAAGTTCCTCATGGGAAAAATCTTTGGACTACATAAACAAATCTTAGACTTAGAAGTTAATATATCTATATTTCTAGCTACATCTGTTCTAGCTATCATATAATATATGTAGATATATATACTAATCCTGTGAACCCCAACTATGTAATTATTAAGTCATTTTAAATATTTTAATAAGTCATTTTAACTTCCACAACTTACACTTATCTGGGGGGGCTGAATCCCTGGTAAGTCTGACTACTCTCCCTTCAGAGCTGTAGGGATGACCCTGTAGGATTGGGGTCTTTCAATATTATCAATCATAAGTCCCAAGTAAGGGTTTTTCCAATTGATTATCAATTAGGCAGATCTAATTCATTTTTATAAAAGTATATTTTCTAAAATAGTATAGTAAGGAGAGATATTATTTTTAAAAAATCTCACCAAATGGAACACACTCTCTTCTTGTACACTCAAGTTGTATAGGCTCAAATTTAGAGAGCTCATGTGGCCAAACCCCACACTAAAGGTTTTGGACTATTTGAAAGTACTTTCTCTCATCATGTACTCCTCATAAAGGCCCCCTGAAGCATAGTTATCTACTCGGCTCTGAGGGTTTGTGCCTTGGTAGAACTTATAGCAGCACTTCTTTCTTAATTAAAACAAGCACGCTTTGTAAATCTGCCTTCCTTTGGTTTGTCTAGTTTGAAAGATCTCAGCTTCTAGATGGGTGCATTATTTGTTAATGATACAGTATCTCTGAAGATGGTGGAAAGCACTTGGATAAGGATTAGATTGAACGCAACTGATTCACAGGTAGTTTAGATACAAGCTAAGTAAAAAGTTAGTGAGAGAGCATCTAGCTGTCCTCGATGGGTTCCAGTCACTGGGTTCAGTTTAAGTTCATCCCAGGGTAATAAAGAAACAGATGTGGCCATTAAGCCACAAATAAATCATGGAAATCATGGAAAATGAGAGAGCTGCTAAAAGACTAGAGGTAAGCAAATGCCTCCATTTTTGAAAAGGAAAAGCTTGGTGATACGTATCTGTAAATCCTGCTGCCAGAGAAGCCTAGTCTAGGGGATCTTGGGTTCAGGATTTCTGAGTTACAGAGGGCAAAGCATATCAGATATCCACACTAAGTTTAGCATTATTATGATGTACCCCTAGAAACATGCAGCCACCTGGTTGCCTAAGGAAAAGAAAATCAGCCCAGGTCAGAGAACAGTGCAGATAAAAATTCACTTTCTGGTAAGAGTAGGGCTAAGTTGATGAGTAGCTCCTGTACTTCCACACTAAATTGGAAGACTCAGACTTCAAAATACAATTAAAAAAGAAGAAGAGATAGAGTCTTAAATGATTTTCTACTTAGCTTGTCTTTGATTTCTGGAACAATTCTAGAATATGTTATTAAAGGGGTCATTTGTTAGCATTTAGGGAAAAAGAGAATCAGCAAAATCAATAAATAAGCATTTCTTAAGTTACTATTATGTACGAGTGTCTAGGCTAGGTACTAAGATACAAATTTTAAAAAGAGATAGCCCCTGCCTGAAGGAACATGTATTCTAATTGGTAGGTAAAACATGTTCACAGATAAGTACATACAGGATATGTATTTAAAAACACACACACACACACACACACACACACACACACACACATATTGAGTGATAGAGGAATTAACCACTGGGGGAATCAGGAAAGTTTTCTTGAAGAAGTGACACTTGAGCTGAAACTTTAACACAGTTAGAGGTCCCCACTGGTGGAGGTGAGAAAGGAAGGACCACCTTTGCGAGGGACAATGACCATCTTGAGCCAGGACAAGGAATATTTTATACAAGTAACAGACCCAATATGACTGAAGTGAAAAATCTAGGAAACTGTTCACTATATAATTTACCTGAAAAGATAGACTGGAGTAAGACTGTGAAAGACCTGAAAAGCAAAATAGAGGAGTTCTTATTTTATCCCAAAATATATTGTGAATCCACAGAAGCTTCCTGAGGAAAGGAGTGACAATGCATGGTTATGAGCTTAGCTCAGTGGATAGAGTACCTAATTTGGATTAAAAAAGACTTGAGTTTCAATCTCAACTCAGACAAGATAGCTAGGTGATCCTTCCCAAAACACTCAACTTTTCTCAACCTCAGTTTCTTCATCCGTAAAATTTCAATAATAATACTAATATCTTTATTTCAGGATTATTGTGAGGATTGGATGAGATCATAGACATAAAACCCTTTGCAACCTTTAAAATGCCATATAAATGTAGTGGTGGTGGTGGTGTGGTGGTAGTAGTAGCAGTGGTTAATAAATTAACAAGTGGGGATTCCCATTCAGTTATGGATGTGGGTACAAAGATTCTTTGGTACCTTCTGAAAGTCTGTGAAAAATAATGAAAAGGTATAGTGAAAATAGACTGATGGTATAGATTGTAAGCACATGGGTAATGAGGGTTTGAGAACATGGATTTAAATTGAGGATGCACTAGAAAACTAATTTATTCTCTATTAACATGGAAAATATCAAGATCATAACTTATATGTTATTTCTAGTTTAGAACCTGATTGAGGACTTAGATAGATGGAAAAGATCATTTGCTAAACAGCCAGCTCTGGGAAGATGTCATTTTTTTCCCAAAGAACTTGAGTTTCCTTTAGTCCTTGACCTTTACCAAAATAACAAATGGGAAATAACAACCTATTTCTGAGGACACCTATATTTAGCTAATTTTCTAGTTAATAATCATGTATTGTTATATTTATGTCTTATTTATAGATAAAAATGGAACTTGATATTTTTCCCAGTTGGATCCATAAGTTGTTTCCTGAGATAATAAATTTAGAGCTGGAAGGGACCTCAGGATTAGTTTTATCCAACCCCTTCTTTTTATAGATAAAGATACTGAGGACAAACATGTTGCTCCTTTTTCAAGATCACACAGATCAGACATAATTTGTAGATCTAGAATTCAAACCCAGGTTCTTTGGTTGCAATTATGGTGTTTCTATAGTAACATAGCATGAGTTTCCCTCATTTTCCAACCACCAAACTCAAAAATGCTTTTTGAAGTCACTTGTTTTTCTACACTTAGAATTCCACATTGTTCTTTAATTCCCCAAATGGCTTTAGCCTACATGCAAATTGTTGGCACTCTCCATGAGTGTCCTATAGTCTTTCATCATTGACTTTAAGCAGAATTTCCACTGCCAAACCTTTTCATTCCTTCTCAAACTTCTCATGTCTCTTCTTCCCTGCACTTTCTTGACTGAGAACTTTGTCTCATATTTTAACAAAAATTTGAGACCATTAGCTGTGAACTCTCTTCTTCCCTCTTCCTCATCTTCTATCACTCAGATGATTTCTACCACTTTTTCCTACTTTATCTGTGTTTCATATAACGAAGTGGTTTTATTCCTTACAAGGGCCAACCCCTAAACTTGGTCAAATGATTTCAATTCATCCTGTCTCCTCCAAGGAGAACATTGTGAAAAATGATCATGAAATGATTTAAGCCAGGAGAAATGGCTAACAGGTAAACACTAGAGGAGTTCAATGGCCCCAATCTCAAAATGACAACACTTTTTTTTTCTATTTCCTTTTTAAAAAATGATACCAGTTTGCTTTCTCCCATATACCAATGAATAATAACAACAATTAACAATAATAATAACAATAATTAGCTGACATTCATAAAATATTTTAAGGGTCATCTAGGTGGAACGGTGAATAGAGCACTGGGTCTGGAGTCAGGGAGACCTGAGTTCAAATGTGGTGTCACAGGCTTACTAGCTGTGTGACCCTAGGCAAATCAGTTCACCTCCACCAGCCTCAGTTTCCTCAATTATAAAATAAGAATGACAATAGCATTTACCTCACAGGGATTTGCAGAACAAGTGGTAAGGTGCTAAATATGGTGTCTAACACATAAGTGATACTTAATAATGCTTGTCCTTTTATCCTGACCATTCCCCATCAGGGGACAAATGAATGTGAAGCACCCCATTAACCATAAAGGGAAAGTGAATAAGTAATGCATCTGTGACTTCTATAACACAGAATATAGAATATAGTATGGTATAGGGCAGTGGTGACAAACTCAAATAGAAATTGATGGGGCCACATATTAACTTAGAAAACCACAAATTAACATTGAGTTGTATTGTATTTTCATTTAGTTGTTAGATACTTCTCAACTACATTTTAATCTGGTTCAGGCTTCACACTGGAGTTTTGCCTCTAGGCCTGTGGGCAGCAAGTTTAACATCTATGCACATGGAATTCCCAGTTAAAAAGCTCTCTCTACCAATGTAAGCTGGCAACTTCTCTGCTGCCTGAAATTGATGGAGGACTAAGAAGCTAGGTAACTTGCACAGGATCACAAAGCTACTATGAGTAAAGAGCTGGACTTGAACTTGGGTCTTCCTACTACCAAGTCCAGTTCTTTACCAGAGATATCATGTTGTCTCTTAAAATACTCTATAAATGTCAGCTGTTATTTTCATCATATTTTTAAAAAATTATTTGGGATTCTGGGTGTCCAGAAAAATTATGTCTTTTTTGTTTTTGCTCCCTAAAGTAATTGATTCTTTGGTATGACACTGAAAAGGTAAATTAACTTATGTACTATTGTCACTTTGTTGTATTGGCTTCTTCTGTTCATGAGCAACTAATATTCCTTCAATTATTTAGATTTCTTTATTTATGTAAAGACTGATTTATAATTGTGTTCATATAATTCCTAGTTATGTGTTGGAAAGTACACTCACAAATATTTTGTACTCTACATAGTTATTTTAAATGATATTTCTTTTTTTTCTATCTCCTCCTGCTGGGTTTTGTTGTTAATATATAGAAATGCTGATGATTGATGTGGGATTATTTTGTATCTTAAATCTTTTTGAAATTATTAACTGTTTTTATTAAAAGTTTTTTTAGTTTACTTTCCAGTATTCTCTAAGTAAACCATCAATTATATCATGTACAAAATGCAATAATTTTTATTCACTTATGCTTGTTATCTCAGTTTCTTTTTTTCCCTTTATTATTGCTACAACTAACATTTCTAGCACTATATTGAATAGTAATAATGATAAGGAAATTCCTTATGTTATCCTAATTTTATTACAAAGGCTTATAGTTTATTGCCATTACAGATATTCTAGCTTTTGGTTTAGGTAGATTTCACTTGCATTCATGTCATTTAAAGGAATGGTTTACTTATTTGTATGTTTTCTAATGAATTTAAAAGGAATAGGTATTGTATCTTGACAAGAGGTTTTTCTACATTTATACTGCTTTTCTTTTCTTTTTTTTTTGTACATCTCATTATGTTTCTAATTTTCCTACTCTTGAGCAACCCATGCCGTCCTGGTGTAAATCCAGCCTACTCATAATGAATAATATTTTCATATGTTTCTGCAATCTTGTCATAATTTTTTAAATTGCATCAATATTACTCAGAGATATTGGTTTGCAATTTTCTTTCTCAAATTTGACTCTCCCTGGTTTAGGTATCAAGACCATATTTTTTTTTATTAGAGAAAAGATTCACAAGATCATTTTTTCTTATGTTTTCATTTCATGTGTTATTGAAATTAATTTTTCTTTAAAGTTGATGAAATTTGCTTATAATTCCATCTGGTCCCAGCTGGAAGAGGGGAGTAGCAGGTTTCAGAGGGAGTTCATTATTGGCTTGTTTTATTCAAATAATGTTGAGTATTTAAGTGTTTTATTTCTTATTCAATTAATCTGGATATTCTATGTTTTTTGTAAATATTCATCCACTTATTTTAGATTGTGAGTTTTATTGGTGTTTCATTGGGCAAAATAATTCCTAATAATTTCCCTTATTTCTTTTTCATTGGTTATAAATTTCTGTGTCATTTTTGCTACTGGGAATTTGCCTTTTTTCTCCTTTTTTATTTGTCTAATGATTTAACATAAATCTAATGATTTATGTTAAGGGTTTTTTTTAGTAGCACCTGGTTTTATTTATTAATTCTATGGTGGAGGGTTGTTGTTTTCAAATTTGTTAATCTCTTCTTTAATTTTCTGGATTTCCATTATGGTATTTAATAAGGGACCTTAAAATTGTTGGTTTTCTAGTTTTTTTTTTGTTTTTTTTTTTTTTTACTTGTACACCCAATTTGTTGATCTGTACTTTGTCTTTTATTGATGAAAGTTTTTAGAGATATAAATTTTCTTCTCAAGACTGTGTAAGCCACATTACAAAAAGATTGGTATGCTATCTCATTTTCATTATATTTACTTAATTTATTGGAGGTTTCTATGATTTGTTCTTTGACCCATGATTTAAGATTGAATTACTTAGTCTACAATTACTTTTTAATCATTTCATCATCAGTCTTTTACTTAATATAATTTATGCTATATTCTTTAAAAGATTTATTTAATATTTCTCCTTTTCTGCATCTGGGAAGATTTTGTGCCTTAATACATGGTCAATTATTGTGACTCTGCCATACACATCTGACAAACATGTATACCTTTTTTTATATTTCTGTTTAATAATCTCCAGAGATCTTTCATATTTAACTTTTCTAAAACTCTACTCAGGTACTACAGTTAATTATCATCTTCATTATTGTTATCATCATTCCCATCATTATTATTATTATTTTGGTTAGATCTATGTAGGTTTGAAAGTGTTAAATTGAGATCCTCTACTCTTATAATTTTACTATTTCTCTTTTTAATTTATTTAGCTTTTTTTTTCCTTTAAGCATTTTAGATGTTATGTAATTTGGTGAATATGTGTTCACTATTGATTTTAATTCATTGTCTATGATACCTTTCAACAAAACATAGTTTCCATGTTTGTCTCTTTAAATTAAGGCTGTTTTTTCCTGTTACTTCACCTCAGATTATGATTGCAAACTCTACCTTTTTTTTTTATCCCCAGTGGAAGCTTAACAGATTTTGTGCCAACCGCTTATTTTAACTCTGTATGTATGCTTCTGTTTTAAGTATAGGTACACTCCATTTTTTTGTTCTTTATTGTGCTTTGCAGATATTTGTTTGTTTTTTTTCTTTTCAAATGGAAAGTTTGTGGCAATCCTGCATCAGGCAAGTCTATTGGCATCCACATAAGATGGAAAACTTAACTGATAAATTTCATGTGTATTCTGACTGCTCCTCTAACCAACTATTTCCCCCTCCACCCTTCTTTTCAGACCTCCCTATTGCCTGAGACACAACAATATTGAAATTAGGCCAATTAGTAACCCTATAATGGCCTTTAAGTGTTCAAGTGATAGTCAATCGATGCAGCAAACTTCATTATTGTCTTACTTTAAGAAATTGCCGTAGTCATTCCAATCTTCAGCAATCACCACCCTGATCAGTCAGCAGCCATCAAAACTGAGTCAAGACCCTCTACCAGCAAAAAGGTCAGGATTCACTGAAGACTATGATGATAGTTAATATTTTTTAGCAATAAAGTATTTTTAGTTAAGGTATGCACATTTTTAGACATATTGCATATGTAATAAACTGCAGCCTGTCATTATATTTACATTTTACTGGGAAACCAAAAAAATTGAATGACTTGTTTTATTGCAACATTTGCTTTATTGTGGTGGTCTGAAACTGAACCTTCAATACCACAGAGGCATGCTTGGATTTTGTCTTTTTTTTTGTAAACCACATATTGAAGTCAGCTATCTAATCTGTTCTGCTATCTTCTTACATTTCATGGGTAACTTCATCCATTTACATTCACAGTCATGAAAGTTAATTGAGTATTTCCCTCCAACCTATTCTCTTATCTATTCTTTCATTTTTTTCTAACTCTTTGAGAATTTGTTTTTCTTAAGATTAAACTCTGCTTTATTCTCTCTCCCCTTCCTTTCTCCCTTTTCCTTCCAGTTTCCCTCCTGAGTGAAATGCATTACCATGCCCAATTTTGCATGTGTATGTGCATTTTTCCTCCTTTGGGTAGGTCAGGTGTGTGTAAAGTTGACATGTTGCCTGCTTCTCTTGCCCCTTTCTCCCTGCCTACAGAATTCTACTTAGGGACCACAATTATGCGACATAATTTCCCCCATCCTTCTTCTCCCTCTTTCCTGCCTAGGGTATTTATAACTCTCTATTCTTCAAGATCATTAAAAAAAAAACACAGAACTTCTTTCTTTCTAATTAGACTCTCTTTTGACCACAGATGATGATACAGTTCTAAGGGGAAACAGAATTTCCTCATATTAAAATATGAATAGTTTATACTAATTTAGACACATGATTGGTCACTGATGTTTACTTTTTTATGTTTCTCTTGATTTCTATTTTTATACTTGAATGTTTCTACACAGCTATGGAATTTTCATCAGGAATACTCAGAAGTCCTTCATTTCATTAAAGGCTGATTTTTTTTTTTCTGTAAGCTTATATATTCCATTTTTCTGGGTAAGTTGTTCTTCGTTATAAACATATATATTTTGTCTTCTAGAATATTATAGTCAAAACTCTTTGTTTTTTATGTGGTGGCCACAGATATTTTGTGATTCTGACCATGGGTCCTCAGTCCATTTTTTTCTTGATGTTTGCAGTATTTTTTCTTTGACCTGGCTGCTCTGGATTTTATGAGTTATTATTACTCAAATATTATATATATATGTAGTTATATGATTATATATGCATGATATATAATCATATAACTAATTATATTACTAATTACTATAATTAGTTATATTATTATATATTTTTATTATTAATTATAATGTTCTGAGGAGTTTTCATATAGTGATTTCTTTCAGGGAGTAATTGGTAGATACTTTTTATTTTCACCTGGTTCATTAGTTTTTAGAGATTTATGCAGTATTCTTATGTGATTTCTTGCAATATGATATATAGGTTCTTTTTTTCATGAGAGGAGAGAGAGATTATGCCTTTCAGCTATTCCAATGATTCTTAAATTCTCTCTTTCTGATCTGTTTTCAAGGTCAGTAGTGTTTGCTATGAGATACCTTACATTTTTAAGGCTTTTGACTTTCTTTTAATATTCTCTTTAATCTTATGGAGTTATTATTTTCTATTTGATCTATTCTAATGTCAAGGATTGTTCTTCCCCCTTGGGCATGGTTTTAACCTCTTGTTTCAAGATGTTAATTCTCTTCCTAAATCTTTTTTTAATAGCTTTCATTTCATTTCTATTTTTGTTCTCTAACTCTCATATAGTTTTAAAAATTATTTTTCATCTTTTTAAACTTTTTTTCATCTCTTCCAGGAATTCTCATTTAACTTGTACCCCAGTCCTTTCTTGTCAATGTTTTAGAGTCATTATCTTCTTCTGGTTCTGTACATTGAGCGTCCTTGTCACCATAATAGTCTTTTGATTTTGGATTTTTTGTTTATCGTTTTTGTTTGTTTGTCCATTCTTTTAGTCTACTTCCAGACTTCAGACTTTACATTAGAGCCAGGCTCTGTGCACTTCAAGGAAGAATGTCTGCACTGGACTTTTGTCCTCTTAGTTCCTTTTACTGCATTTTGCTGTTATTGACTGACATGTTAATCCATGATCTCCAAGACAGCTCAGGCTGGGGATCTGCAAGCTTTCAGTGTTACCAAAGTGCTCTGATCCAGGGCAAAATCTGATCACTGCCCTCTTGGTCTTAACTTTACAAGTTCTTGATCCACATTTGGGTCTACATAGCATTCTGTGGACTTGCCCCTATTTGGAAGTTCCAGTAGATTGCAGCTGTACTCAGCTACTGTCACCTAGCTGCAGAGTGTGGCAGATTCAAAATGACAGTACTGAAAACTTCCTTTTGGCCTGAAATTCTTGATCTAATCATTTTGCTTCAGGCTTCAGAATGGAGTAGGATATGGAAATGAGACCTATCTCCTCTCCTCCTAGCTCAAAGCTACACAGCTGCTACTAGTTTCTGAATTTAGTACTTTTTTTTTTAAGTACACAACCTAGGCTCTAGAACTCACCTCACTGTGGAATGCTGCTCTTTGGTTCAAGTCCTTGACTCTGTGAACTTCATATCTGTATTCTAGAACTCAGTAGTTAACAGCAGACCAGCCAGATGGCATCTGATCACACACTGTGCAAAGGTCAGACCCCTCTATGCCAGATTTAGGAACTCTACCTGTCCTGGTGCTTGGCTTAAGTCCTTTTTTCAAGTCACTGTGTATTGGAATATTCCACTCTTTGGAAAGAGGAAGCTCCCTAAGAAAAAATCTCTAGGACCACATGGATTCAGAGGTGAATTCTACAAATATTTAAAGAATAATTATTTCCAATGCTATATAAACAATTTGGAAAAATAAGCAAAGAAGGAGTCCTACTCAACTCCTTTTCCACACAAATTTGGTGCTGATACCTAAACTAGGAAGAGCAAAAACAGAGAAAAAAATATATACTAATTTTCCTAATTAATATTAATACAAAAATTTTGAATAAAATACTAGCAAGGAAATTACAGGATTATACCAGGTGGGATTTATACCAGGAATGCAGGGCTGGTTCAATATTAGGAAAACTACCAGCATAATTAACCATATCAATAACAAAACCAACAGAAATCATATGATTATATGAATAGATACAGAGAAATCTTTTAACAAGATACAACTCTCAATCCTATTAAAAACAGGAGAAAGCATAGGAATAAATGGAGCTTTTCTTAGAATTGTAAGTAGCACCTATCAAAAACTATCAGCAAGAATTGTCTGTAGTGGGGATGAGTTAGAAATCTTCCCAATAAGATCAGGGGTGAAGCAAGGATGCACATTATCTATCACCCATTATTCAATATCCTACTAGAAGTGCTACCTATAGCAATAAAAGAAGAAAGAAATTGAAGGAATTAGAAGAGGCAGTGAGGAAACAAACTATCACTTTTTACAGACAATGTGATGGTATACTTAAAAGAAAATCATAGAGAATCAACTAAAAAAAATAGTGGAAACAATTAACAACTTCAACAAAGTTGCAAGATATAAAATAAGCCCTCACAAAACACCAGCATTTCTATATATTACCAACAAAATCCAGCAGCAAGAGATGGAAAGAGAAATTCCATTTAAAATAACTTCAGGGCTTAGAATCTTAAAATCTAGCCACTACTCAGATTCTTATAATCTAGCCAATAATTTACTGATACTCATACTCCTTAAGAGTCTGCCCAATATGACGTATGTTCTAATAAACTTTGTCTTTGGCTGAAAGAAGGCTTGGGTCGAATTCTTTCAGGCAAGATCTGCTTGTTGTGATTTTGGGGTCCCAGCACCCTTAAACCTCAACATTTTGGTGGCCCATACAGGGAAACTGCCTAATTCCAAGTTCTTCTCCAGCCAACACTGGAAGGTATGTAAGCCTCCCCACCACTTTCTTGCTCTGCAGTTGGGATTGTGCTCCAAGTACCAAGGCTTGAAGGTGCTTTTCAGGCAGACAGTTATAACACTGTCTCACACTCAGCCTGACACTCGCAGGCTCTTGGTCCACCAGGTCGGTTCGAGGCCATGGACCTGGGTACACCTTCTGCAGCATAGAGGACAAGGGTGGATGCCCTATCTGGAAGTGTATGCCCAATTCTGTCAATTCTCTTCATGCCAGAGATTTGGGAAAAAATGCAGTTGCTTTTTGGTTCCCTGAGGCTTACTCACCCTCTTCCTTCTACATCCTTGAATCCTCCTTCATGGAGGTTATAGGGAAAAGTTAGATCAGCTAAAAATATCTTGGCAGATTCTGGAGGTTTTGTGATTGATCATTGAGAAGTTTTGAAACTCCTCTTTACAACTCTGGTCACTCCTTTCTCCCACTCCCTTCCCTTGGGTCAAGAGGGTATTTGTTAATCCCTCTCATAGGAGAAAAGAGTTTCACCTTGCCCCCCTCACCTTTGATTTTGCCCTCCCTTTCCTGGGAAAGGAAGGAATGGGGAGGAGCAGCAGCTACAGCATGAGCCCCACTGGCAATGACCTGGAGCCCTAGGGCAACCTTTGCCTGGAAGCATCACCCAGGTTCATTCAGCACGTCCTCTCAAGGTAAAGAAGCTAGCCTCTGAACTTGGGTAAGTGAGCTCTTTTAAAGTTGTAGTTTTAATTGTTAATGATGAGATGTTGATTCTCTGTGTAAAGCAATACATTTAACAAATACATTTAACAAAATTGAAGTAACCTGATTGGTAATGAGTTTGTTTCAAGTTTCAAATTGGTGAACTTTTGTATCAGTTATGTCAAGCAACTTTTCATAATTTGGTTACCGCTAAAATAATTTGGCTATTGTTGGTTATTGTTTTAATGGGTAACTTGCCAAAAAGCTTGTTTGGGTTTTGTCTTGCTAAGAATTTGCAATTATATAGGAATAATCTTTAAGGATTGACTTCTTATACCAGGACAGATTTAAATTTGAGATGTAAAGCCTTGAAAAGTTTTTCCTAAACTGTGATTAGTGAAACTTGGTGTTTGAGGTAAAAGCTCATAGGATTTTATTTTGAGTTGTCTGGTAGATCATAATAATCCATTGATAATCAATAGTCCACCATTTGAGAGAAATGCCACAAGCTACTCAGAGAATGTGATACTGGTGGGAAGTCAGCAATTTTAGCCTCAGTCTAAGATGGGATCCTCCTGGCTCAGTTTCCTCATTATGTTCCTTCGAAAGGGAATGTTACCCACCTGGCTATTCCTGAGTATGGCTTTGAGGTGGATTTAATACAGCATGGTGGGAAAACTGAATTATCTGAATCCAAACAAGGCTAAAGATGTTTTATCCTGTCATTTGGGCCCTGCAGTCTTTTCTGTCAGATTTGGGTCTTCCAGACTACAGCCCATTCACCTAAAGTTGGTAGCAAACAGCAAGTACCAGCCAATGTCTTCCCATTGTTCCCTGGATGAAGCTTGTGCTTGGTTCCAGTCAACCTCTTCTTTGGGACCCCTTGGAGGCAGGGACAGCTCTATGCCCCTTGCCAGCAGGAAGCAGTTTCAGAAGCCAAGACCTTCTCCCCTTATGTGAAAAGAATTTGGGTCCCATTTGTTTGAAGGGGGAATGATGGGTTTGGGATCTGGACCCCAGAAAGGAAAAACCCTGGACTTTCTCCTATGGCCAAATCTCTGGTGTTTGCCTGAGGCTATAATCCCATCAACTGGCCTTTCATTGTGGCTCCACCTAATCTCCCAATTCTCTGTTACCCTTAATCTATCCTAGCTCTCAATTGGTTTACCTCCCTATGGCCCCAGGTCATTTCCCACCCTTAATCCTAGCTAGGCTCCATTCCCCCAGTTCTGTTCACCCTACCTTACTGGCCACTCCTATCCAGATCCTCCTTAGACCCCTCCTCCAGTCTCCCCAAATACTTGGCCACTCCTAGATCCCTTCCACACTCTTTCTATATATAAGGTCCATCTTGTCTCCATTAAGGTGCTTAGATTCTTAAAATCTAGCCACTGCTCAGGTTCTTATAATCTAGCCAACAGCTTACTAATGTTCAGACTCCTTAAAAGTCTGCCCAAAATTAACCTTGTCTTTGGCTGAAAAAAAAATAACTTCAGGAGGGCAGAGCCAAGAATAGCAGAGTAAAAGCAGAGACTTGCTTGAGCTCTCCCCTGAACACCTCCAAATACCTATAAAAAATGATACTAAACAAATTCTAGGTATTGTATGATGATCAGCTATGAATTACTTAGCTATTCTAAGCAATTCAATGGCCTGGAAGAGAATTAAGAGGTTTTGGATTTGGAGGTCCTGGTGTTAGCCTTAAGGAAGGTTTGGTAAGAAAAGGCAGAAGGAGAGATAAAAAGCTAGTGGATTATGGTCAGATAAGGGAATTCCAGAATTCATGAACATGTCAATGGTACATTTCTGGATGACAGCAAGATCAATGGTATGACCATCTTTCTCTATGACTTTTTTGGGGTCAAAAGGTGGAAGCTCATGGGAGGTGAGTAGATTGTGGAACTGACATGTTACATTGTTTGAAGATCCATCAATACATGTGCTGAAATTTCCTAGTAAAAGGGCAGGAGTTGAGGAGGAGAGAAAAATTGTGATCCATGCCCCCAATATTGATTAAGGAAGGAGAGTGAACTAGAGTTTTGTAGACAACAACTCCCAGGATTTTGATTGGATAGTGGAGATGAATTGCATGAATCTCAAAGGCAGACAAGTTACTGAGTCATGGAAAGTGGTTATGGGGAGCAAAGAATATTCCAACTCAACTGATTCTCAGTTTTTTCATCTGTAAAATGAGGGAAGTGGACTAAATGATTTCCGAGGGACCTTTCTGTTCTTTGTCCATGATCTTATAATGAACAAGGTAAGGTTATTTTTAAGGAGGATAGAAGTTCCCATTTATCAGTAATGTACTGCACACTGAAATTTAAACCAAAGGCATCTTTGACTGGTCCATTATGATGGAGAGTAGAAAAACCTTTGTTCAATATAATTCAACCAATATTTATTGAGTCCACTAAATATACTAAATGTCTACCACTGATCTTACAAGGCACTCTAGGGGATACAAAAACTGCTTTAAATATCCGTTTCTCTAGTAATTCCTCATTCTGAAGGTTTTGCATTTTACATTAAAGCTAAAAATCACTATACATATGTACACAACATCAGAAGCTTTCTGGTTCTTAATAATCTCCTAAATTAGGTTTACCAAGATTAATTATTTGTAATAGGATTGTTTTATAATCACTTAGAAATCAAACTCTAGCATGATATTCAGCACTGTTGTTTGTTTGTTTGTTTGTTTTTTTGTTTGTTTTGTTTTGTTTTCATTTGGTTTTTGTTTGTTTTCCTCTGAACTGAAAGTTCCTAGTGAAACTTTTGAAGGGCAAGGTTTGAAAGACCCTAAAGTATATTGTCAAGAGAAATTGGGACCCTCATTCACCAAATTTTTTTTGGCAAAGTTAGAAGCAGTTGGCATTCACAGATTACTACAGGGTTACCACCAGTTTTCTGATTTACTCTTCCATCTTTAAATTATATGATGTTACTCTTACCTACCTTCCTAAAGAAACCGGATAGGCTCAGCTGTAGTGAATATGGGACACAAAGATGAAATGGGGGAGGGGGTTTAATGTTTCAGTGTTGCTGTTACTCTTAACCATTATCCACCCACCCCATACTCCAACTAGCCCAGCTAGATCATTGGGCACTCCCTAAGTACCATACTACTCTAACCTGTCTCATGATGTTGCTAGACTTTATATCACAATAAACCAAAATATGTTTTCTCCAAATGTGTTCACCATTTTTGGCACTCATATAGCATTGGGAACTTCACTCCTATGGCATTGAGAACTTCCAAGTAAGCTCCTTTTAGCAGAAGGAAAGAAAGAAGGAAGGAAGAGGGAAGCATTTGTTAAGGGCCTACTATGTGCCAGACACTATGATAAGTGTTTTACAAATATTGACTCATTGAATCCTTACAACAACCCTGTGAGGTAGGTGCTATTATGAACTTCATTTTACAGTTGAAAAAACTGAGGCAAACAGAGAAGTGAATTGTCCAGGGTCACAGAGCTAGTAAGTGTCTGAGGCTAGATTTGAACTCAGGACTTCATGACTCCAGGCCCAGTACTCTATCCACTGTACCATCTACACTGGTCTATAATGAAGATTGGTACCTGCTCTACAACTTACATTTTTAAAGAGTTGATAAGTTCCAAGATTTTAATTGTATTACCCAAGAATACAATTATCTGTATATACATCTATACCTACATATCTATATCTCTATCTGTATTTATCAGAAGTAGACTAACCAATATTATTACTGAAGCCAAATGAAAATTACAAATGTCACCTGTGAATGTTTGAATGAGGTTAGACAGAATACTTAGCAATTCTGGTACCTGGGACAAATACTACAAAAATGTGACTAGCGTGACAAGTACCCTCAAATTAACTTTTTAAGGCTAAGTTCAGTTGGGTAGAGAAAGAGAACTGATCTCAGATTGATCTCAGTATTAGGTTAAATATCAGGTTAAGATCCTGGGGTACCACCCTATGGGAGAATAGAATAACCAGAGACCCCAAGGCACCTTTTTCTCACCATGTGCAGAAACTATGAGGCCTCTGCTTGGGAGATTACTAGCAGGGGAGAGATTGGGCAGGAAATACAGATAACTTTCCTCCTATTTACATGGCTTTCTATTTTAATTAATTGTTCTGTCTAATTGTGTGCTAAGCTAAGTTGTTTCTACCTACTGAAGGAGTCCAAATGCTATCTATAGCCTCTAAATTTCATCACCCTTTGGGCAGAATCTTCATTTTTATACTTTAGTTAAGGCTTTGTGTAGATAACTTTGTGTGATTTCTTATGTTTGTAGTACAGCAGAGTAGATAGATAAAACCAGTAAGATTCAAATTTCATAAGCCAATTTCAATGGGGAGCAAAACCTCTACCTCTTTATCAGAAGGTTAAATTAGTAACCTCCATGGTAGGGCACATGCCATTCTAGCAGGAATTGTTGTACTAATTTACTTCTATGAGCATGTTGATTTTTTTCATTTATTTTTAAATATGTGTTCCAGAGCAATGAGCTGAGGAATCTATTAATAAATTCACCTTAAAATAAGTTCATTGGGTAAACTTCCAGAGATGCTATTGCCTTCCTCAACCTTTCAAAGGTAGAAAAGTTGAACTCTAAGCAATTTTCTTTCTGTATATATGTTCAGAGCTAGCAATGGTCATATAAAATGATCAAAATCATCTGTTGTGAAAACAAATGACCCTGTGATAGTTCTGATGAGGTCTAGAGGTTTAGGGATGCTTGATGCTGAGATCATGACACACGGGCCCTGCCTGGATCTTTGCCCCTTGCCCCCCAAAAAATTTGGGTCCCATTTGTTTCAGGGGCAATGATGGAGTATGGGCCCAAGCTGAGGCCTTTGCCCCTTGCCCCTAAAAAAGAATTTGGCTCGCATTTGTCTAAGGGCCCCAGAGAAACCTTAAACTTTTCTTGACCTCGCTCTGGTCTCAAAAGGTTACCTGAGACTATATTACACTCAATGGCATTTCCTTACGGATTCACCTTAGGCAACCTTTGAAAGCCCTAGCCCCACCTTTTGATCTTATTCAGATGCCTTTCAAACTTCTTCCTTCCAGTTCCCTTCATCACTTATTCCCAGTGTCTATTCAATCTCTCAGACTTTCCAATCAGAATTCTACCTAAATCACCTAGACCCTTTTTCCTTCCCCTCCTCTGGTCACCCAAAGTTACTTTAGTATATACAAGATCTACCGTGGCCCCCATTTAAATGCTGAGACTTTCTCATGCCTGCTTGTTCCTACAGGTGTCACTAATGTTCAGATTCTTTTAGATAAACCTGTATGGTTTATCTCTAATAACCTTTTTCTCTGGCTGAAAGAAGATTTGGATTGAATTCATTCAGGCAGGGCCTGCATGTCGTGATCTTGGGGTCCCAGAACCCCTAAACCTCTAGGCCTCATCAGGTTGAGGAACAAGTTTGCCTTAGTTTCTAGAACTTTCAGCACTTTACTAACATATCTGCTTTGCCTGTTTGCAGGATTAATCATTCTGTTGAAGTTAAATTGTATTCCCAACATGATGAAAGCCCAGAGCTAGGGTTTGGTGTGTGCTGTGTGTTAACACCCAGTTATTTAGTGAGCAGAGCAGCCATTGGAACAGTGGAAAACATCCCTTGAGGTCGGAGATAAATCTATTAAAAAGTGAACTATTAACTGAAGTTAGAGAGGAGGACTGTCTAGACCAGACCTCCCTGGCCTTCATTAAGTTCTCTAAGACACACACACACACACACACACACACACACACACACACACACACACA